>NC_081851.1:12138637-12448710 GCF_963259705.1 Myotis daubentonii | reverse complement strand
AGAGCAGAGGAGTTGTGCGCCCAGCAAGGGGTTTTTCAGCTATTTATATGCTAAAATCACACATCAGGGAGGGGTTGCATTCAGGAGGGTAAGAGGAGCTTGATAGGGGATAAGGCACTCCTTCCTGGTGTTTTACAGCCTATTCCTCTCAAGGTTGATTGAAGCTGGGTTTACTCAACCCATCCTTTGTTGGGGCTATCTCCTGTAATAGCCTTGGGGAGGGAGTCATTCCCTCTGTTCCTATCTCTAGTGGGGGAAGCCTAGGGAGTTGAGATAAAACAGGCAGCTAGGCCTGGCAGCTGGGCCTGTGCAGTTTGTAACATTCTTTTATTCTTTCAGATTCACTTATGTTTACATTTGCCCCTTACATAAGTAAGATATTAGTAATAAGGGAAATTGGGTATGGTGTACATGGTTATAACCTTCACAATTTTTCTGTAAATCTGGAACTATTCTAAAATAAGAAATCCATTAATACAACACTCAAAACCCTAGGAACTGGTAGCAACTGAACATAGTGCAATGGACCACTGAAATGACGGGGGAGTATGGGAATTGTCTTAGAGGAAACACCACCTCCCTGCCATATGCTGGACTGTAATGGAACTAGAGGAATTGAGAGAGAGAGAGGTCAGTTTAGGAAAAAATTTTAGGAGTGAAGAGGAAGGTCTCTGTTCTATAACCAGTTTGTCTGAGATTTCTGCATCCTCTGCCAACCCCGCCCCTCCTGGATGGTCAAGCTGAGGCTTTGTTATGTCAAGCCACACCATGACAACCTCAGATTTTGGGCAAACATAGCTAGAGTGATTGGCTCCTCCTTAACCTAAAGAGAATATATAGAGGCCAGGATCCTTTAAGTAGTGTCTCTTGCCTTAAATTAGCCAAAATTAGTAAAATGATATTGAAGACTAGTAGAGATAAGGAAAAAGACACTACACACAAGGATGGATGAAGAAACTGCAAGTACAAAAGTGAATTTATGTTTGTATTGGGGGCAGGGGGGGAAGGATGGTGGTGGTCGCAGCCATGAGGAACAGAGTGTTGTGTTAATGCCGGCAGTGTATAATAAATTGTTTGATTTCCTTTTTACATGGCAGGCTATTGAATATTGTTAAACTATTGAAAGGATGGTCAGCTCAAGATGTGCAGCTTTATCCCACAACTGGTATGGTTTTTCCTTTAACATCATGGTCTAGAACAGCATTTTTGGATATTTGAGATACTAGAGAAGTGAGGTTTGACGCTGCTTCACTGATGGGGAGGGATGTAAGGAGGGGGCAGGCATGTGAGAAGGGAATAGTGTAGATTTCTTTAGTTGGGGCACCAGACAAGCCATTGTATACTGAGCCAACACTTTGAATAAGGACAAGGAGAAGTCTGAATGGGGATTTTCTCTCAAAACTTTCTAATACTGGCAAGGAAAAAAGAAGCTGATGTTAAATTTAAGTTTGGATTTGGGGGTGTTATGGATGGTGGTAGCAGTCATGAGCAACAGGGTGGTCGCAGTCATGAGGAACATGGTGTTGTGTTAGTGCTGGGAGTGTATAATAATGAATTTGATTTCCTTTTTACATGGTAGACTGTTGAATATTGTTAAACTATTGAAAGGATGGTCAGCTCAAGATCTGAACTTTTATACCACATCAAGTCAAGTTTTTCCCTTAACAACTTGGTCTAGAACATCATTGCTGTATATTTGAGATGCTAAACAAGTGAGGTTTCACTCTGTTTCTTTGATGATTCACTTCTTTTTACATTTGCCCCTTTCATAAGTAAGATATTAGTAATAAGGGAAATTGGGTATGGCGTACATGGTTATAATCTTCACAATTTTTCTGTAAATCTGGAACGATTCTAAAATAAGAAATCCATTAATACAACACTCAAAACCCTAGGAACTGGTAGCAACTGAACATAGTGCAATGGACCACTGAAATGACGGGGGAGTATGGGAATTGTCTTAGAGGAAACACCACCTCCCTGCCATATGCTGGACTGTAATGGAACTAGAGGAATTGAGAGAGAGAGAGGTCAGTTTAGGAAAAAATTTTAGGAGTGAAGAGGAAGGTCTCTGTTCTATAACCAGTTTGTCTGAGATTTCTGCATCCTCTGCCACCCCCGCCCCTCCTGGATGGTCAAGCTGAGGCTTTGTTATGTCAAGCCACACCATGGCAACCTCAGATTTTGGGCAAACAGAACTGAAGTGATTGGCTCCTCCTTAACCTGAAGAGAATATATAGAGGCCAGGATCCTTTAAGTAGTGTCTCTTGCCTTAAATTAGCTAAAATTAGTAAAATGATATTGAAGACTAGTAGAGATAAGGAAAAAGACTCTACACACAAGGATGGATGAAGAAACTGCAAGTACAAAAGTGAATTTATGTTTGTATTGGGGGGGAAGGGGGGTGAATGGTGGTGGTCGCAGCCATGAGGAACAGAGTGTTGTGTTAATGCTGGCAGTGTAAAATAAATTGTTTGATTTCCTTTTTACATGGCAGGCTATTGAATATTGTTAAACTATTGAAAGGATGGTCAGCTCAAGATGTGCAGTTTTAACCCACAACTGGTATAGTTTTTCCTTTAACATCATGGTCTAGAACAGCATTGTTGGATATTTGAGATACTAGAGAAGTGAGGTTTGACGCTGTTTCACTGATGGGGAGGGATGTAAGGAGGGGGCAGGCATGTGAGAAGGGAATAGTGTAGATTTCCTTAGTTGGGGCACCAGACAAGCCATTGTATACTGAGCCAACACTTTGATTAAGGACAAGGAGAAGTCTGAATGGGGATTTTTTTCTCATAACTTTCTAATACTGGCAAGAAAAACAGAAGCTGATGTTAAATTTAAGTTTGATTGCGGGGGTGGTGTGAATGGTGGTCGCAGACATGAGGAACAGAGTGGTCACAGTCATGAGGATCACGATGTTGTGTAAGTGCTGGCAGTGTATAAATATGACTGATTTCCTTTTTACATGGTAGACTATTGAATGTAGTTAAACTATTGAAAGGATGGTCAGCTCAATATCTGAAGTTTTATGCCACATCAGGTCCAG
The DNA here is from genome assembly GCF_963259705.1 of Myotis daubentonii. NCBI lineage: Eukaryota > Metazoa > Chordata > Mammalia > Chiroptera > Vespertilionidae > Myotis > Myotis daubentonii. The sequence continues at coordinate 12,445,658 of NC_081851.1, read as the reverse complement.
TTTTTCCTCTAACAACTTGGTCTAGAACATCATTGCTGTATATTTGAGATGCTAAAGAAGTGAGGTTTCACTCTGTTTCTTTGATGATTCACTTCTTTTTACATTTGCCCCTTACATAAGTAAGATATTAGTAATAAGGGAAATTGGGTATGGTGTACATGGTTACTATCTTCACAATTTTTCTGTAAATCTGGAACTATTCTAAAACAAGACATCCATTAATACAACACTCAAAACCCTAGGAAATGGTAGCAACTGAATGTAGTGGAATCGACCACTGGAATGACGGGGGAGTATGGGAATTGTCTGAGAGGTAACACCACCTCCCTGCCATATGCTGGACTATAAAGGAACTAGAGGAATTGAGAGAGAGAGAGGTCAGTTTTGGAAATAATTTTTGGAGTGAAGAGGAAGTTCTCTGTTCTATAACCAGTTTGTCTGAGATTTCTGCATCCTCTGCCACCCCTGCCCCTCCTGGATGGTCAAGCTGAGGCTTTGTGATGTCAAGCAACACCATGGCAACCACAGATTTTGGGCAAACAGAGCTGAAGTGATTGACTCCTCCTTAACCTAAAGAGAATATATAGAGGCCAGGATCCTTTAAGTAGTGTCTCTTGCCTTAAATTTGACAAAATTTGTAAAATGATATTGAAGACTAGTAGAGATAAGGAAAAAGACTCTACACACAAGGATGGATGAAGAAACTGCAAGTACAAAAGTGAATTTATGTTTGTATTGGGGGGCAGGGGGGTAAGGATTGTGGTGGTCGCAGCCATGAGGAACAGAGTGTTGTGTTAATGCCGGCAGTGTATAATAAATTGTTTGATTTCCTTTTTACATGGCAGGCTATTGAATATTGTTAAACTATTGAAAGGATGGTCAGCTCAAGATGTGCAGCTTTATCCCACAACTGGTATGGTTTTTCCTTTAACATCATGGTCTAGAACAGCATTTTTGGATATTTGAGATACTAGAGAAGTGAGGTTTGACGCTGTTTCACTGATGGGGAGGGATGTAAGGAGGGGGCAGGCATGTGAGAAGGGAATAGTGTAGATTTCTTTAGTTGGTGCACCAGACAAGCCATTGTATACTGAGCCAACACTTTGAATAAGGACAAGGAGAAGTCTGAATGGGGATTTTCTCTCAAAACTTTCTAATACTGGCAAGGAAAAAAGAAGCTGATGTTAAATTTAAGTTTGGATTTGGGGGTGTTATGGATGGTGGTAGCAGTCATGAGCAACAGGGTGGTCGCAGTCATGAGGAACATGGTGTTGTATTAGTGCTGGGTGTGTATAATAATGAATTTGATTTCCTTTTTACATGGTAGACTGTTGAATATTGTTAAACTATTGAAAGGATGGTCAGCTCAAGATCTGAACTTTTATACCACATCAAGTCCAGTTTTTCCTCTAACAACTTGGTCTAGAACATCATTGCTGTATATTCGAGATGCTAAAGAAGTGAGGTTTCACTCTGTTTCTTTGATGATTTGTGAGACCCCCGAAGCAGGACCCTCACTCTGTCCCACAGATTGATGGCGACCCCAATCAACCGCAGGAGATGTCACTTGATGCAAAACGCCAGAGGCTTTATTCTTTATTCCAGGGCGCTGGGGCCCAACCCCTACTCACAAAAGAGCAGAGGAGTTGTGCGCCCAGCAAGGGGTTTTTCAGCTATTTATATGCTAAAATCACACATCAGGGAGGGGTTGCATTCAGGAGGGTAAGAGGAGCTTGATAGGGGATAAGGCACTCCTTCCTGGTGTTTTACAGCCTATTCCTCTCAAGGTTGATTGAAGCTGGGTTTACTCAACCCATCCTTTGTTGGGGCTATCTCCTGTAATAGCCTTGGGGAGGGAGTCATTCCCTCTGTTCCTATCTCTAGTGGGGGAAGCCTAGGGAGTTGAGATAAAACAGGCAGCTAGGCCTGGCAGCTGGGCCTGTGCAGTTTGTAACATTCTTTTATTCTTTCAGATTCACTTATGTTTACATTTGCCCCTTACATAAGTAAGATATTAGTAATAAGGGAAATTGGGTATGGTGTACATGGTTATAACCTTCACAATTTTTCTGTAAATCTGGAACTATTCTAAAATAAGAAATCCATTAATACAACACTCAAAACCCTAGGAACTGGTAGCAACTGAACATAGTGGAATGGACCACTGAAATGACGGGGGAGTATGGGAATTGTCTTAGAGGAAACACCACCTCCCTGCCATATGCTGGACTGTAATGGAACTAGAGGAATTGAGAGAGAGAGAGGTCAGTTTAGGAAAAAATTTTAGGAGTGAAGAGGAAGGTCTCTGTTCTATAACCAGTTTGTCTGAGATTTCTGCATCCTCTGCCAACCCCGCCCCTCCTGGATGGTCAAGCTGAGGCTTTGTTATGTCAAGCCACACCATGACAACCTCAGATTTTGGGCAAACATAGCTAGAGTGATTGGCTCCTCCTTAACCTAAAGAGAATATATAGAGGCCAGGATCCTTTAACTAGTGTCTCTTGCCTTAAATTAGCCAAAATTAGTAAAATGATATTGAAGACTAGTAGAGATAAGGAAAAAGACACTACACACAAGGATGGATGAAGAAACTGCAAGTACAAAAGTGAATTTATGTTTGTATTGGGGGCAGGGGGGGAAGGATGGTGGTGGTCGCAGCCATGAGGAACAGAGTGTTGTGTTAATGCCGGCAGTGTATAATAAATTGTTTGATTTCCTTTTTACATGGCAGGCTATTGAATATTGTTAAACTATTGAAAGGATGGTCAGCTCAAGATGTGCAGCTTTATCCCACAACTGGTATGGTTTTTCCTTTAACATCATGGTCTAGAACAGCATTTTTGGATATTTGAGATACTAGAGAAGTGAGGTTTGACGCTGTTTCACTGATGGGGAGGGATGTAAGGAGGGGCAGGCATGTGAGAAGGGAATACTGTAGATTTCTTTAGTTGGAAGTTTTATCCCACAACTGGTCCAGTTTTTCCTTTTACATCATGGTCTAGAACAGCATTGTTGGATATTTGAAATACTAGAGAAGTGACGTTTGACGCTTTTTCACTGATGGGGAGGAATTTAAGGAGGGGACAGGCATGTGAGAAGGGAATAGTGTAGATTTCTTTAGTTGGGGCACTAGACAAGCCATTCTATACTGAGCCAACACTTTGAGTAAGGACAAGGAGAAATCTGAATGGGGATTTTTTTTCTCAAAACTTTCTAATACTGGCAAGGAAAAAAGAAGCTGATGTTAAATTTAAGTTTGGATTGAGGGGGGTGGTATGGATGGTGGTCGCAGACATGAGGAACAGGGTGGTCACAGTCATGAGGAACAGGGTGTTGTGTTAGTGCTGGCAGTGTATAAATATGACTTTGATTTCCATTTTACATGGTAGACTATTGAATATAGTTAAACTATTGAAAGGATGGTCAGCTCAATATCTGAAGTTTTATGCCACATCAGGTCCAGTTTTTCCTTTAACAACTTGGTCTAGAACATCATTGCTGTATATTTGAGATGCTAGAGAAGTGAGGTTTCAATCTGTTTCTTTGATGATTTACTTCATGTTACATTTGCCCCTTACATAGGTAAGATATTAGTAATAAGGGAAATTGGGTATGGTGTACATGGTTACTATCTGCACAATTTTTCTGTAAATCTGGTACTATTCTAAAACAAGACATCTATTAATACAACACTCAAAACCCTAGGAAATGGTAGCAACTGAACATAGCGGAATCGACCACTGGAATGACGGGGGAGTATGGGAATTGTCTTAGAGGTAACACCACCTCCCTGCCATATGCTGGACTATAATGGAACTAGAGGAATTGAGAGAGAGAGAGGTCAGTTTAGGAAAAAATTTTAGGAGTGAAGAGGAAGGTCTCTGTTCTATAACCAGTTTGTCTGAGATTTCTGCATCCTCTGCTACCCCGCCCATCCTGGATGGTCAAGCTGAGGCTTTGTTATGTCAAGCCACACCAGGGCAAACTCAGATTTTGGGCAAACAGAGCTGAAGTGATTGGCTCCTCCTTAACCTAAAGAGAATATATAGAGGCCAGGATCCTTTAAGTAGTGTCTCTTGCCTTAAATTTGACAAAATTTGTAAAATGATATTGAAGACTAGTGGAAATAAGGAAAAAGACTCTACACACAAGGATGGATGAAGAAACTGCAAGTACAAAAGTGAATTTATGTTTGTTTTGGGGGGGAGGGGGGATGGATGGTGGTGGTCGCAGCCATGAGGAACAGAGTGTTGTGTTAATGCCGACAGTGTATAATAAATTATTTGATTTCCTTTTTACATGGCAGGCTATTGAATATTGTTAAACTATTGAAAGGATGGTCAGCTCAAGATGTGAAGTTTTATCGCACAACTGGTATAGTTTTTCCTTTAACATCATGGTCTAGAACATGGCATTTGAGATACTAGAGAAGTGAGGTTTGAGGCTGTTTCACTGATGGGGAGGGATGTAAGGAGGGGGCAGACATGTGAGAAGGGAATACTGTAGATTTCTTTAGTTGGAAGTTTTATCCCACAACTGGTATAGTTTTTCCTTTAACATCATGGTCTAGAACAGCATTGTTGGATATTTGAGATACTAGAGATGTGAGGTTTGACGCTCTTTCACTGATGTGGAGGGATGTAAGGAGGGGGCAGGCATGTGAGAAGGGAATAGTGTAGATTTCTTTAGTTGGGGCACCAGACAAGCCATTGTATACTGAGACAACACTTTGAATAAGGACAAGGAGAAGTCTGAATGGGGATTTTTTTTCTCAAAACTTTCTAATACTGGCAAGGAAAAAAGACGCTGATGTTAAATTTAAGTTTGGATTGGGGCGGTGGCATGGATGGTGGTCGCAGACATGAGGAACAGGGTGGTCGCAGTTATGAGGAACAGGGTGTTGTGTTAGTGCTGGCAGTGTATAAATATGACTTTGATTTCCTCTTTACATGGTAGACTATTGAATATAGTTAAACTATTGAAAGGATGCTCAGCTCAATATCTGAAGTTTTATGCCACATCAGGTCCAGTTTTTCCTTTAACAACTTGGTCTAGATCATCATTGCTGTATATTTGAGATGCTAGAGAAGTGAGGTTTCACTCTGTTTCTTTGATGATTCACTTCATGTTACATTTGCCCCTTACATAAGTAAGATATTAGTAATTAGGGAAATTGGGTATGGTGTACATAGTTATTATCTTTACAGTTTTTCTGTAAGTCTGGAACATTTCTAAAACAAAACATCCATTAAAACAACACTCAAAATCCTAGGAAATGGTAGCAACTGAACATAGTGGAATGGACAACTGAAATGACGGGTGAGTATGGGAATTGTCTTAGAGGAAACACCACCTCCCTGCCATATGCTGGACTATAATGGATCTAGAAGAATTGAGAGATAGAGAGGTCAGTTTAGGAAAAATTTTTAGGAGTGAAGAGGAAGGTCTCTGTTCTATAACCAGTGTGTCTGAGATTTCTGCATCCTCTGCCACCCCGGCCCCTCCTGCATGGTCAAGCTGAGGCTTTGTCATGTCAAGCCACACCATGGCAACCACAGATTTTGGGCAAACAGAGATGAAGTGATTGGCTCCTCCTTAACGCAAAGAGAATATATAGAGGCCAGGATCCTTTAAGTAGTGTCTCTTCCTAAAATTAGCTAAAATTCGTAAGATGATATTGAAGAATAGTAGAGATAAGGAAAAAGACTCTACACACAAGGATGGATGAAGAAACTACAAGTACAAAAGTGAATTTATGTTTTTATTGGGGGTCAGAGGGGGATGGATGGTGGTGGTCGCAGCCATGAGGAACAGAGTGTTGTTTTAATGCCGGCAGTGTATAATAAATTGTTTGAATTCCTTTTTACATGGCAGGCTATTGAATATTTTCAAACTATTGAAAGAATGGTCAGCTCAATATGTGAAATTTTATCCTAGAATTGGTTTAGTATTTCCTTTAACATCATGGTCTAGAACAGCATTGTTGGATATTTGAGATACTAGAGAAGTGAGGTTTGACGCTGTTTCACTGATGAGGAGGGATTTAAGGAGGGGACTGGCATGTGAGAAGGGAATAGTGTAGATTTCTTTAGTTGGGGCACTAGACAAGCCATTCTATACTGAGCCAACACTTTGAGTAAGGACAAGGAGAAGTCTGAATGGGGATTTTTTTTCTCAAAAATTTTCTAATACTGGCAAGGAAAAAAGAAGCTGATGTTAAATTTAAGTTTGGATTGAGGGGGGTGGTATGGATGGTGGTCGCAGACATGAGGAACAGGGTGGTCACAGTCATGAGGATCAGGATGTTGTGTTAGTGCTGGCAGTGTATAAATATGACTTTGATTTCCATTTTACATGGTAGACTATTGAATATAGTTAAACTATTGAAAGGATGGTCAGCTCAATATCTGAAGTTTTATGCCACATCAGGTCCAGTTTTTCCTTTAACAACTTGGTCTAGAACATCATTGCTGTATATTTGAGATGCTAGAGAAGTGTGGTTTCAATCTGTTTCTTTGATGATTTACTTCATGTTACATTTGCCCCTTATATAGGTAAGATATTAGTAATAAGGGAAATTGGGTATGGTGTACATGGTTACTATCTTCACAATTTTTCTGTAAATCTGGAACTGTTCTAAAACAAGACATCCATTAATACAACACTCAAAACCCTAGGAATGGTAGCAACTGAACATAGTGGAATCGACCACTGAAATGATTGGGGAGTATGGGAATTGTCTTAGAGGTAACACCACCTCCCTGCCATATGCTGGACTATAATGGAACTAGAGGAATTGAGAGAGAGAGAGGTCAGTTTAGGAAAAAATTTTAGGAGTGAAGAGGAAGGTCTCTGTTCTATAACCAGTTTGTCTGAGATTTCTGCATCCTCTGCCACCCCCGCCCCTCCTGGATGGTCAAGCTGAGGCTTTGTTATGTCAAGCCACACCATGGCAACCACAGATTTTGGGCAAACAGAGCTGAAGTGATTGGCTCCTCCTTAACCTAAAGAGAATATATAGAGGCCAGGATCCTTTAAGTAGTGTCTCTTGCCTTAAATTTGACAAAATTTGTAAAATGATATTGAAGACTAGTGGAAATAAGGAAAAAGACTCTACACACAAGGATGGATGAAGAAACTGCAAGTACAAAAGTGAATTTGTTTGTATTGGGGGGTAAGGGGGGTGAATGGTGGTTTTCGCAGCCATGAGGAACAGTGTTGTGTTAATGCTGGCAGTGTATAATAAATTGTTTCATTTCCTTTTTACATGGCAGGCTATTGAATATTGTTAAACTATTGAAAGGATGGTCAGCTCAAGATGTGCAGTTTTATCCCACAACTGGTATAGTTTTTCCTTGAACATCATGGTCTAGAACAGCATTGTTGGATATTTGAGATACTAGAGAAGTGAGGTTTGACGCTGTTTCACTGATGGGGAGGGATGTAAGGAGGGGGCAGGCATGTGAGAAGGGAATAGTGTAGATTTCCTTAGTTTGGCACCAGACAAGCCATTGTATACTGAGCCAACACTTTGAATAAGGACAAGGAGAAGTCTGAATGGGGATTTTTTTTTTCTCATAACTTTCTAATACTGGCAAGAAAAACAGAAGCTGATGTTAAATTTAAGTTTGGATTGGGGGGAGTGGTGTGAATGGTGGTCGCAGACATGAGGAACAGGGTGGTCACAGTCATGAGGATCAGGATGTTGTGTTAGTGCTGCCAGTGTATAAATATGACTTTAATTTCCTTTTTACATGGTAGACTATTGAATGTAGTTAAACTATTGAAAGGATGCTCAGCTCAATATCTGAAGTTTTATGCCACATCAGGTCCAGTTTTTCGTATAACAACTTGGTCTAGAACATCATTGATGTATATTTGAGATGCTAGAGAAGTGAGGTTTCAATCTGTTTCTTTGATGATTCACTTCTTTTTACATTTGCCACTTACATAAGTAAGATATTAGTAATAAGGGAAATTGGGTATGGTGTACATGGTTACTATCTTCACAATTTTTCTGTAAATCTGGAACTATTCTAAAACAAGACATCCATTAATACAACACTCAAAACCCTAGGAAATGGTAGCAACTGAACGTAGTGGAATCGACCACTGAAATGATTGGGGAGTATGGGAATTGTCTTAGAGGTAACAACACCTCCCTGCCATATGCTGGACTATACTGGAACTAGAGGAATTGAGAGAGAGAGAGGTCAGTTTAGGAAATAATTTTTGGAGTGAAGAGGAAGTTCTCTGTTCTATAACCAGTTTGTCTGAGATTTCTGCATCCTCTGCCACCCCGGCCCCTCCTGGATGGTCAAGCTGAGGCTTTGTGATGTCAAGCCACACCATGGCAACCACAGATTTTGGGCAAACAGAGCTGAAGTGATTGGCTCCTCCATAACCTAAAGATAATATATAGAGGCCAGGATCCTTTAAGTAGTGTCTCTTGCCTTAAATTAGCTAAAATTGGTAAGATGATATTGAAGACTAGTAGAGATAAGGAAAAAGACTCTACGCACAAGGATGGATGAAGAAACTGCAAGTACAAAAGTGAATTTATGTTTGTATCGGGGGGCAGGGGGGGAAGGATGGTGGTGGTCGCAGCCATGAGGAACAGAGTGTTGTGTTAATGCCGGCAGTGTATAATAAATTGTTTGATTTCCTTTTTACATGGCAGGCTATTGAATATTGTTAAACTATTGAAAGGATGGTCAGCTCAAGATGTGCAGTTTTATCCCACAACTGTGGTATGGTTTTTCCTTTAACATCATGGTCTAGAACAGCATTTTTGGATATTTGAGATACTAGAGAAGTGAGGTTTGACGCTGTTTCACTGATGGGGAGGGATGTAAGGAGGGGGCAGGCATGTGAGAAGGGAATAGTGTAGATTTCTTTAGTTGGGGCACCAGACAAGCCATTGTATACTGAGCCAACACTTTGAATAAGGACAAGGAGAAGTCTGAATGGGGATTTTCTCTCAAAACTTTCTAATACTGGCAAGGAAAAAAGAAGCTGATGTTAAATTTAAGTTTGGATTTGGGGGTGTTATGGATGGTGGTAGCAGTCATGAGCAACAGGGTGGTCGCAGTCATGAGGAACATGGTGTTGTGTTAGTGCTTGGAGTGTATAATAATGAATTTGATTTCCTTTTTACATGGTAGACTGTTGAATATAGTTAAACTATTGAAAGGATGGTCAGCTCAATATCTGAAGTTTTATGCCACATCAGGTCCAGTTTTTCCTTTAACAACTTGGTGTAGATCATCATTGCTGTATATTTGAGATGCTAGAGAAGTGAGGTTTCACTCTGTTTCTTTGATGATTCACTTCATGTTACATTTGCCCCTTACATAAGTAAGATATTAGTAATTAGGGAAATTGGGTATGGTGTACATGGTTATTATCTTTACAGATTTTCTGTAAGTCTGGAACATTTCTAAAACAAAACATCCATTAAAACAACACTCAAAATCCTAGGAAATGGTAGCAACTGAACATAGTGGAATGGACCACTGAAATGACGGGTGAGTATGGGAATTGTCTTAGAGGAAACACCACCTCCCTGCCATATGCTGGACTATAATGGATCTAGAGGAATTGAGAGAGAGAGTTGTCAGTTTAGGAAAAATTTTTAGGAGTGAAGAGGAAGGTCTCTGTTCTATAACCAGTGTGTCTGAGATTTCTGCATCCTCTGCCACCCCGGCCCCTCCTGCATGGTCAAGCTGAGGCTTTGTGATGTCAAGCCACACCATGGCAACCACAGATTTTGGGCAAACAGAGCTGAAGTGATTGGCTCCTCCTTAACGCAAAGAGAATATATAGAGGCCAGGATCCTTTAAGTAGTGTCTCTTGCCTTAAATTAGCTAAAATTCGTAAGATGATATTGAAGAATAGTAGAGATAAGGAAAAAGACTATACACACAAGGATGGATGAAGAAACTACAAGTACAAAAGTGAATTTATGTTTTTATTGGGGGTCAGGGGGGGATGGATGGTGGTGGTCACAGCCATGAGGAACAGAGTGTTGTTTTAATGCCGGCAGTGTATAATAAATTGTTTGAATTCCTTTTTACATGGCAGGCTATTGAATATTTTTAAACTATTGAAAGAATGGTCAGCTCAAGATGTGAAATTTTATCCCAGAATTGGTATAGTATTTCCTTTAACATCATGGTCTAGAACAGCATTGTTGGATATTTGAGATACTAGAGAAGTGAGGTTTGACGCTGTTTCACTGATGGGGAGGGATTTAAGGAGGGGACAGGCATGTGAGAAGGGAATAGTGTAGATTTCTTTAGTTGGGGCACTAGACAAGCCATTCTATACTGAGCCAACACGTTGAGTAAGGACAAGGAGAAGTCTGAATGGGGATTTTTTTTTCTCAAAACTTTCTAATACTGGCAAGGAAAAAAGAAGCTGATGTTAAATTTAAGTTTGGATTGAGGGGGGTGGTATGGATGGTGGTCGCAGACATGAGGAACAGGGTGGTCACAGTCATGAGGAACAGGGTGTTGTGTTAGTGCTGGCAGTGTATAAATATGACGTTGATTTCCATTTTACATGGTAGACTATTGAATATAGTTAAACTATTGAAAGGATGCTCAGCTCAATATCTGAAGTTTTATGCCACATCAGGTCCAGTTTTTCCTTTAACAACTTGGTCTAGAACATCATTGCTGTATATTTGAGATGCTAGAGAAGTGAGGTTTCACTCTGTTTCTTTGATGATTCACTTCTTTTTACATTTGCCCCTTACATAATTAAGATATTAGTAATAAGGGAAATTGGGTATGGTGTACATGGTTACTATCTTCATAATTTTTCTGTAAATCTGGAACTATTCTAAAACAAGACATCCATTAATACAACACTCAAAACCCTAGGAAATGGTAGCAACTGAACGTATATGAATCGACCACTGAAATGATTGTGGAGTATGGGAATTGTCTTAGAGGTAACACCACCTCCCTGCCATATGCTGGACTGTAATGGAACTAGAGGAATTGAGAGAGAGAGAGGTCAGTTTAGGAAATAATTTTTGGAGTGAAGAGGAAGTTCTCTGTTCTATAACCAGTTTGTCTGAGATTTCTGCATCCACTGCTACCCCCGCCCCTCCTGGATGGTCAAGCTGAGGCTTTGTGATGTCAAGCCACACCATGGCAACCACAGATTTTGGGCAAACAGAGCTGAAGTGATTGGCTCCTCCTTAACCTAAAGAGAATATATAGAGGCCAGGATCCTTTAAGTAGTGTCTCTTGCCTTAAATTAGCTAAAATTAGTAAGATGATATTGAAGACTAGTAGAGATAAGGGAAAAGACTCTACAAACAAGGATGGATGAAGAAACTGCAAGTACAAAAGTGAATTTATGTTTGTATTGGGGGGCAGGGGGGGAAGGATGGTGGTGGTCGCAGCCATGAGGAACAGAGTGTTGTGTTAATGCCGGCAGTGTATAATAAATTGTTTGATTTCCTTTTTACATGGCAGGCTATTGAATATTGTTAAACTATTGAAAGGATGGTCAGCTCAAGATGTGCAGCTTTATCCCACAACTGGTATGGTTTTTCCTTTAACATCATGGTCTAGAACAGCATTTTTGGGTATTTGAGATACTAGAGAAGTGAGGTTTGACGCTGTTTCACTGATGGGGAGGGATGTAAGGAGGGGGCAGGCATGTGAGAAGGGAATAGTGTAGATTTCTTTAGTTGGGGCACCAGACAAGCCATTGTATACTGAGCCAACACTTTGAATAAGGACAAGGAGAAGTCTGAATGGGGATTTTCTCTCAAAACTTTCTAATACTGGCAAGGAAAAAAGAAGCTGATGTTAAATTTAAGTTTGGTTTTGGGGGTGTTATGGATGGTGGTAGCAGTCATGAGCAACAGGGTGGTCGCAGTCATGAGGAACATGGTGTTGTGTTAGTGCTGAGAGTGTATAATAATGAATTTGATTTCCTTTTTACATGGTAGACTGTTGAATATAGTTAAACTATAGAAAGGATGGTCAGCTCAAGATCTGAACTTTTATACCACATCAAGTCAAGTTTTTCCCTTAACAACTTGGTCTAGAACATCATTGCTGTATATTTGAGATGCTAAAGAAGTGAGGTTTCACTCTGTTTCTTTGATGATTCACTTCTTTTTACATTTGCCCCTTTCATAAGTAATGTATTAGTAATAAGGGAAATTGGGTATGGTGTACATGGTTACTATCTTCACAATTTTTCTGTAAATCTGGAACTATTCTAAAACAAGACATCCATTAATACAACACTCAAAATCCTAGGAAATGGTAGCAACTGCACGTAGTGGAATCGACCACTGAAATGATTGGGGAGTATGGGAATTTTCTTAGAGGTAACAACACCTCCCTGCCATATGCTGGACTATAATGGAACTAGAGGAATTGAGAGAGAGAGAGGTCAGTTTAGGAAATAATTTTTGGAGTGAAGAGGAAGGTCTCTGTTCTATAACCAGTTTGTCTGAGATTTCTGCATCCTCTGCCACCCCGGCCCCTCCTGGATGGTCAAGCTGAGGCTTTGTGATGTCAAGCCACACCATGGCAACCACAGATTTTGGGCAAACAGAGCTGAAGTGATTGGCTCCTACTTAACCTAAAGAGAATATATAGAGGCCAGGATCATTTAAGTAGTGTCTCTTACCTAAAATTAGCTAAAATTAGTAAGATGATATTGAAGACTAGTAGAGATAAGGAAAAAGACTCTACACACAAGGATGGATGAAGAAACTGCAAGTACAAAAGTGAATTTATGTTTGTTTTTGGGGGGAGGGGGGATGGATGGTGGTGGTCGCAGCCATGAGGAACAGAGTGTTGTGTTAATGCCGGCAGTGTATAATAAATTGTTTGATTTCCTTTTTACATGGCAGGCTATTGAATATAGTTAAACTATTGAAAGGATGGTCAGCTCAAGATGTGAAGTTTTATCGCACAACTGGTATAGTTTTTCCTTTAACATCATGGTCTAGAACAGCATTGTTGGATATTTGAGATACTAGAGATGTGAGGTTTGATGCTCTTTCACTGATGGGGAGGGATGTAAGGAGGGGGCAGGCATGTGAGAAGGGAATAGTGTAGATTTCTTTAGTTGGGGCACTAGACAAGCCATTCTATACTGAGCCAACACGTTGAGTAAGGACAAGGAGAAGTCTGAATGGGGATTTTTTTTTCTCAAAACTTTCTAATACTGGCAAGGAAAAAAGAAGCTGATGTTAAATTTAAGTTTGGATTGAGGGGGGTGGTATGGATGGTGGTCGCAGACATGAGGAACAGGGTGGTCACAGTCATGAGGAACAGGGTGTTGTGTTAGTGGTGGCAGTGTATAAATATGACGTTGATTTCCATTTTACATGGTAGACTATTGAATATAGTTAAACTATTGAAAGGATGGTCAGCTCAATATCTGAAGTTTATGCCATATCAGGTCCAGTTTTTCCTTTAACAACTTGGTGTAGATCATCATTGCTGTATATTTGAGATGCTAGAGAAGTGAGGTTTCAATCTGTTTCTTTTTTTTTTTTTTCTTTTTTTTTTTTTTTTTGATTCTTTTTTTTTTTTTTTATTGCTTAAAGTATTACAAAGGGTATTACATATGTATCCATTTTATCCCCCCGCCCCAGACAGTCCCCTAGCCTCCCCTATCACCCAGTGTCTTATGTCCATTGGTTATGCTTATATGCATGCATACAAGTCCTTTAGTTGATCTCTTACCCCCCTACCTCCTGCCCCCCAACCCTCCCTGGCCTTCCCGCTGCATTTTGACAATCTGTTTGAGGCAGCTCTGCCTCTGTATCTATTATTGTTCAAAAGTTTATAATGGTCTCTATTGTCCATGAATGAGTGAGATCATGTGGTATTTTTCCTTTATTGACTGGCTTATTTCACTTAGCATAATGCTCTCCAGTTCCATCCATGACGTTGCAAATGGTAAGAGTTCCTTCCTTTTTACAGCAGCATAGTATTCCATCGTGTAGATGTACCACAGTTTTCTAATCCATTCATCTACTGATGGGCACTTAGGCTGTTTCCAGATCTTAGCTATGGTGAATTGTGCTGCTATGAACATAGGGGTGCATATATCCTTTCTGATTGGTGTTTCTGGTTTCTTGGGATATATTCCTAGAAGTGGGATCACAGGGTCAAATGGGAGTTCCATTTTCAGTTTTTTAAGGAAACTCCATACTGTCTTCCATAGTGGCTGCACCAGTCTGCATTCCCACCAGCAGTGCACAAGTGTTCCTTTTTCTCCACATCCTCTCCAGCACTTGTCTTTTGTTGATTTGTTGATGATAGCCAGTCTGACAGGTGTGAGATGGTACCTCATTGCTGTTTTGATTTGCATCTCTCGGATGATTAGTGACTTTGAGCATGTTTTCATATGTCTCTTGGCTTTCTGAATGTCCTCTTTTGAAAGGTGTCTATTTAGGTCCTTTGCCCATTTTTTGATTGGATTGTTTATCTTCCTTTTGTTAAGTTGTATGAGTTCCCTATAAATTTTGGAGATTAGGCCCTTATCAGATATGTCATTGGCAAATATGTTTTCCCATACAGTGGGTTTTCTCGTTGTTTTGTTGATGGTTTCTTTGGCTGTGCAGAAGCTTTTTATTTTGATGTAGTCCCATTTGTTCATTTTTTCTTTAGTTTAAAGTGCCCTAGGAGTTGTATCAGTGAAGAAATTGCTTCGGCATATGTCTGAGATTTTCTTGCCTTTGGATTCTTCTAGAATTTTTATGGTTTCCTGTCGTACATTTAAGTCCTTTATCCATTTTGAGTTTATTTTTGTGTATGGTGTAAGTTGGTGGTCTAGTTTCATTTTCTTGCATATATCTGTCCAATTTTCCCAGCACCATTTATTGAAGAGACTATCTTGGCTCCATTGTATGTTCTTGCCTCCTTTGTCAAATATTAATTGAGCATATTGGTTCGGGCCGATTTCTGGGCTCTCTATTCTATTCCATTGATCTATATGCCTATTCTTGTGCCAGTACCAGGCAGTTTTGAGAACAGTGGCTTTGTAATACAACTTGATATCTGGTATTGAGATCCCACCTACTTTGTTCTTTTTCAGGATTGCTGCAGCTATTCGGGGTCTTTTTTTATTCCAGATGAATTTTTGGACAGTTCGTTCTAGATCTCTGAAGTACGCTGTTGGTACTTTAATGGGAAGTGCGTTGAATTTATAGATTGCTTTGGGTAGTATGGACATTTTAATGATGTTGATTCTACCAATCCATGAACACGGTATGTTCTTCCATCTGTTTATGTCTTCCTCTATGTCTTTTTTCAACGTCCTGTAGTTTTCTGAGTAGAGGTCTTTTACCTCTTTAGTTAAGTTTATTCCTAGGTAGCTTAGTTTTTTCGGTGCAATGGTAAACGGGATTGTTTTTATAATCTCTCTTTCTGAAAGTTCACTATTGGTGTATAGAAATGCCTCAGATTTCTTGGGGTTAATTTTGTATCCTGCTACATTGCCAAATTCATGTATTAAGTCTAGTAGCTTTTTGATGGAATCTCTAGGGTTTTGTATGTATAATATCATGTCGTCTGCGAATAAGGACAGTTTTACTTCCTCTTTTCCAATTTGGATGCCTTTTATTTCTTCTTCTTGCCGAATTGCAATGGCTAACACTTCCAGTACTATGTTGAACAGGAGTGGTGAGAGGGGGCATCCCTGTCTTGTTCCTGTTCTTAGGGGAAATGGTGTTAGTTTTTGTCCGTTGAGTATGATGTTGGCTGTGGGCCTATCATATATGGCTTTTATTATGTTGAGGTATGATCCTTCTACTCCCACCTTGCTGAGAGTTTTTATCAAAAATGGGTGTTGAATTTTGTCAAATGCTTTTTCTGCATCAATTGATATGACCATGTGGTTTTTTTCTTTCAATTTGTTTATGTGATGTATCACGTTTATTGATTTGCGGATATTGTACCATCCTTGCATCCCTGGGATAAATCCTACTTGGTCATGGTGTATGATCTTTCTGATGTACTGCTGGATCCGATTTGCTAAGATTTTGTTGAGGATTTTGGCATCTATGTTCATGAGGGATATTGGTCTGTAATTCTCTTTCATTGTGTTGTCTTTACCTGGTTTTGGTATTAGGGTGATGCTGGCTTCATAGAATGAGCTTGGAAGTGTTCCTTCCTCTTGAATTTTTTGTAGTAGTCTGAGGAGGATAGGTTTTAGTTCTTCCTTGAATGTTTGGTAAAACTCCCCTGTGAAGCCGTCTGGTCCTGGGCTTTTGTTTGATGGAAGCTTTTTGATGACTGCTTCAATTTCTTCCATAGTTATTGGCCTGTTGAGATTTTTAGATTCTTCCTGATTGAGTTTTGGAATGCTGTATTTTTCTAGGAATTTGTCCATTTCCTCCAGGTTGTCTAGTTTGTTGGAGTAAAGCTGTCCATAGTATTTTTTAACAATCATTTGTATTTCTGTGGGGTCTGTTGTTATTTCGCCTCTATCGTTTCTGATTTTATTTATTTGGGTCCTCTCTCTCTGCTTCTTGGTGAGTCTGGCTAGAGGTTTATCAATCTTGTTTATCCTTTCAAAGAACCAGCTCTTGGTTTCATTGATTTTCTGTATTGTTTTTTTGGTCTCTATGTCATTTATTTCTGCTCTAATCTTTATTATCTCCTTCCTTCTGCTCACTCTGGGGTTTTCTTGTTGCTCTCTTTCTAATTCTTTGAGTTGTAGAGTTAGATGATTTACTACCATTTTTTCTTGTTTTTTGAGATAGGCCTGTAGAGCTATAAACTTCCCTCTCAGGACTGCTTTCAATGTGTCCCATAGGTTTTGGATTGTTGTGTTTTCATTGTCATTAGTTTCCAGGATGTTTTTAATTTCTTCTTTGATCTCATTGGTAACCCAATCAATATTTAATAGCATGCTATTCAGCTTCCAGGTGTTTGAGTATTTTGGGTTGTTTTTATTGTAGTTTATTTCTAATATTATGCCATCGTGGTCTGCGAAGATGCTTTTTATGATTTCAATCTTCTTGAATTTGGGGATATTTTGCTTGTGACCCAATATGTGGTCTATTTTTGAATATGTCCCATGAGCACCTGAGAAGAACGTATATTCTCTGGCTTTGGGGTGAAGTGTTCTGAAGATGTCTATTAAGTCCATCTGATCTAGTGAGTCATTTAGGATTGCTGTATCTTTGCTGATTGTTTGTCTATAGGACTTATCCAGTGCTGTCAATGGTGTATTAAAGTCCCCTACTATGATTGTATTGTTGTCGATCTCTCCTTTGATATTTTCCAGGAGTTTTTTTATGAATTTGGGTGCTCCTACATTGGGTGCGTATATGTTTACCAGGGTTATATCTTCTTGTTGTATTGATCCCTTTAGTATTATGAAGTGGCCTTCCTTATCTCTTGTTAAGGCCTTCACTTTGAGGTCTATTTTGTCCGATATAAGTATTGCTACCCCAGCTTTCTTTTCCTTTCCATTTGCCTGAAAGATATTTTTCCATCCTTTCACTTTCAGTCTGTGTGAGTCCCTTCTAATGAGGTGGGTTTCTTGTAGACAGCAGATGTATGGGTCATGTTTTTTTATCCATTCAGCCACTCGATGTCTTTTGGTTGGAGCATTTAGTCCGTTTACGTTTAAAGTTATTATTGAAAGGTACTTGTTTGTAGCCATTTCTTTTTTTGTGTGGCTGTTTTCTTTCTGAGCTTTTTATTTCTTATTTTTATACCAGTCCCTTTAGCATTCCTTGCATTGCTGGCTTGGTGGTGACAAACTCCCTTAGTCTTTTTTTGTCTGTGAAGCTTCTTATTTCCCCTTCAAGTTTAAATGATAGCCTTGCTGGATAGAGTATTCTTGGATTCAGTCCTTTGCTTTGCATCACTTTGTAAATTTCAGTCCATTCTTTTCTGGCCTGATGTGTTTCTGTTGAGAAGTCATTTGACAATCTAATGGGAGATCCCTTGTATGTAACTTTCCGTCTCTCTCTTGCAGCCTGTAAGATTTTCTCTTTGTCCTGAACATTTGCCATGGTGATTATGATGTGTCTTGGTGTGGGTCTTTTCGGGTTCACCTTGTTTGGGACTCTCTGGGCTTGTGTGACTTTTTTCTTCCCCACCTCAGGAAAGTTTTCTGATATTATTTCTTCTAGTAGGTTTTCTAATCCTTGTTCATCCTTCTGTTGTTCTGGTACTCCTATTATTCGTATGTTGTTTCGTTTCATGTTGTCCCAAAGCTCCCTTAGGCTCTCCTCCTGTCTTTTAATTTTTTTCTCCAATTGCAGTACATTTTGGGTGTGTTTTGCTTCCTTGTCTTCTAATTCACTTATTCGGTCCTCCGCTTCTCCTAGTCTACTGTTGATACTTTCAATGGAGTTTTTCATTGCAGCTATATCACTCTTCATTTCTTCTTGGGTCTTACTTAGGTTGTTGATTTTTTCATCTGTTTCTTCTAGCTTCTTCCATATGTTATCAATTTTTTCATCTGTTTCTTCTAGCTTCTTCCATATGTTATCGATTTTTTCATCTGTTTCTTCTTGCTTCTTGCAGAGGTTGTCGATTTTTTCCTCCATCCGGTTTATGCACTCTAGGATCCTTATTCTGAATTCTTTATCTGTCATGTTGCATGCCTCTGTATTACTTAGCTGCTTTTCTGGAGAGTCCTCCTTCTCTTTCCTTTGGGGGTTTCTTTGTCTACCCATGTTTGATCTCACTGACATATCTAGACGTTGAGTTGTTCAGTGGTTGCTCCCTTGGTGGCAGTGACTCCTTGGTCTGTGGTTGCTCTTCGGGCGGTTGCGGTAGCAGCTGCTCTTCAGTTGTCAGCAGCTCCTCTGGTGGGTGCTGTTCACAGCTGTGGTGGCTCTTCCGGCTGGTGGGGCGAGGTTTCACGTACAGCTGCTGTTCCTCAGCAGAGGATGAGGTGCTCAGGAGGTTGCTGTTGCTTGGATCTGCTGCGTTGATTTAAAGGCACAAAATACAACACAACAAGGCACCACGTACCAGGCACTATACACAAATATATTCACGATATTAATAACCCCAATTAAAGGTGACCACCTGAATTAAGAGAATTAGGGGATAAGGAAGAAGGAAGAGAAAAAGATAAAATAGAAAAAGGAAAAGAAAAGTAGGGACCAAAAAAAGGGAGTGCAAAAATGAAATTGGGAAAAAGGAAGGGGGAAAATAAAAGCGAGAAACGAAAAAAAAAAAAAAAAGAGCGAAAAGAGAGAATGAAGTGGAAGAGGGAAGAGACTTTTTATATGAGGAGAATACTCCTATAGAACAGCCATTAATCCCAACAAATTCCAGTAACAGATCCCTGGATATGAATGCAAACTAGAGACAACCAATAATATAATGATGAAAATAGAATGGTGAACACTAATCCCAAAATAAAATAAAGAAAAAAATAAAATGGCACTTTAAAAAATGGTAAAATGGTAGCAGTAATAATACTGGTTAAAAATAAGAAGGTAGTAATTAAAAGGGTAAAATCAGGTGATGGAAAAAGAAGAAAAGAAAGAAAAAAAGAAAAAAAAAAGAACAGAAAAAAAAAGAATGAAAAAAAAAATTGGTTTCTTAGTTAAAAAGTGAAAAAAGAAAAAAAAATTGCAGTAGTGAAGGTCCTTCGTTTCTTCTATTCTTCAGTGTGGCTCGCCTTAGACCTTCCAGGTATTCAGGAGAGTGTTGAGTTTCCCTGCGATATACTGTTCCTCTGTGTTGTAAACCACAGTCCTTATTTTAAAGCATGCCGCATTTATTTCCTAGACTGCCTTATTTTGTTTTTAGCAAAGAGTCAGTTATTGGGTCAGCCTCTGGGTGGCAGTGTTCTGGGGTTGGCCTCTGAGGCTATAGGGCCTCTCTGTCCAGTGGAAGTTCACTGCCCAGAGCTGACTGCGTAATAGTTAGTTACCTGCGCTATGTTGTTGCTGGGATTGAAAATCCCCCTATAGGCCAGACCCTGTTAACTCCCAGGGACTGATCAGGTTATCTTAATCCTTGATCTCGTACCGGGTGGAATCTGGGTGTGGCTGTGCTCCTTGCCTGGGGGCTGGGGGGAGGAGACTCCCTCTTAGGAGCGGGTGGCTGCCCCAGCCCCTGGCTCTGGGGTGTCTCAGCACTCAATTCACTACCACCTCTCCCGGCTCCCCCTCTTTCCCCAGTCTCTCCCCAGATTCCACTCCTCAGCACACTCTCCCTCTCTTCAGCACAGGTGAGTGTCTGTATCCGAGATGTCCCATGAACAGGATTCATTGAAAACAAACAAACAAACGCCGGCCGCGGAAACGGGGAAGGCTTGGTTTCTGTAAGCTTCTTCTCTTACCGGGACTGCATGGTCAGGTCAGCTCTTCAGGCTGCCCCCTTTAGGCTCAGTCCTCCGCGGTCACAGAACCCAGCTCTCAGTTTCCCTGGCGGCACCAGGAATCCCGCGGTTCTCCTTTCCCCCGTCAGGGGCTGTGCCTGTCCCAAGGGACGCGGCTGTCTGCCAGGCGGTCTCCCTCTGACTCTCTGGGCTCAGAGGTCTGGCAAACTTTCCTGCCCAAATCCCTGGTTTTTTTTACCTTACCAGGGGAGTTCTGCTCTTCCCGGCTGTAAACCCTCTCACCAGCTGAGCAATTTCGCCAATTCGGTGTCTCAATCTGTTTCTTTGATGATTTACTTCATGTTACATTTGCCCCTTACATAGGTAAGATATTAGTAATAAGGGAAATTGGGTATGGTGTACATGGTTACTATCTGCACAATTTTTCTGTAAATCTGGAACTATTCTAAAACAAGACATCCATTAATACAACACTCAAAACCCTAGGAAATGGTAGCAACTGAACCTAGTGGAATCGACCACTGAAATGATTGTGGAGTATGGGAATTGTCTTAGAGGTAACACCACCTCCCTGCCATATGCTGGACTATAATGGAACTAGAGGAATTGAGAGAGAGAGAGGTCAGTTTAGGAAAAAATTTTAGGAGTGAAGAGGAAGGTCTCTGTTCTATAACCAGTTTGTCTGAGATTTCTGCATCCTCTGCCACCCCCGCCCCTCCTGGATGGTCAAGCTGAGGCTTTGTTATGTCAAGCCACACCATGGCAATCTCAGATTTTGGGCAAACAGAGATGAAGTGATTGGCTCCTCCTTAACCTAAAGAGAATATATAGAGGCCAGGATCCTTTAAGTAGTGTCTCTTGCCTTAAATTTGACAAAATTTGTAAAATGATATTGAAGACTAGTGGAAATAAGGAAAATGACTCTACACACAAGGATGGATGAAGAAACTGCAAGTACAAAAGTGAATTTATGTTTGTATTGGGGGGGAAGGGGGGTGAATGGTGGTTTTCGCAGCCATGAGGAACAGAGTGCTGTGTTAATGCTGGCAGTGTATAATAAATTGTTTGATTTCCTTTTTACATGGCAGGCTATTGAATATTGTTAAACTATTGAAAGGATGGTCAGCTCAAGATGTGCAGTTTTATCCCACAACTGGTATAGTTTTTCCTTTAACATCATGGTCTAGAACAGCATTGTTGGATATTTGAGATACTAGAGAAGTGAGGTTTGAAGCTGTTTCACTGATGGGGAGGGATGTAAGGAGGGGGCAGGCATGTGAGAAGGGAATAGTGTAGATTTCCTTAGTTGGGGCACCAGACAAGCCATTGTATACTGAGCCAACACTTTGAATAAGGATCAGGAGAAGTCTGAATGGGGATTTTTTTTTTCTCATAACTTTCTAATCCTGGCAAGAAAAACAGAAGCTGATCTTAAATTTAAGTTTGGATTGGGGGGTGGTGGTGTGAATGGTGCTCGCAGACATGAGGAACAGGGTGGTCACAGTCATGAGGATCAGGATGTTGTGTTAGTGCTGCCAGTGTATGAATATGACTTTGATTTCCTTTTTACATGGTAGACTATTGAATATAGTTAAACTATTGAAAGGATGCTCAGCTCAATATCTGAAGTTTTATGCCACATCAGCTCCACTTTTTCCTTTAACAACTTGGTCTAGATCAAAATTGCTGTATATTTGAGATGCTAGAGAAGTGAGGTTTCACTCTGTTTCTTTGATGATTCACTTCATGTTACATTTGCCCCTTACATAAATCAGATAGTAGTAATAAGGGAAATTCGGTATGGTGTACATGGTTATTATCTTTACAGTTTTTCTGTAAGTCTGGAACATTTCTAAAACAAAACATCCATTAAAACAACACTCAAAATCCTAGGAAATGGTAGCAACTGAACATAGTGGAATGGACCACTGAAATGACGGGGGAGTATGGGAATTGTCTTAGAGGAAACACCACCTCCCTGCCATATGCTGGACTATAATGGAACTAGAGGAATTGAGAGAGAGAGAGGTCAGTTTAGGAAATAATTTTTGGAGTGAAGAGGAAGTTCTCTGTTCTATAACCAGTTTGTCTGAGATTTCTGCATCCTCTGCCACCCCGGGCCCTCCTGGATGGTCAACCTGAGGCTTTGTGATGTCAAGCCACACCATGGCAACCACAGATTTTGTGGAAACAGAGCTGAAGTGATTGGCTCCTCCTTAACCCAAAGAGAATATATAGAGGCCAGGATCCTTTAAGTAGTGTCTCTTGCCTTAAATTAGCTAAAATTCGTAAGATGATATTGAAGACTAGTAGAGATAAGGAAAAAGACTCTACACACAAGGATGGATGAAGAAACTACAAGTACAAAAGTGAATTTATGTTTGTATCGGGGGGCAGGGGGGGAAGGATGGTGGTGGTCGCAGCCATGAGGAACAGAGTGTTGTGTTAATGCCGGCAGTGTATAATAAATTGTTTGATTTCCTTTTTACATGGCAGGCTATTGAATATTGTTAAACTATTGAAAGGATGGTCAGCTCAAGATGTGCAGTTTTATCCCACAACTGGTATGGTTTTTCCTTTAACATCATGGTCTAGAACAGCATTTTTGGATATTTGAGATACTAGAGAAGTGAGGTTTGACGCTGTTTAACTGATGGGGAGGGATGTAAGGAGGGGGCAGGCATGTGAAAAGGGAATAGTGTAGATTTCTTTAGTTGGGGCACCAGACAAGCCATTGTATACTGAGCCAACACTTTGAATAAGGACAAGGAGAAGTCTGAATGGGGATTTTCTCTCAAAACTTTCTAATACTGGCAAGGAAAAAAGAAGCTGATGTTAAATTTAAGTTTGGATTTGGGGGTGTTATGGATGGTGGTAGCAGTCATGAGCAACAGGGTGGTCGCAGTAATGAGGAACATGGTGTTGTGTTAGTGCTGAGAGTGTATAATAATGAATTTGATTTCCTTTTTACATGGTAGACTGTTGAATATTGTTAAACTATTGAAAGGATAGTCAGCTCAAGATCTGAACTTTTATACCACATCAAGTCCAGTTTTTCCTCTAACAACTTGGTCTAGAAAATCATTGCTGTATATTTGAGATGCTAAAGAAGTGAGGTTTCACTCTGTTTCTTTGATGATTCACTTCTTTTTACATTTGCCCCTTTCATAAGTAAGATATTAGTAATAAGGGAAATTGGGTATGGTGTACATGGTTATAATCTTCACAATTTTTCTGTAAATCTGGAACTATTCTAAAATAAGAATTCCATTAATACAACACTCAGAACCCTAGGAACTGGTAGCAACTGAACATAGTGGAATGGACCACTGAAATGAGGGGGGAGTATGGGAATTTTCTTAGAGGAAACACCACCTCCCTGCCATATGCTGGGCTGTAATGGAACTAGAGGAATTGAGAGAGAGAGAGGTCAGTTTAGGAAAAAATTTTAGGAGTGAAGAGGAAGGTCTCTGTTCTATAACCAGTGTGTCTGAGATTTCTGAATCCTCTGCCACCCCGGCCCCTCCTGCATGGTCAAGCTGAGGCTTTGTGATGTCAAGCCACACCATGGCAACCACGAATTTTGGGCAAACAGAGCTGAAGTGATTGGCTCCTCCTTAACCTAAAGAGAATATATAGAGGCCAGGATCATTTAAGTAGTGTCTCTTGCCTAAAATTAGCTAAAATTAGTAAGATGATATTGAAGACTAGTAGAGATAAGGAAAAAGACTCTACACACAAGGATGGATGAAGAAACTGCAAGTACAAAAGTGAATTTATGTTTGTTTTGGGGGGAGGGGGGATGGATGGTGGTGGTCGCAGCCATGAGGAACAGAGTGTTGTGTTAATGCCGGCAGTGTATAATAAATTGTTTGATTTCCTTTTTACATGGCAGGATATTGAATATTGTTAAACTATTGAAAGGATGGTCAGCTCAAGATGGGAAGTTTTATCGCACAACTGGTATAGTTTTTCCTTTAACATCATGGTCTAGAACAGCATTGTTGGATATTTGAGATACTAGAGAAGTGAGGTTTGACGCTGTTTCACTGATGGGGAGGGATGTAAGGAGGGGGCAGGCATGTGAGAAGGGAATACTGTAGATTTCTTTAGTTGGAAGTTTTATCCCACAACTGGTATAGTTTTTCCTTTAACATCATGGTCTAGAACAGCATTGTTGGATATTTGAGATACTAGAGATGTGAGGTTTGACGCTCTTTCACTGATGGGGAGGGATGTAAGGAGGGGGCAGGCATGTGAGAAGGGAATAGTGTAGATTTCTTTAGTTGGGGCACCAGACAAGCCATTGTATACTGAGCCAACACTTTGAATAAGGACAAGGAGAAGTCTGACTGGGGATTTTTTGTCTCAAAACTTTCAAATACTGGCAAGGAAAAAAGAAGCTGATGTTAAATTTAAGTTTGGATTGGGGGGGGTGGCATGGATGGTGGTCGCAGACATGAGGAACAGGGTGGTCGCAGTTATGAGGAACAGGGTGTTGTGTTAGTGCTGGCAGTGTATAAATATGACTTTGATTTCCTCTTTACATGGTAGACTATTGAATATAGTTAAACTATTGAAAGGATGCTCAGCTCAATATCTGAAGTTTTATGCCACATCAGGTCCAGTTTTTCCTTTAACAACTTGGTCTAGATCATCATTGCTGTATATTTGAGATGCTAGAGAAGTGAGGTTTCACTCTGTTTCTTTGATGATTCACTTCATGTTACATTTGCCCCTTACATAAGTAAGATATTAGTAATTAGGGAAATTAGGTATGGTGTACATGGTTATTATCTTTACAGTTTTTCTGTAAGTCTGGAACATTTCTAAAACAAAACATCCATAAAAAAACACTCAAAATCCTAGGAAACGGTAGGAACTGAACATAGTGGAATGGACCACTGAAATGACAGGTGAGTATGGGAATTGTCTTAGAGGAAACACCACCTCCCTGCCATATGCTGGACTATAATGGATCTAGAGGAATTGAGAGAGAGAGAGGTCAGTTTAGGAAAAATTTTTAGGAGTGAAGAGGAAGGTCTCTGTTCTATAACCAGTGTGTCTGAGATTTCGGCATCCTCTGCCACCCCGGCCCCTCTTGGATGGTCAAGCTGAGGCTTTGTGATGTCAAGCCACACCATGGCAACCACAGATTTTGGGCAAACAGAAATGAAGTGATTGGCTCCTCCTTAACCCAAAGAGAATATATAGAGGCTAGGATCCTTTAAGTAGTGTCTCTTGCCTTAAATTAGCTAAAATTCGTAAGATGATATTGTAGAATAGTAGAGATAAGGAAAAAGACTCTACACAGGTCTGGATACATGCCCAGGTTGTGGGTTCAACAAAAGGCAACTGATGAATCCCACCGTTTGTGATTGACATACCTCTCACATGGATGTTTCTTTCTTTTTCCCTCTGTTTTTCTATCTCTGAAATCAATAAAACTGTATTTAAAAACCCAAATAAATAAAACAGGTAAAACCCTTAAAAAAAAAAAAAAAAGACTCTACACACCAGGATGGATGAAGAAACTACAAGTACAAATGTGAATTTATGTTTTTATTGGGGGGGCAGGGGGGGATGGATGGTGGTGGTCGCAGCCATGAAGAACAGATTGTTGTTTTAATGCCGGCAGTGTATAATAAATTGTTTGAATTCCTTTTTACATGGCAGGCTATTGAATATTGTTAAACTATTGAAAGAATGGTCAGCTCAAAATGTGAAATTTTATCCCAGAATTGGTATAGTATTTCCTTTAACATCATGGTCTAGAACAGCCTTGTTGGATATTTGAGATACTAGAGAAGTGAGGTTTGACGCTGTTTCACTGATGGGGAGGGATTTAAGGAGGGGGCAGGCATGTGAGAAGGGAATAGTGTAGATTTCTTTAGTTGGGGCACTAGACAAGCCATTCTATACTGAGCCAGCACTTTGAGTAAGGACAAGGAGAAGTCTGAATGGGGATTTTTTTTCTCAAAACTTTCTAATACTGGCAAGGAAAAAAGAAGCTGATGTTAAATTTAAGTTTGGATGGGGGGGTGGCATGGATGGTGGTCACAGACATGAGGAACAGTGTGGTCGCAGTCATGAGGAACAGGGTATTGTGTTAGTGCTGGCAGTGTATAAATATGACTTTGATTTCCTTTTTACATGGCAGACTATTGAATACAGTTAAACTGTTGAAAGGATGGTCAGCTCAATATCTGAAGTTTTATGCCACATCAGGTCTAGTTTTTCCTTAAACAACTTGGTCTAGAACATCATTGCTGTATATTTGACATGCTAGAGAAGTGAGGTTTCAATCTGTTTCTTTGATGATTTACTTCATGTTACATTTGCCCCTTACATAGGTAAGATATTAGTAATAAGGGAAATTGGGTATGCTGTACATGGTTATTATCTTCACAGTTTTTCTGTAAATATGGAACTATTCTAAAACAAAACATCCATTAAAACAACACTCAAAATCCTAGGAAATGGTAGCAACTGAACATAGTGGAATGGACCACTGACATGACGGGGGAGTATGGGAATTGTCTGAGAGGAAACACCACTTCCCTGCCATATGCTGGACTATAATGGAACTAGAGGAATTGAGAGAGAGAGAGGTCAGTTTAGGAAAAAATTTTAGGAGTGAAGAGGAAGGTCTCTGTTCTATAACCAGTTTGTCTGAGATTTCTGCATCCTCTGCCACCCGGGCCCCTCCTGCATGGTCAAGCTGAGGCTTTGTGATGTCAAGCCACACCATGGCAACCACAGATTTTGGGCAAACAGAGCTGAAGTGATGGGCTCCTCCTTAACCTAAAGAGAATATATACAGGCCAGGATCATTTAAGTAGTGTCTCTTGCCTAAAATTAGCTAAAATTAGTAAGATGATATTGAAGACTAGTAGAGATAAGGAAAAAGACTCTACACACAAGGAGGGATGAAGAAACTGCAAGTACAAAAATGAATTTATGTTTGTTTTGGGGGGGAGGGGGGATGGATGGTGGTGGTCGCAGCCATGAGGAACAGAGTGTTGTGTTAATGCCGGCAGTGTATAATAAATTGTTTGATTTCTTTTTTACATGGCAGGCTATTGAATATTGTTAAACTATTGAAAGGAAGGTCAGCTTAAGATGTGAAGTTTTATCGCACAACTGGTATAGTTTTCCTTTAACATCATGGTCTAGAACAGCATTGTTGGATATTTGAGATACTAGAGAAGTGAGGTTTGACGCTGTTTCACTGATGGGGAGGGATGTAAGGAGGGGGCAGGCATGTGAGAAGGGAATACTGTAGATTTCTTTAGTTGGAAGTCTTATCCCACAACTGGTATAGTTTTTCCTTTAACATCATGGTCTAGAACAGCATTGTTGGATATTTGAGATACTAGAGATGTGAGGTTTGACGCTCTTTCACTGATGGGGAGGGATGTAAGGAGGGAGCAGGCATGTGAGAAGGGAATAGTGTAGATTTCTTTAGTTGGGGCACCAGACAAGCCATTGTATACTCAGCCAACACTTTGAATAAGGACAAGGAGAAGTCTGACTGGGGATTTTTTTTCTCAAAACTTTCTAATACTGGCAAGGAAAAAAGAAGCTGATGTTAAATTTAAGTTTGGATTGGGGGGGGGGGGGCATGGATGGCGGTCGCAGACATGAGGAACAGGGTGGTCAGAGGTATGAGGAACAGGGTATTGTGTTAGTGCTGGCAGTGTATAAATATGACTTTGATTTCCTCTTTACATGGTAGACTATGGAATATAGTTAAACTATTGAAAGGATGCTCAGCTCAATATCTGAAGTTTTATGCCACATCAGGTCCAGTTTTTCCTTTAACAACTTGGTCTAGATCATCACTGCTGTATATTTGAGATGCTAGAGAAGTGAGGTTTCACCCTGTTTCTTTGATGATTCACTTCATGTTACAATTGCCCCTTACATAAGTAAGATATTAGTAATTAGGGAAATTGGGTATGGTGTACATGGTTATTATCTTTACAGTTTTTCTGTAACTTTGGAACATTTCTAACACAAAACATCCATTAAAACAACACTCAAAATCCTAGGAAATGGTAGGAACTGAACATAGTGGAATGGACCACTGAAATGACGGGTGAGTATGGGAATTGTCTTAGAGGAAACACCACCGCCCTGCCATATGCTGGACTATAATGGAACTAGAGGTATTGAGAGAGAGAGAGGTCAGTTTAGGAAAAAATTTTAGGAGTGAAGAGGAAGGTCTCTGTTCTATAACCAATGTGTCTGAGATTTCTGCAACCTCTGCCACCCCGGCCCCTCCTGGATGGTCAACCTGAGGGTTTTGGATGTCAAGCCACACCATGGCAACCACAGATTTTGGGCAAACAGCTGAAGTGAGTGGCTCCTCCTTAACCTAAAGAGAATATATAGAGGCCAGGATCCTTTAAGTATTGTCTCTTGCCTTAAATTAGCTAAAATTCGTAAGATGATATTGAAGAATAGTAGAGATAAGGAAAAAGACTCTACACACAAGGATGGATGAAGAAACTGCAAGTAAAAAAGTGAATTTATGTTTGTATTGGGGGAAGGAGGGATGGATGGTGGTGGTCGCAGCCATGAGGAACAGAGTGTTGTGTTAATGCCGGCAGTGTATAATAAATTGTTTGATTTCCTTTTTACATGGCAGGCTATTGAATATTGTTAAACTATTGAAAGGATGGTCAGCTCAAGATGTGAAGTTTTATCCCACAACTGGTATAGTTTTTCCTTTAACATCATGGTCTAGAACAGCATTGTTGGATATTTGAGATACTAGAGAAGTGAGGTTTGACGCTGTTTCACTGATGGGGAGGGATGTAAGGAGAGGGCAGACATGTGAGAAGGGAATACTGTAGATTTCTTTAGTTGGGGCACCAGACAAGCCAGTGTATACTGAGCCAACACTTTGAATAAGGACAAGGAGAAGTCTGACTGGGGATTTTTTTTCTCAAAACTTTCCAATACTGGCAAGGAAAAAAGAAGCTGATGTTTAATTTAAGTTAAGATTGGGGGGGGTGGTATGGATGGTAGTCGCAGACATGAGAAACAGGGTGGTCGCACTCATGAGGAACAGGGTGTTGTGTTAGTGCTGGCAGTGTATAAATATGACTTTGATTTCCCTTTTACATGGTAGACTATGGAATATAGTTCAAATATTGAAAGGATGGTCAGATCAACATCTGAAATTTTATGCCACATCTGGTCCAGTTATTCCTTTAACAACTTGGCCTAGAACATCATTGCTATATATTTGAGATGCTAGAGGACTGAGGTTTCACTCTGTTTCTTTGATGATTCACTTCATGTTACATTTGCCCCTTACATAGGTAAGATATTAGTAATAAGGGAAATTGGGTATGGTGTACATGGTTACTATCCTCACAATTTTTCTGTAAATCTGGAACTATTCTAAAATAAAACATCCATTAACACAACACTCAAAACCCTAGGAAATGGTAGCAACTGAATAGAGTGGAATGGACCACTGAAATGACGGTGGAGTATGGGAATTGTCTTAGAGGAAACACCACCTCCCTGCCATATGCTGGACTATAATGGAACTAGAGGGATTGAGAGAGAGAGAGGTCAGTTTAGTAAAAAATTTTAGGAGTGAAGAGGAAGGTCTCTGTTCTATAACCAGTGTGTCTGAGATTTCTGCATCCTCTGCCACCCCGGCCCTCCTGGATGGTCTAGCTGAGGCTTTGTGATGTCAAGCCACACCATGGCAACCACAGATTTTGGGCAAACAGAGCTGAAGTGATTGGCTCCTCCTTAACCTAAAGAGAATATATAGAGGCCAGGATCTGTTAAGTAGTGTCTCTTGCCTTAAATTAGCTAAAATTAGTAAGATGATATTGAAGACTAGTAGAGATAAGGAAAAAGACTCTACACACAAGGATGGATGAAGAAACTGCAAGTACAAAAGTAAATTTATGTTTGTATTGGGGGGGAAGGGGGTGGATGGTGGTGGTCGCAGCCATGAGGAACAGAGTGTTGTGTTAATGCTGGCAGTGTATAATAAATTGTTTGATTTCCTTTTTACATGGCAGGCTATTGAATATTGTTAAACTATTGAAAGGATGGTCAGCTCAAGATGTGCAGTTTTATCCCACAACTGGTATAGTTTTTCCTTGAACATCATGGTCTAGAACAGCATTGTTGGATATTTGAGATACTAGAGAAGTGAGGTTTGACGCTGTTTCACTGATGGGGAGGGATGTAAGGAGGGGGCAGGCATGTGAGAAGGGAATAGTGTAGATTTCCTTAGTTGGGGCACCAGACATGCCATTGTATACTGAGCCAACACTTTGAATAAGGACAAGGAGAAGTCTGAATGGGGATTTTTTTCTCATAACTTTCTAATACTGGCAAGGAAAACAGAAGCTGATGTTAAATTTGTTTGGATTGGGGGGGTGGTGTGAATAGTGGTCGCAGACATGAGGAACAGGGTGGTCACAGTCATGAGGAACAGGGTGTTGTGTTAGTGCTGGCAGTGTATAATAATGAATTTGATTTCCTATTTACATGGTAGACTGTTGAATATTGTTAAACTATTGAAAGGATGGTCAGCTCAAGATCTGAACTTTTATACCACATCAAGTCCAGTTTTTCCTCTAACAACTTGGTCTAGAACATCATTGCTGTATATTTGAGATGCTAAAGATGTGAGGTTTCACTCTGTTTCTTTGATGATACACTTCTTTTTACAATTGCCCCTTACATAAGTAAGATATTAGTAATATGGGAAATTGGGTATGGTGTACATGGTTATAATCTTCACAATTTTTCTGTAAATCTGGAACTATTCTAAAATAAGAAATCTATTAATACAACACTCAAAACCCTAGGAAAGGGTAGCAACTGAACATAGTGGAATGGAACACTGAAATGAGGGGGGAGTATGGGAATTGTCTTAGAGGTAACACCACCTCCCTGCCATATGCTGGGCTGTAATGGAACTAGAGGAATTGAGAGACAGAGAGGTCAGTTTAGGAAATAATTTTTGGAGTGAAGAGGAAGTTCTCTGTTCTATAACCAGTTTGTCTGAGATTTCTGCATCCTCTGCCACCCCCGCCCCTCCTGCATGGTCAAGCTGAGGCTTTGTGATGTCAAGCCACACCATGGCAACCACAGATTTTGGGCAAACAGAGCTGAAGTGATTGGCTCCTCCTTAACCTAAAGAGAATATATAGAGGCCATGATCCTTTAAGTAGTGTCTCTTGCCTTAAATTAGCTAAAATTAGTAAGATGATATTGAAGACTAGTAGAGATAAGGAAAAAGACTCTACACACAAGGATGGATGAAGAAACTGCAAGTACAAAAGTAAATTTATGTTTGTATTGGGGGGCAGGGGGGGAAGGATGGTGGTGGTCGCA
This sequence comes from Myotis daubentonii, assembly GCF_963259705.1. NCBI lineage: Eukaryota > Metazoa > Chordata > Mammalia > Chiroptera > Vespertilionidae > Myotis > Myotis daubentonii. The sequence continues at coordinate 12,413,963 of NC_081851.1, read as the reverse complement.
GCCATGAGGAACAGAGTGTTGTGTTAATGCCGCCAGTGTATAATAAATTGTTTGATTTCCTTTTTACATGGCAGGCTATTGAATATTGTTAAACTATTGAAAGGATGGTCAGCTCAAGATGTGCAGTTTTATCCCACAACTGGTATGGTTTTTCCTTTAACATCATGGTCTAGAACAGCATTGTTGGATATTTGAGATACTAGAGAAGTGAGGTTTGACGCTGTTTCACTGATGGGGAGGGATGTAAGGAGGGGGCAGGCATGTGAGAAGGGAATAGTGTAGATTTCTTTAGTTGGGGCACCAGACAAGCCATTGTATACTGAGACAACACTTTGAATAAGGACAAGGAGAAGTCTGAATGGGGATTTTCTCTCAAAACTTTCTAATACTGGCAAGGAAAAAAGAAGCTAATGTTAAATTTAAGTTTGGATTTGGGGGTGTTATGGATGGTGGTAGCAGTCATGAGCAACAGGGTGGTCGCAGTCATGAGGAACATGGTGTTGTGTTAGTGCTGGGAGTGTATAATAATGAATTTGATTTCCTTTTTACATGGTAGACTGTTGAATATTGTTAAACTATAGAAAGGATGGTCAGCTCAAGATCTGAACTTTTATACCACATCAAGTCCAGTTTTTCCTCTAACAACTTGGTCTAGAACATCATGGCTGTATATTTGAGATGCTAAAGAAGTGAGGTTTCACTCTGTTTCTTTGATGATTCACTTCTTTTTACATTTGCCCCTTACATAAGTAAGATATTAGTAATAAGGGAAATTGGGTATGGTGTACATGGATATAACCTTCACAATTTTTATGTAAATCTGGAACTATTCTAAAATAAGAAATCCATTAATACAACACTCAAAACCCTAGGAACTGGTAGCAACTGAACATAGTGGAATGGAACACTGAAATGACGAGGGGCTATGGGAATTGTCTTAGAGGAAACACCACCTCTCTGCCATATGCTGGGCTGTAATGGAACTAGAGGAATTGAGAGAGAGAGAGGTCAGTTTAGGAAAAAATTTTAGGAGTGAAGAGGAAGGTCTCTGTTCTATAACCAGTTTGTCTGAGATTTCTGCATCCTCTGCCACCCCCGCCCCTCCTGGATGGTCAAGCTGAGGCTTTGTTATGTCAAGCCACACCATGGCAACCTCAGATTTTGGGCAAACAGAGCTGAAGTGATTGGCTCCTCCTTAACCTAAAGAGAATATATAGAGCCCAGGATCCTTTAAGTAGTGTCTCTTGCCTTAAATTAGCTAAAATTCGTAAGATGATATTGAAGACTAGTAGAGATAAGGAAAAAGACTCTACACACAAGGATAGATGAAGAAACTGCAAGTACAAAAGTGAATTTATGTTTGTATTGGGGGGGAAGGGGGCTGAATGGTGGTGGTCGCAGCCATGAGGAACAGAGTGTTGTGTTAATGCTGGCAGTGTATAATAAATTGTTTGATTTCCTTTTTACATGGCAGGCTATTGAATATTGTTAAACTATTGAAAGAATGGTCAGCTCAAGATGTGCAGTTTTATCCCACAACTGGTATGGTTTTTCCTTTATCATCATGGTCTAGAACAGCATTTTTGGATATTTGAGATACTAGAGAAGTGAGGTTTGACGCTGTTTCACTGATGGGGAGGGATGTAAGGAGGGGGCAGGCATGTGAGAAGGGAATAGTGTAGATTTCTTTAGTTGGGGCACCAGACAAGCCATTGTATACTGAGCCAACACTTTGAATAAAGACAAGGAGAAGTCTGAATGGGGATTTTTTTCTCATAACTTTCTAATCCTGGCAAGAAAAACAGAAGCTGATGTTAAATTTAAGTTTGGATTGGGGGGGGTGGTGTGAATGGTGGTCGCAGACATGAGGAATAGGGTGGTCACAGTCATGAGGATCAGGATGTTGTGTTAGTGCTGGCAGTGTATAAATATGACTTTGATTTCCTTTTTACATGGTAGACTATTGAATGTAGTTAAACTATTGAAAGGATGGTCAGCTCAATATCTGAAGTTTTATGCCACATCAGGTCCAGTTTTTCCTATAACAACTTGGTCTAGAACATCATTGATGTATATTTGAGATGCTAGAGAAGTGAGGTTTCACTCTGTTTCTTTGATGATTCACTTATTTTTACATTTGCCCCTTACATAAGTAAGATATTAGTAATAAGGGAAATTGGGTATGGTGTACATGGTTACTATCTTCACAATTTTTCTGTAAATCTGGAACTATTCTAAAACAAGACATCCATTAATATAACACTCAAAACCCTAGGAAATGGTAGCAACTGAATGTAGTGGAATGGACCACTGAAATGACGGGGGAGTATGGGAATTGTCTTAGAGGAAACACCACCTCCCTGCCATATGCTGGGCTGTAATGGAACTAGAGGAATTGAGAGAGAGAGAGGTCAGTTTAGGAAATAATTTTTGAAGTGAAGAGGAAGTTCTCTGTTCTATAACCAGTTTGTCTGAGATTTCTGCATCCTCTGCCACCCCGGCCCTCCTGGATGGTCAAGCTGAGGCTTTGTGATGTCAAGCCACACCATGGCAACCACAGATTTTGGGCAAACAGAGCTGAAGTGATTGGCTCCTCCTTAACCTAAAGAGAATATATAGAGGCCAGGATCCTTTAAGTAGTGTCTCTTGCCTTAAATTAGTTAAAATTAGTAAGATGATATTGAAGACTAGTAGAGATAAGGAAAAAGACTCTACACACAAGGATGGACGAAGATACTGCAAGTACAAAAGTGAATTTATGTTTGTATTGGGTGGGGGGCAGGGGGGGGAGGATGGTGGTGGTCGCAGCCATGAGGAACAGAGTGTTGTGTTAATGCCGGCAGTGTATAATAAATTGTTTGATTTCCTTTTTACATGGCAGGCTATTGAATATTGTTAAACTATTGAAAGGATGGTCAGCTCAAGATGGTCAGTTTTATCCCACAACTGGTATGGTTTTTCCTTTAACATCATGGTCTAGAACAGCATTGTTGGATATTTGAGATACTAGAGAAGTGAGGTTTGACGCTGTTTCACTGATGGGGAGGGATGTAAGGAGGGGGCAGGCATGTGAGAAGGGAATAGTGTAGATTTCCTTAGTTGGGGCACCAGACAAGCCATTGTATACTGAGCCAACACTTTGAATAAGGACAAGGAGAAGTCTGAATGGGGATTTTTTTTCTCATAACTTTCTAATACTGGCAAGAAAAACAGAAGCTGATGTTAAATTTAAGTTTGGATTTGGGGGGTGGTGTGAATGGTGGTCAGAGACATGAGGAACAGGGTGGTCACAGTCATGAGGATCAGGATGTTGTGTTAGTGCTGGCAGTGTATAAATATGACTTTGATTTCCTTTTTACATGGTAGACTATTGAATGTAGTTAAACTATTGAAAGGATGGTCAGCTCAATATCTGAAGTTTTATGCCACATCAGGTCCAGTTTTTCCTTTAACAACTTGGTCTAGAACATCATTGATGTATATTTGGGATGCTAAAGAAGTGAGGTTTCACTCTGTTTCTTTGATGATTCACTTCTTTTTACATTTGCCCCTTACATAAGTAAGATATTAGTAATAAGGGAAATTGGGTATGGTGTACATGGTTATAACCTTCACAATTTTTCTGTAAATCTGGAACTATTCTAAAATAAGAAATCCATTAATACAACACTCAAAACCCTAGGAACTGGTAGCAACCGAACATAGTGGAATGGACCACTGAAATGACGGGGGAGTATGGGAATTGTCTTAGAGGAAACACCACCTCCCTGCCATATGCTGGGCTGTAATGGAACTAGAGGAATTGAGAGAGAGAGAGGTCAGTTTAGGAAAAAAATTTTAGGAGTGAAGAGGAAGGTCTCTGTTCTATAACCAGTTTGTCTGAGATTTCTGCATCCTCTGCCACCCAAGCCCCTCCTGGATGGTCAAGCTGAGGCTTTGTTATGTCAAGCCACACCATGGCAACCTCATATTTTGGGCAAACAGAGCTGAAGTGATTGGCTCCTCCTTATCCTAAAGAGAATATATAGAGGCCAGGATCCTTTAAGTAGTGTCTCTTACCTTAAATTAGCCAAAATTAGAAAAATGATATTGAAGACTAGTGGAAATAAGGAAAAAGACTCTACACACAAGGATGGATGAAGAAACTGCAAGTAAAAAAGTGAATTTTTGTTTGTATTGGGGGGGAAAGGGGGGTGAATGGTGGTGGTCGCAGCCATGAGGAACAGAGTGTTGTGTTAATACTGGCAGTGTATAATAAATTTTTGATTTCCATTTTACATGGCAGGCTATTGAATATTGTTAAACTATTGAAAGGATGGTCAGCTCCAGATGTGCAGTTTTATCCCACAACTGGTATAGTTTTTCCTTTAACATCATGGTCTAGAACAGCATTGTTGGATATTTGAGATACTAGAGAATAGAGAAGTGAGGTTTGACGCTGTTTCACTGATGGGGAGGGATGTAAGGAGGGGGCAGGCATGTGAGAAGGGAATAGTGTAGATTTCCTTAGTTGGGGCACCAGACAAGCCATTGTATACTGAGCCAACACTTTGAATAAGGACAAGGAGAAGTCTGAATGGGGATTTTTTTTCTCATAACTTTCTAATCCTGGCAAGAAAAACAGAAGCTGATGTTAAATTTAAGTTTGGATTGGGGGGGTGGTGTGAATGGTGGTCAGAGACATGAGGAACAGGGTGGTCACAGTCATGAGGATCAGGATGTTGTGTTAGTGCTGGCAGTGTATAAATATGACTTTGATTTCCTTTTTACATGGTAGACTATTGAATGTAGTTAAACTATTGAAAGGATGGTCAGCTCAATATCTGAAGTTTTATGCCACATCAGGTCCAGTTTTTCCTTTAACAACTTGGTCTACAACATCATTGATGTATATTTGAGATGCTAGAGAAGTGAGGTTTCACTCTGTTTCTTTGATGATTCACTTATTTTTACATTTGCCCCTTACATAAGTAAGATATTAGTAATAAGGGAAATTGGGTATGGTGTACATGGTTACTATCTTCACAATTTTCCTGTAAATCTGGAACTATTCTAAAACAAGACATCCATTAATACAACACTCAAAACCCTAGGAAATGGTAGCAACTGAACATAGTGGAATGGACCACTGAAATGACGGGGGAGTATGGGAATTGTCTTAGAGGAAACACCACCTCCCTGCCATATGCTGGGCTGTAATGGAACTAGAGGAATTGAGAGAGAGAGAGGTCAGTTTAGGAAAAAATTTTAGGAGTGAAGAGGAAGGTCTCTGTTCTATAACCAGTTTGTCTGAGATTTCTGCATCCTCTGCCACCCAAGCCCCTCCTGGATGGTCAAGCTGAGGCTTTGTTATGTGAAGCCACACCATGGCAACCTCAGATTTTGGGCAAACAGAGCTGAAGTGATTGGCTCCTCCTTAACCTAAGGAGAATATATAGAGGCCAGGATCCTTTAAGTAGTGTCTCTTACCTTAAATTAGCCAAAATTAGTAAAATGATATTGAAGACTAGTGGAAATAAGGAAAAAGACTCTACACACATGGATGCATGAAGAAACTGCAAGTACAAAAGTGAATTTATTTATGTATTGGGGGGGAAGGGGGGTGAATGGTGGTGGTCGCAGCCATGAGGAACAGAGTGTTGTGTTAATGCTGGCAGTGTATAATAAATTGTTTGATTTCCTTTTTACATGGCAGGCTATTGAATATTGTTAAACTATTGAAAGGATGGTCAGCTCAAGATGTGCAGTTTTATCCCACAACTGGTATAGTTTTTTCTTTAACATCATGGTCTAGAACAGCATTGGTGGATATTTGAGATACTAGAGAAGTGAGTTTTGAGGCTGTTTCACTGATGGGGAGGGATGTAAGGAGGGGGCAGGCATGTGAGAAGGGAATAGTGTAGATTTCATTAGTTGGGGCACCAGACAAGCCATTGTATACTGAGCCAACACTTTGAATAAGGACAAGGAGAAGTCTGAATGGGGATTTTTTTTCTCATAACTTTCTAATACTGGCAAGAAAAACAGAAGCTGATGTTAAATTTAAGTTTGGATTGGGGTGGTGTGAATGGTGGTCAGAGACATGAGGAACAGGGTGGTCACAGTCATGAGGATCAGGATGTTGTGTTAGTGCTGGCAGTGTATAAATATGACTTTGATTTCCTTTTACATGGTAGACTATTGAATGTAGTTAAACTATTGAAAGGATGGTCAGCTCAATATCTGAAGTTTTATGCCACATCAGGTCCAGTTTTTCCTTTAACAACTTGGTCTAGAACATCATTGATGTATATTTGGGATGCTAAAGAAGTGAGGTTTCAATCTGTTTCTTTGATGATTCACTTCTTTTTACATTTGCCCCTTTCATAAGTAAGATATTAGTAATAAGGGAAATTGGGTATGGTGTACATGGTTATAACCTTCACAATTTTTCTGTAAATCTGGAACTATTCTAAAATAAGAAATCCATTAATACAACACTCAAAACCCTAGGAACTGGTAGCAACTGAACATAGTAGAATGGACCACTGAAATGACGGGGGAGTATGGGAATTGTCTTAGAGGAAACACCACCTCCCTGCCATATGCTGGGCTGTAATGGAACTAGAGGAATTGAGAGAGAGAGAGGTCAGTTTAGGAAAAAAATTTTAGGAGTGAAGAGGAAGGTCTCTGTTCTATAACCAGTTTGTCTGAGATTTCTGCATCCTCTGCCACCCAAGCCCCTCCTGGATGGTCAAGGTGAGGCTTTGTTATGTCAAGCTACACCATGGCAACCTCAGATTTTGGGCAAACAGAGCTGAAGTGATTGGCTCCTCCTTATCCTAAGGAGAATATATAGAGGCCAGGATCCTTTAAGTAGTGTCTCTTAACTTAAATTAGCCAAAATTAGTAAAATGATATTGAAGACTAGTGGAAATAAGGAAAAAGACTCTACACACAAGGATGGATGAAGAAACTGCAAGTACAAAATTGAATTTATGTTTGTATTGGGGGGGAAGGAGGGTGAATGGTGGTGTTCGCAGCCATGAGGAACAGAGTGTTGTGTTAATGCTGGCAGTGTATAATAAATTGTTTGATTTCCTTTTTACATGGCAGGCTATTGAATATTGTTAAACTATTGAAAGGATGGTCAGCTCAAGATGGTCAGTTTTATCCCACAACTGGTATGGTTTTTCCTTTAACATCATGGTCTAGAACAGCATTGTTGGATATTTGAGATACTAGAGAAGTGAGGTTTGACGCTGTTTCACTGATGGGGAGGGATGTAAGGAGGGGGCAGGCATGTGAGAAGGGAATAGTGTAGATTTCCTTAGTTGGGGCACCAGACAAGCCATTGTATACTGAGCCAACACTTTGAATAAGGACAAGGAGAAGTCTGAATGGGGATTTTTTTTCTCATAACTTTCTAATCCTGGCAAGAAAAACAGAAGCTGATGTTAAATTTAAGTTTGGATTTGGAGGTGTTATGGATGGTGGTTGCAGTCATGAGCAACATGGTGGTCGCAGTCATGAGGAACATGGTGTTGTATTAGTGCTGGCAGTGTGTTATAATGAATTTGATTTCCTTTTTATATGGTAGACTGTTGAATATTGTTAAACTATTGAAAGGATGGTCATCTCAAGATCTGAACTTTATGCCACATCAGGTCCAGTTTTTCCTTTAACAACTTGGTCTAGAACATCATTGCTGTATATTTGATATGCTAGAGAAGTGAGGTTTCACTCCGTTTCTTTGATGATTCACTTCTTTTTACCTTTGCCCCTTACTTAAGTAAGATATTAGTAATAAGGGAAATTGGGTATGGTGTACATGGTTACTATCTTCACTATTTTTCTGTAAATCTGGAACTATTCTAAAATAAAACATCCATTAATACAACACTCAAAACCCTAGGAACTGGTAGCAACTGAACATAGTGGAATGGACCACTGAAATGACGGGGGAGTATGGGAATTGTCTTAGAGGAAACACCACCTCCCTGCCATATGCTGGATTGTAATGGAACTAGGGGAATTGAGTGAGAGAGAGGTCAGTTTAGGAAAAAATTTTAGGAGTGAAGAGGAAGGTCTCTGTTCTATAACCAGTTTGTCTGAGATTTCTGCATCCTCTGCCACCCCCGCCCCTCTTGGGTGGTCAAGCTGAGGCTTTGTGATGTCAAGCCACACCATGGCAACCACAGATTTTGGGCAAACAGAGCTGAAGTGATTGGCTCCTCCTTAACCTAAAGAGAATATATAGAGGCCAGGATCCTTTAAGTAGTGTCTCTTGCCTTAAATTAGCTAAAATTAGTAAAATGATATTGAAGACTAGTAGAGATAAGGAAAAAGACTCTACACACAAGGATGGATGAAGAAACTGCAAGTTTAAAAGTGAATTTATGTTTGTATAGGGGGGTAAGGGGGGGTGGATGGCGGTGGTCGCAGCCATGAGGAACAGAGTGTTGTGTTAATGCTGGCAGTGTGTAATAAATTGTTTGATTTCCTTTTTACATGGCAGGCTATTGAATATTGTTAAACTGTTGAAAGGATGGTCAGCTCAAGATGTGAAGTTTTATCCCACAACTGGTATATGTTTTCCTTTAACATCATGGTCTAGAACAGCATTGTTGGATATTTGAGATACTAGAGAAGTGAGGTTTGACGCTGTTTCACTAATGGGGAGGGATGTAAGGAGGGGGCAGGCATGTGAGAAGGGAATAGTGTAGATTTCTTTAGTTGGGGCACCAGACAAGCCATTGTATACTGAGCCAACACTTTGAATAAGGACAAGGAGAAGTCTGAATGGATATTTTTTTCTCAAAACTTTCTAATACTGGCAAGGAAAAAAGAAGCTGATGTTAAATTTAAGTTTGGATTGGGGTCGAAGACATGAGGAACAGGGTGGTCGCAGTCATGAAGAACAGGGTGTTGTTTTAGTGCTGGCAGTGTATAATAATGAATTTAATTTCCTGTTTACATGGTAGACTATTGAATATTGTTAAACTATTGAAAGGATGGTCAGCTCAAATCTGAAGTTTGATGCCACATCAGGTCCAGTTTTTCCTTTAACAACTTTTTCTAGAACATCATTGCTGGATATTTGAGATATCAGAGAAGTGAGGTTTCACTGATGATTCACTTCATGTTACATTTGCCCCATACATAAGTAAGATATTAGTAATAAGGGAAATTCGGTATGGTGTACATGATTATTATCCTCACAATTTGTTCTGTAAATCTGGAACTATTCTAAAATAAAAAATCCATTAAATCAACACTCAAAACCCTAGAAAATGGTAGCAACTGAACATAGTGGAATCGACCACTGAAATGACGGGGGAGTATGGGAATTGTCTTAGAGGAAACACCACCTCCCTGCCATATGCTGGACTGTAATGGAACTAGAGGAATTGAGAGAGAGAGAGGTCAGTTTAGGAAAAAATTTTAGGAGTGAAGAGGAAGGTGTCTGTTTTATATCCAGAGTGTCTGAGATTTCTGCATCCTCTCCCACCCCCGCCCCTCCTGGATGGTCAAGCTGAGGTTTTGTGATGCCAAGCCACACCATGGCAACCACAGATTTTGGTCAAACAGAGCTGAAGTGATTCGCTCCTCCTTAACTTAAAGAGAAAATATTGAGGCCAGGACCCTTTCAGTAGTGTCTGTTGCCTTAAATTAGCTTAAATTAATAAGATGATATTGAAGACTAGTAGAGAGAAGGAAAAAGACTCCACACACAAGGATGGATGCAGAAACTGCAAGTACAAAAGTGAATTTAGGTTTGTATGGGTTGGGGGATGCATGGTGGTGGTCGCTGTCATGAGGAACAGTTCGTTCTGTTAATGCTGGCATTGTATAATAAATTATTTAATTTCCTTTTTACATGGCAGACTATTGAATATTGTAAAACTATTGAAAGTATTGCCGGCTAAAGATGTGAAGTTTTATCCCAAAACTGGTATAGTTTTTCTGTAACATCATGGTCTAGATCAGCATTGTTGGATATTTGATATACTAGAGAAGTGAGGTTTGACTCTGTTTCACTGATGGGGCGGTATCTAATGAGGGGCTTTGCATGTGAGAAGGGAGTAATGTAGATTTCTTCAGTTGGGGCACCACACAAGCCATTGCATACCGAGCCAACACTTTGGATAAGGACAAGAAGTCTGAATGGGGATTTTTTTTCTCAACACTTTCTAATACTGGCAAGGAAAAAAGAAGCTGATGTTTAATTTAGGTTTGGATTGGGGGTGGTATGGATGGTGGTCGCAGTCATGAGGAACAGGGTGTTGTTTTAGTGCTGGCAGTGTATAATAATGAATTTAATTTCCTTTTTACATGGTAGACTATTGAATATTGTTAAACTATTGAAAGGATGGTCAGCTCAAGATCTGAAATTTGATGCCACATCAGGTCCAGTTTTTCCTTTAACAACTTGGTCTAGAACATCATTGCTGGATATTTGAGATATAAGAGAAGTGAGGTTTCACTCTGTTTCACTGATGATTCACTTCATGTTACATTTGCCCCATACATAAGTAAGATATTAGTAATAAGGGAAATTCGGTATGGTGTACATGATTATTATTCTCACAATTTTTTCTGTAAATCTGGAACTATTCTAAAATAAAAAATCCATTAATACAACACTCAAAACCCTAGGAACTGGTAGCAACTGAACATAGTGGAATGGACCACTGACATGATGGTCGAGTATGGGAATTGTCTTAGAGGAAACACCACCTCCCTGCCATATTCTGGAGTATAATGGAACTAGAGGAATGGAGAGAGAGAGAGAGGATAGTTTGAGAAAAATTTTAGGAGTTAAGTGGAAGGTCTCTGTTCTATAAACAGAATCTCTAAGATTTCTGCATGCTCACCCACCCCCGCCCCTCCTTGATTGTCAAGCTGAGGCTTTGTAATGTCAATCCCCAACATGGCAACCACTGATTTTGGGCAAACAGAGCTGAAGTGAGTGGCTCTCCATTAACCTAAAGAGTGTATATAGAAGTCCAGAACCCTTTGAGTAGTGTCTGTTGTTTCAAGATAGTGAATCTTAATAAGACTATATTGTATTCTAGTAGAGATAAGGAATAAGACTCCAAACACAAGGATGGAAAAAGAAACTGCAAGTCCAAAAGTGAATTTATGTTTGTATTGGTGCAGGGGGATGGATGGTGTTGGTCGCAGTCATGAGGGACGGGGTGTTGTGCTAGTGCTGGAAGTGTATAATAATGAATTTGATTTCCTTTTTATGTGGTAGACTATTGAATATTGTTAAACTAATGAAAGTTTGGTCAGCTCAAGATGTGACGTTTTATGCCACAACTGGTAAAGTTTTCCTTTAACATCATCGTCTAGAACAGCAATGTTTGATATTCGAGATACTAGAGAACTCAGGTTTGACTGTTTCACCAATGGGCACAGATCTAAGGGGGCAGAAGTCATGTGAGAAGGGAGTAATGTAGATTTCTTTAATTGGGGCACCAGACAAGCCATTCCATACTGAGCCAGACACTTAGAATAAGGACAAGGAGAAGTCTGGAATGGGATCTTTTTCCCAACACTTTCTCATACCTGCAAAGAAATAAAACACTGATATTTAATATAGGTTTGGATTAGGGAGGTGGGATGGATGGTGTTGGTCGTAGTCATGAGGAACAGGGTGTTGTGTTAGTGCTGGCTGTGTATAATAATGAATTTGATTCCCTTTTTACATGACAGACTATTGAATATTTGTACACTATTGAAAGGATGGTCAGCTCAAGATCTGAAGTTTTATGCCACATCGGGTCCAGTTTTTCCTTCAACAACTTGGTCTAGAACAGCATTGTTGGATATTGGAGTTACTAGGGAAGTGAGGTTTCACTCTCTTTCACTGATGATTTACTTCATGTTACATTTGCCTCAACCATAAGTAAGGTATTAGTAATAAGGGTAATTGGGTATGGTGTACATGGTTATTATCTTCATAATTTTTCTGTAAATCTGGAACTATTCTAAAATTAAACATCCAGATTTTCAATCCCAGCAACAGCACAATGCGTGTAACTATTAAGGAACCAGCTCTGGGCAGTCGACTTCCCCACACAAGTTTTTAGTGCAATAGAGATTATAAACCCAAGGTACTGGATCTAGAGGCCCTATAGCCTCAGAGGCCAACCCAAAAACACTGCCACCCAGATGCTGAGCCACAAACTGACTCTTAGCTAAATACAAATTAAGCTAATCTGGGAAACAAATAGGGCCTGCTTTAAAATCAGGACTGCGGTTTACAACAGGGAGGAACAGTGTATCGCAGGGAAATTCAAGAGTCTCCTGAATTCCTGACAGGACTAAGGCAAGCCAGACTGACGAGTAGAAGAACCAAAGGACCTTCACTACTGCAATTTTTTTTTCTTTTTTCTTTTTTCACCTTGTAACTAAGAAACCATTTATTTTTCTTTTTTTTCCATCGCCTGATTTTACCCTTTTAATTACTACATTTTTATTTTTTAACCGGTATTATTACTGGTACCATTTTACCATTTTTTAAAGTGCCATTTTACTTTCTCTTTATTTTATTTTGGGATTAGAGTTCTCTATTCTGTTTTCATCATTCCTTTAGCATCAATTTTCCCTACCTCAATTTTACCTGTATGCTAAAACCCTTTCCCTCACTTTTCTCCTTTTCTTGTCCTGTTTCTCTTACCCTATTCCTGCTTTAGATTTTCTCTATTCCTTCTGTTTACCTCCTGTCAAATTTTCACCCTACTTATAGATCCTATTTCCAAACCACTGCTCTAAATCCTTATACATATATCCCTTATTTTTGTTCACTATCCAAATTTTTTTCTTCTTTTATCTTTCTGTTGTTTTGTTGCTGTTTGCTTTATTGTTGAGTATATTGTTTTTTTTGTTGTTGTTGTTATTTTGTGTGTGTGTGTGTCTCTGTGTGTGTGTGTGTGTTTAGGACTGGTTGTGAGGCTGTTTTTCTTTTTCTTTTTCTTTTTTTCTTTTGGTTTTTACCCTCTCTCTACCCCCCACCCTGGTTATGTTTGTGCTTCTGTTTTCCCTTGCCTCTCTGGATATTATTGGTTGTTTCTAGTTTGCATTCATCTCCAGGAAGCTGTTGCTGGAGTTTGTTGAGATTAGTGGCAGTTCTATAGGAGTTTTCTCCTCATATACATAGCCTCTTCCCCTCTTCTACTTCATTCTCTCTTTTTACTCTTTTTTTTCCCCTCTTTTCTTTCCCACTCCTTTTTCCCAATTTCATTTTTGCACTACTTTTGTTTTTCTTTCTTCCCTACTTTTCTTTTCTTCTCTTTTTTTCTCTATTATCTTTTTCTCTCCTTTCTTCCTTGTCCCCTAATTCTCTTAATTTGGGTGGTCACCTTTATTTGGGGTTAGTAATATCGTGAATATATTTGTGTTTAGTGCCTGGTATGTGGTGCCTTGTTTTGTTTATTTTGTGCCTTTAACTCAATGCAGCAGATCCAAGTAACAGCAGCTTCCTGAGCACCACACCCTCTGAGGAACAGCAGCCGTACGTGAAGCCTCCCGCCACCAGCCAGAAGAGCCACCACAGCTGTGAACAACACCCACCAGAGGAACTGCTCCCAACTGAGGAGCAGCTACTACCACAACCGCCCGTGGAGCAACCACAGCCCAAGGAGCCACTGCCCCACAGGGAGCAGCCACTGAATGACTCAATGTCTAGATATTTTAGTGAGATCAATCATGGGTAGACAAAGAAACCCCCAAATGAAAGAGGAAGAGGACTCTCCAGAAAAGCAGCTAAATAATACAGAGGCATGCAACTTGACAGAAAAAGAATTCAGAATAAGGGTCCTAGAGTGCATAAACCGGATGGAGGAAAAAATCAACAACCTCTGCAAGAAGCTAGAAGAAACAGATGAAAAAGTCAACTACCTTTGCAAGAAGCAAGAAGAAACAGATGAAAAAATCAATAACATATGGAAGAAGCTAGAAGAAACAGATGAAAAAATCAACAACCTAAGTAAGACCCAAGAAGAAATGAAGAGTGATATAGCTGCAATAAAAAACACCATTGAAAGTATCAACAGTAGACTAGGAGAATCGGAGGACCGAATTAGTGAATTAGAGGACAAGGAATTAAAACACTCAAAATGTACTGCAATTGCAGAAAAAAATTAAAAGACAAGAGGAGAGCCTAAGGGAGGTTTGGGACAACATGAAACGAAACAACATACGAATAATAGGGGTGCCGGAACAACAGAAAGAGGAACAAGGAATAGAAAACTTACTAGAAGAAATATCAGAAAACTTCCCTGAGGTGGGAAAGAAAAAAGGAACACAAGCCCAGAGATTCCCAAACAAGGTGAACCCGAAAAGACCCACACCAAGACACATCATAATTACCATGGCAAATGTTCAGGACAAAGAGAGAATCTTATAGGCTGCAAGAGAGAGACGGAAAGTTACATACAAGGGATCTCCCATTAGATTATCAAATGACTTCTCAACAGAAACACATCAGGCCAGAAAAGAATGGACGGACATTTACAAAGTGATGCAAAGCAAAGGACTGAATCCAAGAATACTCTATCCGGCAAGGCTATCATTCAAAATTGAAGGGGAAATAAGAAGCTTCACAGACAAAAAAGACTAAGGAAGTTTATCACCACCAACCCAGCAATGCAAGAAATGCTAAAAGGGACTGGTGTAAAAAGAAGAAATAAAAAGTTCTGAAAGAAAACAGCCACGCACACACAAAAAAGAAATGGCTACAAACAAGTACCTTTCAATCATAACTTTAAACGTAAACGGACTAAATGCTCCAACCAAAAAACATCGAGTGGCTGAATGGATGAAAAACATGACCCATACATCTGCTGTCTACAAGAAACCCACCTCATTAGAAGGGACTCACAGAGACTGAAAGTGAAGGGATGGAAAAATATCTTTCAGGCAAATAGAAAGGAAAAAGAAAGCTGGGGTAGCAATACTTACATTGGACAAAATAGACCTCAAAGTGAAGGCCATAACAAGAGATAAGGCCACTTCATAATACTAAAGGGATCAATACAACAAGAAGAAATAACTCTGGTAAACATATATGCACCCAATGCAGGAGCACCCAAATTCATAAAAAAAACTCCTGGAAGATATCAAAGGAGAGATCGACAACAATACAATCATAGTAGGGGACTTAAATACACCACTGACATCACTGGATAAGTCCTCTAGACAAACAATCAGCAAAGATACAGCAATCCTAAATGACTCACTAGATCAGATTCACTTAATAGACATCTTCAGAACAATTCACCCCAAAGCCAGGGAATATACATTCTACTCAAATGCTCATAAGACATATTCAAAAATAGACCATATATTGGAACACAAGCAAAGTATCCCCAAATTCAAGAAGATTGAAATCATAAAAAGCATCTTCGCAGACCACCATGGCATAATATTAGAAATAAACTACAATAAAAACAACCCAAAATACTCAAACACCTAGAAGCTGAATAGCATGCTATTAAATATTGATTGGGTTACCAATGAGATCAAAGAAGAAATTAAAAACATCCTGGAAACTAATGACAACGAAAACACATCAATCCAAAACCTATGGGACACAATGAAGGCAGTCCTGAGAGTGACATTTATAGCTCTACAGGCCTATCTCAAAAAAACAAGAAAAAATGGTAATAAATCATCTAACTCTACAACTCAAAGAATTAGAAAGAGATCAACAAGAAAACCCCAGAGTGAGCAAAAGGAAGGAGATAATAAAGATTAGAGCAGAAATAAATGACATAGAGACCAAAAAAACAATACAGAAAATCAATGAAACCAAGAGCTGGTTCTTTGAAAGGATAAACAAGATTGACAAACCTCTAGCCAGACTCACCAAGAAGCAGACAGAGAGAGGACCCAAATAAACAAAATCAGAAACGATAGAGGCGAAATAATAACAGACCCCACAGAAATACGAATGATTGTTAGAAAATACAATGGACAGCTCTACTCCAACAAACTAGACAACCTGGAGGAAATGGACAAATTCCTAGAAAAATACAACATTCCAAAACTCAATCAGGAATAATCTAAAAACCTCAACAGGCCAATAACTATGGAAGAAATTGAAGCAGTCATCAAAAAGCTTCCATCAAACAAAATCCCAGGACCAGATGGCTTCACAGGGGAGTTCTACCAAACATTCAAGGAAGAACTAAAACCTATCCTCAGACTACTAGAAAAAATTCAAGAGGAAGGAGCACTTCCAAGCTCATTCTATGAAGCCAGCATCACCCTAATACCAAAACCAGGTAAAGACAACACAATGAAAGAGAATTACAGGCCAATATCCCTCATGAACATAGATGCCAAAATCCTCAACAAAATCTTAGCAAATCGGATCCAGCAGTACATCAGAAAGATCATACACCATGACCAAGTAGGATTTATCCCAGTGATGTAAGGATGGTACAATATCCGCAAATCAATAAACGCGATACATCACATAAACAAATGGAAAGAAAAAAAACCACATGGTCATATCAATTGATGCAGAAAAAGCATTTGACAAAATTCAACACCCAGTTTTGATAACAACTCTCAGTAAGGCGGGAGTAGAAGGATCATACCTCAACATAATAAAAGCCATATATGACAGGCCCACAGCCAGCATCATACTCAATGGACAAAAACTAACACCATTTCCCCTAAGAACAGGAACAAGACAGGGATACCCCCTCTCACCACTCCTGTTCAACATAGTACTGGAAGTGTTAGCCATTGCAATTAGGCAAGAAGAAGAAATAAAAGGCATCCAAATTGCAAACGAGGAAGTAAAACTGTCCTTATTTGCAGACGACACGATATTATACATACAAAACCCTAGAGACTCCTTCAAAAAGATACTAGACTTAATACATGAATTTGGCAATGTAGCAGGATACAAAGTTAACCCCAAGAAATCTGAGGCATTTCTATACACCAATAGTGAACTTTCAGAAAGAGAGATTATAAAAACAATTCCATTCACCGTCGCACCAAAAAAATTAAGCTACCTAGGAATAAACTTAACTAAAGAGGTAAAACACCTGTACTCAGAAAACTACAGGATGTTGAAAAAAGATATAGAGGAAGACATAAACAGATGGAAGAACATACCGTGTTCATGGATTGGTAGAATCAACATCATCAAAATGTCCATACTACCCAAATTAATCTATAAATTCAATGCACTTCCCATTAAAATACCAACGGCATACTTCATAGATCTAGAACGAACTCTCCAAAAATTCATCTGGAATAAAAAAAGACCCTGAATAGCTGCAGCAATCCTGAAAAAGAAAAAAGTAGGTGGGATCTCAATACCAGATATCAAGTTGTATTACAAAGCCACTGTTCTCAAAACTGCCTGGTAATGGCACAAGAATAGGCATATAGATCAATGGAATAGAATAGAGAGCCCAGAAATGGGCCCGAACCAATATGCTCAACTAATATTTGACAAAGGAGGCAAGAACATACAATGGAGCCAAGATAGACTCTTCAATAAATGGTGTTGGGAAAATTGGACAGATATATGCAAGAAAATGAAACTAGACCACCAACTTACACCATACACAAAAATAAACTCAAAATGGATAAAGGACTTAAATGTACGACAGGAAACCATAAAAATTCTAGAAGAATCCAAAGGCAACAAAATCTCAGACATATGCCGAAGCAATTTCTTCACTGATACAGCGCCTAGGGCACTTGAAACGAAAGAGAAAATGAACAAATGGGACTACATCAAAATAAAAAGCTTCTGCACAGCACAAGAACCCATCAACAAAACAACGAGAACACCCACTGTGTGGGAAAATATATTTGCCTATGTCATATCTGATAAGGGCCTAATCTCCAAAATTTATAGGGAACTCATACAACTTAACAAAAGGAAGAAAAACAATCCAATCAAAAAATGGGCAAAGGACCTAAATAGACACCTTTCAAAAGAGGACATTCAGAAAGCCAAGAGACATATGAAAACACTAGGGTGTTTTCATTCGTGCACCGGGTGTGTGGGGGGGGGGGAGTGTCCCTCAGCCCAGCCTGCCCCCTCTCACATACTGGGAGCCCTCAGGCGTTGACCCTCATCACCCACCAATCGCAGGATCGGCCCCTTGCCCAGGCCTGACGCCTCTGGCCTAGGCGTCCGGCCTGGGCAGCGGGGACCCGCAGTTGCAGCGGCCCCACGATCGTGGGCTTCGCTTTAGGCCCAGGCAAGGGACCCCTAGCTCCTGGGACTGCCAGCTTCGACTGTGCCCAGCTCCCATTGCTGGCTCCACCCCTACTTCCTGCTATCACTGGCCAGGGTGGAAAAGGCACCTGATTCTCTGATCATGGCTGAGGGGCAGGGCAAAGGCGGCGGGGCAGGGCAAAGGCGGCGGGGCCGGGCCGCCTTTGCCCTGCCCCCCAGCTCTTAGCTCCCCCCTGGGTTTCTGATCACTGTCCGTGGCAGGGGGCTTCTTACTGCTTTCCCTTTCGCCTCCCTGCATTGTGCCTACGTATGCAAATTAACCGCCATCTTGTTGTCAGTTAACTGCCAATCTTAGTTGGCAGTTAACTGCCAATCTTAGTTGGCAGTTAATTTGCATATAGCCCTGATTAGCCAATGAAAAGGGTAGCTCGTACGCCAATTACCATTTTTCTCTTTTATTAGTGTTGATGCTCAAAGTCACTAATCATCTGAGAAATGCAAATCAAAACAACAGTGAGGTACCGTATCACACCTGTCAGACTGGCTATCATCAACAAATCAACAAAGACAAGTGCTGGAGAGGATGTGGAGAAAAAGGAACACTTGTGCACTGCTGGTGGGAATGCAGACTGGTGCAGCCACTATGGAAGACAGTATGGAGTTTCCTCAAAAAACTGAAAATGGCACTCCCATTTATCCCTGTGATCCCACTTCTAGGAATATATCCCAAGAAACCAGAAACACCAATCAGAAAGGATATATGCACCCCTATGTTCATAGCAGCACAATTCACCATAGCTAAGATCTGGAAACAGCCTAAGTGCCCATCAGTAGATGAATGGATTAGAAAACTGTGGTACATCTACACGATGGAATACTATGCTGCTCTAAAAAGGAAGGAACTCTTACCATTTGCAACAGCATGGATGGAACTGGAGAGCATTATGCTAAGTGAAATAAGCCAGTCAATGAAGGAAAAATACCACATGATCTCACTCATTCTTGGATAATAGAGACCATTATAAACTTTTGAACAATAATAGATACAGAGGCAGAGCTGCCTCAAACAGATTGTCAAACTGCAGTGGGAAGGCCGGGGAGGGTTGAGGGGCAGGAGGTAGGGGGTAAGAGATCAACGAAAGGACTTGTATGCATGCATATAAGCATAACCAATGGACATAGGACACTGGGGGATAGGGGAGGCTAGGGGACTGTCTAGGGCGGGGGGGGGAAATGGACACATATGTAATACCCTTTGTAATACTTTAAGCAATAAAAAATAAAAATAAATAAAAATAAATAAAAAAAACCAAAAGTGAAAGTTAGAAACCACAACTAGAGAAATACTTGCAGTAAATACAACATGCATCTAATTGTTCAATGGACACACCAAATTTATCTAATTGTTCTATTGACCAACAGAAAAAAATCTTAGAAAATATGCAAAGGACACTAATAAGCAATTTATTGAAAAAGAAATCCAGGAGTTCCACCACATAAAAGAAATGGAGGAAATATAAGTTGAAATCATGAATATTTTTCTTTTTTAAAAAATATTTATTGTTTAGGCTATTATAGATTCCCCCCATTTCCCTCCTCCCTATTATCCCCATATACTTGGTTCTCACCCCACCCCAGGCCTTTAACACCGTATTGTCTGTGTCCATAAGTAATGTATATGTGCATGTAAGATCTTTAGCTAATTTGTGCCCAACCACTCTCCCTGCTTCCCTCTGAGATTCATCAGCCTGTTCCATATTTCTATGCCTCTGATTCTATTGTATTCACCAGTATATTCTGTTCATTAGATTTATTGCTCATTTATTTTGATTCATAGATTCAATTGTTGATAGATATGTACTTATTGCCATTTTCATGTTCACATTTCTTCTTCTTCTTGAATACCCTTCAACATTTCATGTTCAGTAGTGATGAACTCCTTTAGCTTTTTCTTGTCTGTGAAGCTCTTTATCTTCCCTTCAATTCTAAATGATAGCTTTGCTGGTAGAATAATCTTGGTGGTAGGTCCTTGCTTTTCATCACTTTGAATATTTCTTGCAATCTCTTCTGGCCTGCAAAGTTTCTGTTGAGAAATCAGCTGACAGTCGTATGGGTGCTCCCTTGTAGGTAATTAATTAATTTTCTCTTGCTGCTTCTAAGATTCTCTCTTTGTCTTTAACCCTCAGTCTTCTAATTATGATGTGTCTTGCTATGAGCCTCTTTAGGTTCCTCTTGTTTGGGACTGTCTGTGCTTCCTGGACTTGTAAGACTATTTCTTTCACCAGGTAGTGGAAATTTTCTGTCATTATTTATTCAAATAGGTTTTCAATATCTTCCTCTCTCTCATCTCCTCCAGCATTCCCATAATGCGAATGTTGGTACGCTTGAAGTTGTCCCAGAGGCTCCTTACACTATCTTCATTTTTTTAGTTCTTTTGGCTTTTTGCTCTTCTGATTGGGTGTTCTTTGCTTCCTCATATTACAGGCTGTTGATTTGATTATCAGAATCATCTACTCTACTATTGCATCCTTATAAGTTATTCTTTATTTCGGTTAGTGTATGCTTAATTTCTGACTGGTCCTTTTTCATGTCTTTGACATTCTCACTAAGATCCTTGAAAGTCTCACTAAGTCCCTTGAAGCTCTCATTAAGATCCTTGAGTAACCTTAGAACCATTGTTTTGAATTCTGCATCCAGTAGTTTTCTTGCTTCCATTTCTTTCATGTGAGATGTTTCTTTGTCTCTGCATTTGGTTGCTTCCTTGTGTTTATTTCCATGTATTAGCTAGAACAGCTATGACTCCTGGAATTGGTAGAGTGGTCTTGTGTAATAGGTGTTCTGTAGGCCCAGTGGTTCAGTCTCCTTAGTCTGGGAACTCCAGGTATACCCCTGTGCAGCCTGTGTACACTCTCTTGTAGTTGAACCTTGATTGCTGTTGGTGTCACTGGCAGGAATTGACATCCAGACCAAATGGCTGTGAGGACAAGCCATGATTACAGTGGGAGAGCAGCTGTGCAGAAGATATCCCTATGGAACAAGACTTGCTTCAGTGGGGCTTTGGTGCTGAGTCTGCCCCTTGGGTGTGCCACTTGTGGATGTGTAGAGTTGTAATCTGGTATGGTCTGAAGCTGTCCACCAGGTGCACTGGCTCTAGGTTCTCCCAGGAGGTGCAAATTTAGCCACTGTCTGGGACTACCCAGTAGGGACTACAGAGAGGTCTGCAGATGGCTGCTACTTGTATTGGGCTTGTCAAGTGCCCAGGTGAGGCCCAGCTGTGTACCAAGGCAGGCTGGTGCTAGTGCCAGATCTTGGCTCTTTTATTGATAGGTTTGGGGCATGTTGACTCTACCTGATGATTGTTTGAAAGATTTTAGCAAAGTCTGATGCCTGAGCTAGGACAGGCCTTTCATATGGAAAAGGTGCTGCAAACAGCTTGGATGGGGCTGCAAACTGGATGGGGCAGGATCTCAGGGAATCACAAGGGTGGAGCAAACAGTGTGAGCTAGACTGATGGAAATTCAGATATGACTATCAGTCCGCTCTGCCATGTGGGAGGTCCCAGCACAGAAACAATGACCCCTGAGAGGACCCTTGTCTTGGAGAAATCCACCCCCTAGTTCCTGCTCAGAAGTCAGACAATCCAGTTCCTCCAGTATGTCCCTGGGCCCCCCAAAGCCACCCAGCACTGGAGCTCGAGGGATGGAGTTCGAGTAAGTTCATGCGCAGGCCCTTTAAGAGGAACACCTGAGTCTACAGCTGCCCCTGGGTCACTCAGCTACAATTCCCACTGGCTTTTAAAGACTGAAGCTACAGGGACTTCTCTTCCCAGGTCTGGAACTCTGGGTTGGGGGACTGGTGTGAGGTTGGGACCCCTTGCTCCTCATGGCAGCCTCTGCAGCTGAGATATCCCTCTCAATTAAAAAAACAGCACACATGAGTGTCAGATCAGCCCATTCAGCACCTCTGCCCATCCTACCAGTCTCAGTGTGCTTTCTTCTTTACTTCTCTAAAGAAGGACTTCCATTCAGCCAGATTTCAGGCAATTCTGAATGATGGTTGTTTTGTATTTTAGTTGTAATTTTGATGTGGTTGTGGGGTGTGGCGAGTACTGGCGTTTACCTATGTATGCTGACATCTTGGTTCTCCATGAATACCATTTTTTATCTATCAGAGGCATCGGGTAATATTTCAAGATCAGTAAAGTTAGATAATACACCAGGACTTGGAAAAGGCATTTCCATACATTGATGGTGGGAGTATGAGTCTGACTATCTTTAGAGGGCAACTAGGCAATAACTTTCATTGATTTAGAGAGAAAGAGAAACATAAATGTGACAAAGAGAAAATCTTACAGGCGGCAAGAGAGAGACGGAAAGTCACATACAAAGGCTCTCCCATTCGATTATCAAATGATTTCTCAACAGAAACACATCAGGCCAGAAAAGAATGGACGGAAATTTACAAAGTGATGCAAAGCAAAGGACTGAATCCAAGAATACTCTATCCAGCAAGGCTATCATTCAAAATTGAAGAGGAAATAAGAAGCTTCACAGACAAAAAAAGACTAAGGGAGTTTATCACCACCAAGCCAGCAATGCAAGAAATGCTAAAGGGACTGGTGTAAAAAGAAGAAATAAAAAGCTCAGAAAGAAAACAGCCACACACAAAAAGAAATGGCTACAAACAAGTACCTTTCAATAATAACTTTAAAGGTAAACGGACTAAATGCTCCAACCAAAAGATATCAAGTGGCTGAATGGATAAAAAAACATGACCCAGTGTATCCTTAATTGGCTCCCCAAACACAGCCTTAACTTTCAGTAGAGTTCATCCCTCAGATGGAGTCAGGCTGACTTCTTTGTCCCACAGACATGCTAATTTTTCCAGACCTAGTAGCTTCACCAAAGAGTTTTCCTCTTCAACCCTCCAGACCTAAAATGTTTCTTTCAGGCCTTTCCTTGGACAATACAGCATGTTTGTGGGCTCAAGCCTTCAAAGCACAATGGCATGTTTATATTTTATCTTAGCCCTGGCAATGTTTTACTTTATAACCCAAAAAACTCATTTTTCTCTTTCCTTCTCCATTTTCCTTTCAATCCCACAATGAACGGAAAAGAGAGAAAAAAAATAATTACATGGAGGGGGAAAAAAGAAGGAACAAATCACATAGAGGAAGGAAGCAATCACAGGGAGGGGGAGAAGGGAATGAACCAATCACAGGCAGGGGAAGAAGAGAAGGAACCAATCACATGGAGGGGGAGCAGAGAAGGAGCCAATCACATGGAGGGGGAGAAGAGAAGGAAGCCATCACATGCAGGGGAGAAGAGAAGGAACCAATCACATGCAAGGAGGGAAGAGAAGAAACCAACCCTACTGTATGGGAGTGATTTACACCTCCCACTGGCCACAATGTGGTATGTTGGGCAGTTCTTTTACTAAAGGCAGCAAAAATTAAATATTAAGTTAAAGTCTCCAAAGGTCAAGGTCACCATTATGCAAGGAAAGTTTTACTATAGGAACTGTGTGTTTGTTTTATTTGTGCGAATGTGAGCTGTAGGTCTATAATGGCTTTTAGTTCTATAATTACCTTTGTGATTTTAAATATATTAAGATGTCTGTTTCTGGGCACACACCAAATTTATGTAGTGTCTTTATACACTATCAGACTCTCTGCAATGAAAAATGAGAACATTTTTCTCTTACATTTTCTCACATATTCTGGTTCACATTTCCAAATTTGTCATAGGGAGGTAAAAATGTACTTCTCAAACATATAGAAAATGTAACTTCATTTTAAATAACTGAGCTCATTTTATCCTAGAGTCTCCATTTCTACTCAGTAGTAAAATATAAAACTAAATGAAACAACAGTAAACAATGTTAATAAAATAAGACTTCCAATGCAAAATATCCAAATCCTGTTTCTCCCAAAGAATCTTACACATATTCATTCTAGGTGTGGTCGGTCAATGCAATTTACCATAAAACAGTCTCTGTGCGGTATGGTTACCCACAAGGGGATTATCTGGGGTATATCACTTTGTTCCACCGCTGCAGCCATGGGTGAGGGAGGCACCAAGCTGGTCAATCCTACAAAACCACACAGTTGGGAAATTGTCAGAGGGAGGGGTATGTTTTTTCCAAAACATGTGACAATATTTGCCGATTGTCTTTTACCCTATCAATTTATAGCTCCTGCTGTGTGATAGGTGGTGAAACCTTTCAAAACCTGCTGGTTTCCCAGCCTGTCTGGAATTCAATCAAACCCTTGCCCTCCTTGCTCTCAGCCACAAGTCTTTGCAGTTCCTCCAAAATACCAGGCATGATGTGCTATCAGAGCGTTTTCACACCCCGTTTTCTCTGAGGAGCACGTTTCCTATGATATTGACACCCTCTCTTTATTGAGCTCCTGCCTCCCGAGTCACCCAGGGCTTCAATAACTACCCTGTCTGAAATGGCACCTTCCTGTTCCCCCATCACTATGGTCTCCTTGCCCAGCTTTAGTTCTCTTCACCGCATGCATGCCTGTTGTTATAGGATATACTTATTCATTGCCTGTCTCCTGTCCTGGAAAAGACATTCCATGAAGTCAGAGACATTATCTTATCCCTGTATCCCTTGTACCCAGAACAGTGTTCAGCACCCATTAGGCCCTCGATAAACTTGTTGAGCAAACTGGATATCCCAGGCATGAGTGAGCTCTCCTTTCCCCAAGGAGCTGCTGCATGTTTTATCTGCACTCATTTGGCAGGAAGTGCTGCCGTGGATGACTGCATGCCTTGTGTCTGCTTCAGGCTGCCAGTCAATGGCAGATGCCTCAAGAACAGGGCCTGTGCTCTATGCTCTTCCGAAGCGCACAGTTCTCTACCCAGTGAAGAGTCAAATGTGTGTTTATTGTTGTGTAGTGACTTTGGTTTCCTTCTCCTTCCTATGTCAGCATTTCTCAAAGAAGGTTTACTAACCTCCAACCAAATTCTCGTCTCAAGATTGGTACGTTGAAGACTGCTCGCATACAATAGTCATGTGAGAGGGCTCTCTCGAGAGAAACAAGAGGGAACTGTGGAGTCAAATTCCAGTGTGCTGGACCTCTGTTCTATTCGGGGCGTGGCACGTCAGTTGTTCTCAACTGTGTGTGATCCACGACCCCTTTTAGCAGGTCTAAGAGTATTATTCTCATAATAATACTAAATTGCATGTAAATTTTCAGTGTATTGATATTTGCCTTTATGTTGCAAAAGCAATGGGTTAAAACTGCTGGTGTCTTAGTGCCAATCACAGCAATAGAATCCAGCTACACTAGAGGTCACTGGGAAAAGCATTCATGCAATTGACTCACAAACTCAAGGAGCAGCTTTTTCTCACAGAACACCATTTTTACTGACAGACAAGCTATGGTTATTCAAAGTTGGGCATCTGGCAGACATTTTCTAAAAAACAAACAAAGTGAGCCTGTCATTTCAAGAAAAAAAAGTCAAAGTATTTGCCACCAATCATAACATTCAAGCTTTAAAGTGAAAATTAGAAGTTTGGAAAACTTGAATAGCTTCCCAGTACTTACAGATTTTTCTGATGAGATCAGTGGTGGTACTAACAAATAGGACTTTTTGATACTGTAAAATGAAATGAATTAGTGTTTGGAAGATCTGTGTAACTCAGTGAACCAATATTTTCCAAATGACCAATGCATGATGCTGCAAAAAGTAGGCATGGCTGAAAGATCTGGTCAAAATTCAAAACAGACCAGTGATTGTAATGTCACAGAATATGATACTAGAGGCCCAGTGCATGAATTTGTGCATGGGTAGGGTCCCTCTGGGTGGCCTTCAGGAATCAGGCTGAAACCCCAACTCCAATGCTGCCTGCAGCTCCTACCTGCTGCTCAGACTCATCCTGGCCCTACTGTGCCTGCTGCAGGCTAGTGCCCAATCAGTCCCAACTGGGAGAGGCTCCTGCTGCCACAGCAGCACTCACCAGCCATGACCCCTGCATCTGGTGCCCTCCCAAGTGGGGTGGCCTGCAGGATCGGGCTGAAACCAGCTCTCTGACATCCCCTGAGGGGTCCTGGATTTTGAGAGGTTGTAGGCCAGGCTGAGGGACTCTAGTGGTGCACAACTGGGCCAGAGAGGGACCGGAGGAGGGCTCCAGGGCATGTCCAGCCCATCTCGCTCAGTCCCGATCAGCTGGACCCCAGCAGCAAGCTAACCTACGGGTTGAAGCATCTGCCCCAAAGCCATTTCCAGTGGTGTTTTCATACAAATGACCTCTCTTGCCAAATACTTCTGACTTGCCTAAAGTCTCTCAAACAAGCAGTATCTGGCCTTTGTGTACCTTGTACCTTTTTCTGGTGTACCCAGTACTAGTTGCATCTAGCCTTGGTTTGCAGCTTGGCTTCCCCTGAACACCTCCAAGCCCAGTCATCTGCAGATTGCTCTGTAGCTAGTGACAGGTGGTCTCAGGCAGAGCACAGGTGGTGGCTGACCTTGCATATCCAGGGAGGCCCCTGAGCCAGTGCACTCAATGGAAAACTTCAGAACATGCTGGATTACAAGTCTACCACCTTCACCAGCAACACACTCAAGGGGCAGACTCAGTGGGAACCAAAGCTCCACTGAAGTAAGTCCTGCTCTGTAGGGTAGGGCCTACACAGCAGCTCTTTCTTGCAGCTGATCCTTGCAGCAATGGGCCTGGGGGATCAATCGCGCTCAGTGATGTGCCAACATCAATCAAGGCTTAATTACAACAGGTCAGTACACACTGCCCACACAAGGGGCATACCTGCAGCACCTAGCTCAGGTGACTGAGGAGGCTGTACCACTGGGTCCTACATGACACCTACTACAGAGGCCACTCTATCAAGTCTGGAAGATGTAGCAGCTCTACCCAATCATAGAAACAAACACAGAGAAGCAGCCAAAATGAGGAGACAAAGAAACAGGTCCCAAATGAAAGAACAGGAGAAATCACCAGAAAAAAAAGGCTAAGTGAAACGGAGACAAGCAAAGTACCAGATATAGAGCTAAAAACAATGGCCACAGTAATGCTTAAAGAACTTAGTGAAAATTTCAAGAGCATAAAAACACACACAGGGACCATAATAAAGAACCAATCAGAAATGAAGGATACACTAATTGAAATGAAGAATAAACTAGAGGCAATCAACTGTAGAGTAGCTGAAGCAAAGAATCAAATCAGCAATTTGGAATATAAGGAAGCAAAAAAAAAAATACCTTAATCAGAATAACAAAAATAAAAAATAATCCACAAAAATGAGGATAGTGTCAGGAGCCTCTGGGACAATTTTAAGCATATCAGCATCTGGGGGTTCCAGGAGAGAGAGAGAACAAGAATTAGAAAACTTATTTAAAAAAATAATGACAGAAAACTTTCCTAACCTGATGAAGTAAATAGATATACAAGTCCAGGAAGTGCAGAATGTCCCAAACAAGATGAACCCCAAGAGGCCCACACCAAAACACAACATGATGAAAACTCTAAAGGTTAAAGACAAAGAGAGAATCTTAAAAGCAGCAAGAGAAAAGCAATTGGTTACCTACAAGGGAGCCCCCATAAGACTGTCAGCTGATTTCTCAGCAGAAACTTTGTAGGCCAGAAGGGATTGGCAAGAAATATTCAAAGTGATGAAAAGCAAGGACCTACAACCAAGATTACTTTAACCAATAAAGCTATTATTTAGAATCAAAAGACAGATAAAAAGCTTCTGAGACAAGAAAAGACTAAAAGAGTTCATCACCACCAAACCAGTACTTTAAGAAATATTAAAGGGTCTTCTTTAAGAAGAAGAAGTAAAAGATAAAAAACATGAATAATAAAGAGCCATAACAAACAATGAAATTTTACCATTTACAACAGCACGGAGGGACCTAGAGTATACTATGATAAGCAAAATAAGTCAGCCAAAGAAAGACAAATATCATATGATTCCACTTATCTGTTGAATCTAAAGAACAATATAAATGGGGATACTAAACAAACAAAGAGAGGAGAAACCAAGATGGTGGCATAGGTAAACACTACCTCCCACAACAACTTCAAAAATACAACTAAAAGATGGAATGGACATCATCCAGAACCACAGGAAGGCTGGCCGAGTGGAAATTCTACAACTAAAAGGAAAGAGAAAAGCATACCGAGACCCAGAGGAGCTTCGGTGTGGAAGTAAAGTACAGAGATAAGGAGGCGCACGCGGAGAGGGCTGACGGCTGAGGACACGGTTGTCTTTTTCAATTGGTAGGGAGTCTCAAGCTCTGAGCTCCAGTTCCGGGTGAGTCTCTGGGGACCCAGACTCATACGGGAGAAATTGGACTGTCTGGCATCAGTCGGAACTCGAGACCCTCTAGGTTATGAAAAAGGACCAACTAGAAATTAAGCATACACTGACTGAAATAAAGGATATTATACAGAGTCCCAACACCAGACTAGAGGATCACAAGAATCAAGTCAAAGATTTGAAATACGAAGAAGCAAAGAACACCCAACCGGAAAAGCAAAATGAAAAAAGAACCCAAAAATATGAAGATAGTGTAAGGAGCCTCTGTGGCAGCTTCAAGCATACCAACATCCGAATTATAGGGGTACCAGAAGAAGAGAGAGAGCAAGATATTGAAAACCTATTTGAAGAAATAATGACAGAAAACTTCCCCTACCTGCTGAAAGAAATAGACTTACAAATCCAGGAAGCCTAAGGTTGGGGGTGATGGGGAGGTAGCCAAGACTGAACTAAGTCTTCCAGGCAGGGCTGCAGGTGTCTGAAGAGAGCTTTTAACAAGAAGGAACGAGCAGCACTGGGAAGGCTGGATGCTTCTGCAGTCAGGTCTCTGCAGAGAGGCGTCTACCCTGTTGCGTTTACACTGGGCCTTGGTCCAGCAGCCTCAGAAGCCCAATCCCGCAGTTCTGGGGTTCCTCAGATCTAGATGTGACACCAGCCCACCCTGACCAGGCTCACAGGAAAGCGGTCTAATGTCAGAATGCTAACTATTGGCAGATTTAAATACAAATGCCAAGCCACCTGAGTGATTGCCATGGCCTCAGTAGTGCATTCTCCCAAAAGGCAAACTATAAGCCAAATCTAATGACCAGGACGTTGCTCAGTGATCTTGCAATAAGCCTGTACTGCCAGCTTAACAAAATCATAGTGACAGCAGGAGCTTCCAGGAGGCCTGCTCTGGGCCAGGCCCTGCGGAAAGCTCTTCACCTGTGTTCTATCTTCTAAAGTCACTGACATCACTTCTACATGCCCAGCATCTTGAGAACCTGGGCTCCATGTGTCCTTCCTGGTGGAATATCCCTAGTGCCCAGCATCGTGGTGAGAACAATAAAGATGCTGTTGAATGAAATGAGTAAGTGGATATGCTCCTGAGTGGAAATGAAAAGAGGAGACACAGTCTGTCTTTGCTGTGGAGAGCGCCACGTCCCTCCTCCAACTCTGCTAACTAACGTGGTTTCTCTTGTAAGGTGGCTATTCTTTTTTCTATGGACCCTGGAGCACTAGTGTGTAACACTTTTCAAAAGCTACCAGAGACCCCCCAGCTCACCACTGATTAAGCACATACCATACTACTCCTCCTACTAATTATTGCAACAGCTACAACAAACTGCATGAAACTTGCAGTGCAACAGAAGACAGAGAGGTGTGAAAGCTGGAAACTACGAGTGAGCTCTGATGACTTCCCTGAGTTCTGGTATTTTAATTTCCTTACATAACCTGTCCTTGGGCTCTTGATCAGCTTACAATCCAGAACTGCCCACAGACGCAGACCAAGACCTTGCTCCTTCTAGCCAAAGTGTCAGGAAAATAGTGAACAAGCAGGACAGAAGCATTGTCACCATGCTGGTCCCACTCCAGGCAACACTGCAAAATAGCCATGCCCTCAGTGGTCTCCTTCCTCCTGGAGAGCTCTGGTCTGGAGCCCTTTGCACTGTGAGAACCAAGTAGGCCTCCCCTCCCCAATAGAGACCAGGCCAGGCCTGCTCTGCAGAAACTTTGCAGGGGGAGGAGGGCCACTGAGGGGGGCCACTGAGCAACAAGGTTGCCTGATTTCCCCTAACCACCTCTGCCTGCCTGATCACCCCTAACTGTCTCTGCCTCACCCCGCAGCTGCACCGGGCCTCTAGTATTAAGTAAAAGCATTGTTTACTAGAAGAAACAACACAAACAACCTTGTGGCCCCAACCCCCCTCCTCCTCAGGCACTGCAGCTTCACAGATGTGGACAGAAAGCCCTGCTTGCAGTGCCAGGAGGCAGCCTCCTGCCTTGGTGTGCAGCAGCTGCGCAGGGGCAGGAGCACTGGTTTCCATCCTTGCTCTGCAATAAGGCAGTGTTCCTCTCCCCTTCCCTACAGCACTACATCCCACCCCCACCCTGCAGTAGCAAGGTAGTAACTCCACTGTCCCAACTAGGAGTGAGGGGAGGAAACAGAGAAGTGGAGTTTCTAAGCATGCAAATGAAATCCTGGGCAGGCCTCAGCAACCCACGTGAGAAATGGACCAGCAGGGGCACAGCAAAAGACCTGAGAACTAAACACTCCTCTGGAACACCATTCAGGTCTTGGATTGGCCTCCAGGTTGCACAGAAGTTGAGGCACAACCTCATGATGGGAAACAGACAAAAAATAGGCCCAAGAAATACTGCTGTCCCTGAATAGCAAAGAACCAGGAAAGGGACAGCCTAACAAGAGAGAAACCTTTGAGACAATAACCAACCTACTCCAGACAAACACCATGGAGAAGCCTGGGCGCCCCCTCAGCCCTGTCAGCAAAGCCCATGGGCGCCCAGACTCCATGCTCACCAGCCTGTAAATGAGGCACCAGCGTGAGGGAAAGCAATTATGAATGGTAAGGAAGCATTCAGAACTCTCACTGTGAAAAGCCAAGAGGAAGGGGAGATGTTGTAAACTGGTACAACCTACACTTTGGAAAACTATTTGGCACTACACGGCCAAGGTGATATGCATATATTCCAGAGGTTAGGGGACATAAATAGAATTTTTAAATGTTGTTTACTGGCCCTCGCCAGGTGGCTCAGTTGGTTGGAGTGTCATCCCATACACCGTTTGTGGTTCAATTCCTAGTCAGGGCACATACCTAGATTTCAGGTTTGATCCCTGGTCAGGGTGTGTATGGGAAGCAACCAATCAATGTTTCTCTCTCACATCTGTGTTTCTCTTTCCCTCCCTTTCTGTCTAAAAATCAATAAACATATCCTCTTTAAAAATAACTAAATACTCCTATATAATAAAGAGCTAATATGCAAATAAACATCACACCCTCACACCCTCACACCCTCAGGCCCTTGCGCCCTCACGCTGGAACTGCTCAGACACTCAACACTGGGGAGAGAAGAATGGGGACCAGCCAGGCATAAATGAGCTCATGAGAGAGGAATGGGGACCAGCCAGGCTGCGGCCCAGGAGAGGGATAAACCACCCGCCCCACGATCCCAGGCACCAGCAGCTGGGGCTGCACTCTGGGAGAGGGACGAGCTGCCCACTGCATGGTCCCAGGTGCCAGCAGCTGCACCTGTGCCTGCGGCCAGGGAGAGGGACAAGGCACCTTCCCCATGGTCCCAGGAGCCAGCGCCTGTGCCTGTGGCCTGGGAAAGGGACAAGCTGCCCGCCCCGTGGTGCCGGGTGCCTGCGGCTGCGGCTAGCCCAGTCAAAGCCAACCCAGATCCTGGGTTCCTGAGGCCAGCCAGAGGGTGGGAAGCCCAGGTCCTGGGTGCCTGTGACTGGCCTGAGAAGGGAATCTTGGGTCCCAGATGCAGGGTGAGGCAAAGGCAGTTAGGGGTGATCAGGCAGGCAGAGGTGGTTAGGGGTGATCAGGCAGAGAGGTAGGCAGGCGAGGAGTTAGGAGCTAGCAGTCCCAGATTGTGAAAGGCAGTCAGACATCCCCCAAAGGGTTGCAGATGGGAGGGGGTGCAGGCTGGGCTAAGGGACCCCACCCACCCTCCGGTGCACGAATTTCGTGCACCAGGCCCCTAGTATTAAATAAAAGCATTGTTTACTAGAAGAAACAACACAAACAACCTAGTGACTAGTTAAAGAGTAAAGGTTTTGGTATCATACAATGGAATAGAATGCAACAGAGAATAACAAACAAAAGCTACCTGACACAGATAAATCTAAAAATAGCACAGTGTTGAGCAAAAAAATCAAGTCAGAGAAGATCATATGATACGGTATCATTTATATAAAAATTCAAAACGAGAAAAACTAAATAATTCACTCTTTAGTAGGGGTCACTAAACAATGAGTAATGAAAATAAGGGACTGAGTCAGGATGGTGTCTATATGAGGGAGGTGGGAAGATGAGGGTACAGTCAGGAAAGACCCCCAGGAGACAAACTATACTGGCAGCCCCTATACCTTCACCTGGGTGGAGCTTATATGAATGCTCATGCATTATTCTTTAAACTGTGTGTATGTATTTAAATCTCATCATTTAAATTTGTAAAATTTACATGACTGTGTGTGTAAATTTTACAACTGATAAAAGACCCAGCCAACGTAGTATACATTTCATATAATGAGTCCTTACAAAACCTCCGAGATTTAGCAAAGCTGCCCATATGTCAATTTCAAAACTACCTTCCTTGTTAAACTTCAGCTTAACTTTTTAAAAACTATCTACCTGTACCCATTGCTGGTTCACCATCTGTGCCAGGTTCCCAGTGCCAATCCATGCAAGGCGGTGAGTCTTAGATCTCCAACTTAGGGCCAACCTACATTGGAGACGTCATTTTCAACTCTTAGAACACCTTCTACCCAATCCTACAGATAAGTAACAAATATTAAACATAAAACTGAAGCAACATTACCAAGTCATAGCTGAGGAGGCAGTCCCACAAAGGCACCAAAGGCTGCTTCTGACTCACCCGAACTACTCCGTGTACAGCACGAGGTTGCCACTGCTTTCTGGGACCAACATGGTGTCTATCTTCTGAAAAAAGGACACATGTTTTATTTTAAAGTCTGAAAATTATGACACATAATGATTTTCAAGTTATCAAGAAGAGTGCCTGCATTTATCTCCATTGGCTCAGCGTCCTTTGCCTGTATGTTGGTGATGGAGACAAAGATGAGCTGGGTTTTATGATTACTCTCTTGAAACTTAATGCAGTTAAAGATTAAATTACAAAAACACAAAGTACTGACTCATCCAATAACCTGTAATGATCTCAAGGGTATTATTATACTGACTGCAAAAATCCCACCTCAAAAGGTTTCATACTGTAGCCTTTGCTTTATATAACACTAGAGGTTCAGTGCACGGATTCATGCACATTGATAAGAAGTTAATTGGAAGAAATATTTTACAGCCTGGGGAGGGACCACAGGAGATTGTCTGGCTGGAGAGGGAATGTGGGAGGGCTCCAGGATATGTCCAGCCCATCTTGCCCAGTCTCAACTGGGACCTATTGGAGCCAATCAGGGTTAATCAGGGCCATCTTGCGCAGTCCTGATCAGGGCTGATCAGGGCTGTCTGGCTGGGGAGGGACCGCTGGAGGTTGGCTGGCCAGGGAGGGACCACAGGAGGGCTCCAGGGCATGTACTGCTCATCTTGCCCAGTCCCAATCGGCCAGACCCCAGCAGCAAGCTAACCTACCAGTCAGAGCATCTTCCCTGGTGGTCAGTGCATGTCATAGCGGCTGGTCGAACAGTTGAATGGTCGGACACTTAGTATATTAGGCTTTTATATATATGGAAGTGGCCCAGTGCATGAATTCGTGCACATTGAAAGGAAAGCAATTAGAAGAAATATATTAGAGGCCTGGGAGGGACCATGGGAGGTTGGCTCCTGGACATGTCCAGCCTGTCTTGCCCAGTCCTGATTGGCCAGACCCCAGTAGCAAGCTAACCTACCAGTTGGAGCGTCTGCCCCCTGGTGGTCAGTGTGCATTGTAGCAACTGGTCGAATGGTTGAATGGTCGGACACTTAGCATATTAGGCTTTTAGATATATAGATTTATAAATGACAAAAGTATAGAGATGGAGAACAGGTTAGTGGTCATCAGGGGTAGGGGTGGAAGTGGGGGTGGTGTATGTGATTATAAAGGAGAAGCATGAGGGAGAGCTTTAAGGTAATACAGAAGTTCTGTACCTTCACTGTGGTGTCTGCACAAACCTACACACAGAGAACTTCCTGGAACACACACACACACACACACACACACACACACACACACACACACACATCCATGTAAACTGATAAAACCTGAATAAGGCCTGAATATGATGCCAATTCCTTAGTTTTGATCATGTACTGAATTATGTACTAAAGTTATGTAAGATGTTACCTCTGGAGCAAAAAGAGTGCAGGACCCCTCTACTATTTTGCAACTTCCTGTGATTTATAATTATTTCAAAGTAAAGAGGTAAATAAATGGGCAAAGACATGCATACACATCTCCACTAAGAAGATAAATGAGTGGCTAATAAGCACAAGAGAAGATGCTCAACATCATAAGTCATTAAGAAAATGCAAATTAAAACCCCTTCACACCCACTGGCATGGCTACATTCAGAGACCAACAATACCGGAACTTGTCAAGGAGAAGGAAACTGAATCCCTCAGACGTGGCTGGTGGGAATGGAAACAGTCTGGCAATTCCTTAAATAGTTAAATGTGAATTTATCATTTGACCCAACCATTCTACTCCTAACAATCTCTCCAAGGAAAAAGAAATCACATATGTCCACACACAGACCTTAGTTCCAGTGTTCATAGCGCAGTAACTCACAATGTCAAAAAGTGGGAACAGAGCAGATGTCCATCAACTGTTGAGGGATAAACCACACGCAGTGCATCTGCACCGTGAACAATGGCACAGAGATGACTACAGCATCACAGGCGCCACACACGGGGCCCAGCAAACATTGTGCTGGTGAGAGAAGCGGGCCACAAAAACTGCATTTCGATTCTGTAATCTGTCCAGGAAAGGCAACCCCACAAAGGCCAGAAGCCTGCGGAGCGGCTGCCCGAGGCTGGGAACGGAATAAGACTGACTGCAAACCACATCCGAGGGATCTTCTTAAGATGAGAGGAATTTAAACCTGGATTGTGGTGATGGGTGCACAACTCTCTTCATTTACTAAAATCCATAAATCCATTTAATTGCATGCTTAAACATGTCAATTTTATTGCATGCAAGCAAATTATGGTATTGAAATACAGCTAATTAAGCAGCAAGAAAGATTGAGAGAGAAGGAGGGAGGGAGGGAAGGGGAGAGAGAGAGAGAGAGAGAGAGAGAGAGAGAGAGAGAGAGAGAGAGAGAGAGAGAGAAGGAGCAGCCCTACCTTTATTTACACAGAATCTATGGAGTATACACTTACCATGACTGCAGCTGGGACTCTACTATAAAGCACAAGAACTTCTGCCTACATCAGTCAGATGTAATGAACACTTTTGAGGACTTGAATTTTTCTCTCTGCCATAGATACATTAAAGAAATAGCTGTCAGCATTGGTTCAAAAATCTACTATTAAAAGTCATAGAAAATATTCTGCAAGAAACCTAACAACTCAACTCCATGGGCCAAACAATAACCTTGGAGACCTCAAAACACTTCTAGGATTTGAATTTTATGATCTCTGAGATTACTTTCACTTTGATTCTGAGTCCACTCCACAGCTTTTTTGGGGGTTGGGGGAAGGAAAATCCAAATAAATTGAATTAACATCACTGGACTTTTTCTTTTACTTCCATATTATGCTAGTCACCTACTGCTAAAGTAATGCATACTTTAATTCTATCCCTACAAGGGTCAAGGGACTCAGATGGCTCATAACATCTCTCTCTCTCTCTCTTTCTCTCTCTCTCTCTCTCTCTCTCTCTCTCTCTCTCTCAACTAGGTTCTACTTTCTCACTCATTTTAAAACCATGCCACTAATGCCCAAAAATTTCTTCCTGGAGTGGTGCAGAAGACCAGACACCTGTAACAGGGTTATGCAATATATTCAACATACCAAGATGGTCTTTAAAGACAGGGTTTTTTTTTTATTTTATACTAGAGGCCTAGTACATGAAATTCATTCATGGGTAGGGTCCCAAGGCAATCAGGGCCGATCTGCGGGGTGACCAGTGGGGCAATTGGGGGCCCCCACTGGCACCCACCTTGGCTGGCCTTAGGCCTGAGGGCTGAGGGCAGCTCCTGTGTTGAGTGTCTGCTCCCTGGTGGTCAGTGCGTGTCATAGCGACTGGTCATTCCACTGGTCATTCTGCTGTTAGGTCGATTTGCATTTTAGGCTTTTATTATTTAGGATGTGAGTACCAACACAGAGAAGCTACATCAGCACTGTATTCCCATCTCTCCTCCCCTGCAACCACCCCCTAAGAGCATGCATTTGCCTGCTGTGTCACAGCTCAAACCCTGCCTCTGTGTGTGATAAGCACCACCTCCTTTCTCCCCAGGCTAATCTGTCCACCGTCAGTCCCTCTCCCAGAATTTCCAATGCTTTCCCTGCTGTGGGTGTGGCTCCTTAAAACCTACTCTCTCAATTAAGACAAAGGTCTCAAAATATAAAGGTGGGCTGACTATTATTTTTTAAAAACTTATTGTTGAAAGTATTACATATATCCCTTTTTTTCCACATTGACCCCTTATAGCCCACCCCTGCCCCCCACCCCAGGCCTCCACCACCCTATTGTCTGTGTCCATGGGTTATGCATATATGAATATAAGTTTTTGGCTAATCCCTTCCCACCCACCCATCCACTCCCGCCCCTTCTGACATTCCACAGTCTGTTCCATGCTCCTGTGTCTCTGGATCTATTTGGATGGTCTATTAGATGACAGGGAGGACTCATTGAAAATTGGCGGGTATGACAAGGATGTGTGGTAGGTGAGGAACTGCCCTCACTTTTTAAAGACACACGGAGGTATTTGGTCATTAAGACGCATTTTCTTTAAGTAGGTCAGCATACACTAACTCGCCCTTGACCCAGACCTCCGTCCGGCAAGTTGTGTATCCTCACTGCCAAAGGCAGTCTCCTTAACACAGCCTCTATGTCCATGTTCACTTTCCTTGGCCCATTTACTTCCTCCTCCCACTCCCCTCCACCACCTGCTCCCCACGTGTTCTAGCCAAGGTCACTGTGCAACCCATCAGAAGGGGGTGTCCGCTCTCCATTCTCAGGCCTCAGGACTCCAGAAGGAGGATGACTTCCCTGAAGCCTCATCCACAAGGAAGCAGAGATTGGAAAACATTGTTAGAAATTACGATGTCCATTCTTAGTTGAGATGGAGGAGAATGGACTCAGTCGCACATTGCTGAAGGGGGTGTAAATTCCCTCTCTAGAAAAGTCTGGTAGAATCTATACATGCACACACATGTATGAAAGAAGAAACACATATATATTTATGTAAAAATCTGGAATAATACCCACACATAAAAACTATTAACATTGGTGAATATGAAGGAGAGGGATTATAGAGAGGACAGGGAAAATTAACTGTTTGTATATCTTCTTGTTAAGTTTTACTTTTTGCAGTGATTGTACATTATTTTTATAATGTAAAAAATATTGTAATTGAACATAAAACATTCTGATCCTGTACTATCAGTAACTTAAATAATATTATCAACACCATCATACTTCTTTCCATTTTAAAAAAATTGAGATATAATTGACATATGGCATTATATTAGTTTTGGGTATACAACTTAATGATTTTATATTGCATATATTGCAAACGATCACCACAATAAGTCTAGTTAATATCCATTACCACACAGTTATACTTTTTTTCTTGTGGAAAATACCATAATTCTTAAATCATCAGTTTATTCATTCACTAATTCACCCCATGGGCTCTGCATCCCGTCCATCCATATTCAATGATGCCTGACATATGCTACATTATAGGGCACAGCAGCGAACAAAACGGAGCCAGACACCCCCTTCAAGGTCTACAAGGTAGAACAGGTATTAAACTGGTAAAGCATATGAACAGATTGTGATGAGGCCACAGAATAAAAACAGGGGATCCTGTGAGAAAATCCTAGGGTGCCTATGAAGCTGCTTGGACCGTGTGACCAGGAAAGTCACTCTGAGAAGAACACGCATAAACTGGGACCCAAAGGTTGAGATGTAACCAGGAGTTGGCCAAGAGCTGAGAGGAGCATGGCCCACTGCTCAGGGGGGACTGGCTGTAAGGAGCATCTGTTTGAGGTGCACAAGGGATCAGAAGGTCAGCGTGTCTGGAGTCCCCTGAGCAAGGGCAGGCAGAGTGAGAGGAGGTCAGAGAGGGCGGGATCCCTCAGAGCTATGTGAGCCAGGCAGGAGTTTGGCTCTGGTTGTGAAGGACACAGAAAAGGGTGTCACTCCCAGAGGACTGCCAGGGCGGAAGTTATGTTATGAGGCAGGTGCCAGTGACACAGCCCCCAACTCTGAGGGCCCCAGCCAAGTGGTGGGGACATCTGAGCAAGTCACTGTGGTGTGGCGCTGACAGAGGTCGAGGGCACAACCCCTTGTATCCTGAGGCACATCCCCATCGCGTGCCCGCCACCACTTTGAGCCCAGCACCATGGCACAGATGTCCTTCATTGCACATTATTAGAAGATAAACCTTCCCTCAGTCCTCTGTCCTGGTGTTTCTCACACGGAGCAATGACTTACAGTTTGAAACTATGAATACAAGATTTTATTAAAGAGCAGATCTTTCTTTCGCCTTTGTACCACAGTCAGGCATTTCTCTAGCCTTCTGAAATCCAATAGTTGTTCTGGCCAAAGACCAAAGTGCCCGGCTGTGGGACAAGTTGGTCACCCCCAAGTGTCCCTACTGTGTGCTAGGCAGCGTGAGAAAGTACAGAGAGAAAGTGAAATGTAACCCTTTTCCTGGAGACATTACCAGAATGGGGGTGGTATTTTTGATGCCCAAGTGCCTTTATCTTTTCATTGCTGTGTATGTGACCGACCCTCACCATCCACAGGCACCCATCTCATGGCAAGGAAGGGGGTGGTTTTCTTACCTGGGCAAGAGGAATGTGTGTGGTTAGGACTCTGAGAGCAGAAAAGAAGGAAACACATTTGGAATTCAGCTTTTGAGTGCTAACACAGAATTAACAAGGCAGAATTTTGAAAGTCATACCTTATTAAGATGTGAAATAGACATTCCCTAAGTGCCCGTTACCATAGGAGAAGCCAGACCCGCCTGACTTGAAGTGAGAGCCTAGCTCTGCATTCACTGCCATCAGGGGACCAGGCTTCTGAGAGTGGACACACTGTGGCCCCTTTTCCGGGGCTGCGGCCCTCCGGCCAGCAGGGGGCGCCATGCCGGCCCTCCCTGACCCCTGCTCTCCCCAGGAAGCTCCGCCCCTCCCTGCTGCCTGCTCTCCCCAGGAAGTCCCGCCCCTTCCTGCTCCCAGCTTTCCCCAGGAAGTCCCGCCCCTGCCTGAAGTTGGAGTCCCTGCCTCTGGAAGATGGTGGCTTTCCAGTGCTCATGGCCTCAGGAAGCGCAAGGCAGGCATGGGCTGGAGCACAGAAGGCGGCGGTCCGGGCCCTGGAGCCCTGGAGCTGCTAAGCCCGCGGTGAGGAGTCCGTGCTGGTGCCTTCGGGGCCAGCCCTGTGGCGGAGCAGCGCCCATTGCAGGAGGTGCGTTCCCTCCCCCAGAAGGTGGCCAGGGCCGGGCAGAGCAGGGCAGGCCAGGCTTGGCCCTCCCGGCGGGGGCACCAGCTGCGTAGGGAGGCGCCTTCTAAGGTCGGGGTTCCCTCCCTCCTCACCTTGCCAGGCCCACTGCTCCCTGCAGGGTGTGAT
Organism: Myotis daubentonii; assembly: GCF_963259705.1. Lineage (NCBI taxonomy): Eukaryota > Metazoa > Chordata > Mammalia > Chiroptera > Vespertilionidae > Myotis > Myotis daubentonii. The sequence goes on along the minus strand of NC_081851.1, from coordinate 12,373,989 downwards.
GGAGCCCTGGCCTTCCTCGAGCCCGTGTGGATCCAGTTTCCCAGCCCCGCCCCCCCCCCCCCCCCCCCGTGTCAGACTGGGACCCCCCACAGCCACACGGTTCTGACCAGGACAGGATTGCAGGGAGATGCGGGGACAGCCATGGGCCTGACCACCTAGCAGGTCAGTTCACTGACGGGAACACGGGAAGTTATGGCCACTCCTCACTTCACCTTCACTCGTGGCGTGAAGGGCACCAGCAATGACGGTTTCAGGGAAGCCATTGCGGCGCCTCAGCCCAGGGCAGCCCCTGAAGCCTGTGCCCAGCGAGGAGCTCTCCCGACGCTGCGCCCATGGAACTCCAGTTCTGTGGGGCCAGGAAGGGCCTCCCGAGAAGAGAGGGGCACGAAGCCCTTGGCGCCAGTCACTGAGTGGCCCTTGAGTCACTTAAAAATAAAACCAGGTCTCTGCTGATTTGTGTTAAAATCCCATCGAATGAATGTCTGTGCTTAAATAACTTAAGTAACATAAACGGCATTGCTATTTTTAAATGCTATATTAAGTTATATTTTATTTTGAAGACATCAAATGAATTTAAAATTTGAGAAAATTTGATATAATAAAATAATCCCATTCGTGTGTTCAAAACATCCAACCTGAGTGGCTTTTATGAATGATTTTTTTTCTTGATATCTAAAGAATTCTAATTTCTCTTTTTTAAGTTATATTTGAACATAATATAGTGGCACTTCAGGTTTATCTTTAGTGAAGGGGCTCAAATGGGGAGTTTACTGGTTACATTTATTTATTAACTAAAGAATATTCCAAGTCTATAGGAGCTGGACTCTGTGAAGTCATTGTACCATCCTGCCCATCGGTGCCTTTCTCTGGGGTCTTCTAACATTTAGTGTTTGCATTTTGTCAGTGACACATGTATATCCTGTTGAGCTCACCTGCACCCACACTTTAGCCCCCACTAATCTGCTCTCCCCCCATTTTCTTTTTCCGGCTTTTGTTCCCCAATGTTCAAACCTTTCCCATCAAGTGTCTGAGTGGCTGGTCACACCTGCTAGTTGTCCGGCACAGCTGTGTTCCTCCAGGTCTAGGTCTCACTTCCTGACTGGACCATTGACATCCATCCAAGTCATCCTACTTCTACCTCTTCCTCCTCCAGTCTCAGCCTGCATTTCAGAATGAGTGCTGTTAGATATGCATTGTTGTGCAGCGTTACAGACAGAGATGCGTTTGAACACTTCTAACAGTGCTATTTTGCCAGGGGACCAGATGGCTGCTGGCCAAAGCACACCACCTTGTAGGAGACGAGGGGGTGTACTTACAGGGGAGATTTGAGAGCTGTGGCAGATCGCTCTGTGCTTCATTCACCAGTCCATGCTGTTGTGCATCAATACTGTACACTCAGACTGGTTTGCAAAGATTATGCCCTGTCGAAGTGTACACCCTATCATATGTATATCTATGTGTTAATTTTAATATATTTTTGTTGACTTCAGAGAGAAAGGGAGAGGGAGATAGAAACATCAATGATGAGAAAGAATACCTGATGGGTTACCTCCTACATGCCCCCTATTGGCAATTGAGCCAGAAACCCTGGGCATGTGCCCTGACTGTAATTGAACTGTGACCTCCTGGTTTATAGTGGAATGTTCAACCACTGAGCGACACTGGCCCGACTTATGCATTAATTTTTAAAGTACTGACTCTTTAAACATAAACATCTAATTTTGTTGAAAAGAAGGATCCCTGAGAGTAACTTGCCAGCATGATTGTCAAGTGTGTGCTTGCAAGGTTCATTGTTCCTGTACTGGGACCTCCCCAGTCACAAAGCTGACTGGCAGCCATATCTGAGTTTCCATCAGTGTGGCTCTCACTGTTTTCTCCACCCTGGTTATTCCCTGAGACCTCACCACATCCAATTTGCAGCCCTACCCAAGCTGGTTGTAGCCAATTTTCCATATGACTGGCCTATCCTGGCTCAGGCTTCAGACTTTGCTAGAATCTCAAACAAGCAGCAGCTGGCATCGAACCTATCAATAAAAGGCCAAAGACACTGCACTAGCACCAGCCTGTTTTGCTTTACAGCTGGGTCTTGCCTGGGCACTTCCTAGCCCAAAACAAATAGCAGCCATCTGCAGATCTCTCTGTAGCTGCTGCTAGGTGGCCCCAGGCAGTGGCTGACTTTGCACCTCCTGGAGGCCCCAAAGCTAATGAATCTGGAGGACAGCTTCATATCATAACAGATTACAGCTCTGCACACCCACAAGCAACACACTCAAGGAGCTGGCCCAGTGAGCACCAAAGCCCCACTGAAACAAGTCCTGTTCCATATGGGTGTCTCCTGCACAGAAGCTCTTCCATTTGGGATGCAGCTGGTCCTCACAGCCCATCAGCCTGGAAATCAATTCCTCCCAGTGATAGCAATAGCAGTCAATTCTCAACTACAACAAGACTGTGCACACAGCCCACACAGGAGCACACCTAGAATGCCCTCTCAGGTGACTGGGGAGTCTGAGCCACTAGGCCCTACAGGAAACCTAATATACAAGTTATCTCTACCAATTCCAGGAGACATAGTAGTTCTACCTAATACATAGAAACAAACACAGATACAGGGAAGCTGCCAAAGTACAGAGACAATGAAACATGTCACAAATGAAAGAAATGGAAGTAAGCAAACTCCTGGAGACAGTGTTCAAAAAAATAGTTCTAAGGTCACTCAAAGATCTTAATGAGAGTTTCAAGGGACTTAATGAGAGCTTTAAGGGAATTAATGAGAGATTCAAGGGACTTATTAAGACTTTCAAGGATCTCGGTGAGAATGCCAAAGACGTAAAAATAGGACCAGTGAGAAATTAAGCATATACTAACTGAAATAAAGAATAATTTACAGGAATTCAACAGTAGAATAGAGGATTCTGAGAATCAAATAAATGATTTGGAACATGAGGAAGCAAAGGGCACCTAATAAGAAGAACAAAAGGGAAAAGAATAAAAAGGTATGAAGATAATGTAAGGAGCCTCTGGGACAACCTCCAGTGTACCAACATTCCCATTATGGGGGTTCTAGAAGGAGAAGAAAGAGAGAGCAATATCTTGAAAACCTATTTGAATATATAATGACAGAAAACTTCCCCCACATGGTGAAAGAAATAGTCTTACAAGTTCAGGAAACACAGTAAGTCCCAAACAAGATGAATCCAAAGAGGTCCACATCGTAATTAAAATGCCAACCGTTAAAGAAAAAGAGAGGATTTTAAAAGCAGCAAGAGAAAAGCAATTAGTTACCTACAAGGGAGTACTCATATGACTGTCAGCTGATTTCTCAACAGAAACTTTGCAGGCCAGAAGGGAGTGGCAAGAAATTACGAAAGTGATGAATAGCAAGAACCTATTACCAAGGTTACTCTACCCAGCAAAGCTATCATTTAGAATTGAACATCAGATAAAGAGCTTCACAGACAAGAAAAAGCTAAAGGTCTTCATCCCCACCAAGCCAGTATTACATGAAATGTTGAAGGGTATTCTTAAAGAAGAAGAAGAAGAGGCAGAAGAAAAAAAGAAAAAAATATGAACAACAAAATGGCAATAAATACATATCTATAAGCAATTGAATTTAAAAATCAAAATAAATGAACAAGAAATCTAATGAACAAAATAAACTGATGAATAAAATAGAATCAGAGGCATGGAAACAGAACAGACTGACAAATCTCAGAGGAAAGGAGTGAGAGGGGTATGGGAAGATATTAAGGAAAAGTCTTATATGCATATATGCATTACCTAAGGACACAGACAATAGGGTGGTGAAGGTCTGGAGTGGGGTGGGATCTGGGTGGATGGGGGCCCTGGAAGGCAAAGGGGGGCATCTGTAATGCTCTCAGCAATAAAGATTTTCCTAAAAAAAAAAAAAGGTTATTTAGATGTGCCCTGACTGTAATCAAACTGAGACCTCCTGGTGTCATAGGTAGATGCTAATAAATATATTAAAAATACTTAATTATGATATATACATATATAAATAAAAATAAAATATGGTCTGTGTTTCATTTATTTCTTTTTAGGTGCTACAATAAATAGTAATCACAATAGAATTAGCTATGTTATCCTAGTCTTTTTATATCATCCTATCTAATAAAAGGCTAATATGCAAATTGACCTAATGACAGAAAGACCAAGCTAGGATGCTGTGACACGCACTAACCACCAGGGGGCAAATGCTCAACACAGGAGCTGCCCTCTGGTGGTCAGTGGGCTCCCACAGGTGGAGCAGCTCAGCCAGAAGCCTGGCTCACAGCTGGCGAGTGCAGGGGCAGTGGCAGTGGCAGGAGCCCGCCTTTGCAGCAAAGCTAAGGATGTCCAGCTGCCCACAGGGAGCCCCAGACTGTGAGAGGGTGCAGGCCTGGCTCAGGCCTCTAGTAGTTCATAAAATATGACCTACAAAATTTCCTATCTCCCACCAGAAACTGTTGCCTGTCATACCTTTTCGATTTGTTGTGTTTGTTCTGTGGCACTATTGAACACATGGCACCAGGTACTGTCAGAGGCGGAGATTCAGGACATGACAAGTTATGTTCTGTTTTTGACACATCTTTATATATCGCTATAAACTGTAAAATAAGAATGCTATTTAATAACTTAGGTAGAGTTTTTAACAGAGTCCTCTTTCGGGTGTTGCCTTGTCTTTACCTTTTCTCTCCTTTGCTTTGTATACATGAACACATTATGGTCTCTAGGGTTGTGAGGGAAAAGATAATAGAAAGGTTAGGACATTCTGGATTTCCCTTTTTTCAAGGTTTACTGCTGAGGATCATCTTTTGTTTTATAGAGTAACACTTTGTTAAAGGAAACTTCAAAAGCAACTAATTCTTCATATAATAATTTTTACATTATCTCCATGAAAAGAATCTGTATCTTGAGCAAAGCACCACTGGTAACTCTATATAAAACCAAAATCATTCATTTTCTGTTGCATGGGGCCTGCTCTTTTAGGACTCAGCTGAGCCACAGCACAGTGCAGAGGAGTCACTGAATGCGCAGACTGTCCACTGCTCCTGTCTGAGTCGCGCTTGATGATTTTGGACAGCGCTTTTTGGCATTATTGATTTTTGTTAGAAAAATACACGGGACATATAGTTGGCTGTGTCACCTTAGGTTGATATTTGCTTTGTAAGAGGGCATTGAAAAAGGAATCTTTCCTATTTTTCATTTCCAATTGTGCTTTTAACTTTGTAGACATACTGGAGACTTTGTTGATTATCTCTCCCACAGAAATAATCATTGTAACACTCCTTGGAGAAAGAAAATCCAAGATAGTCTCTGTTTTCCTAAGCCCTCTAAAGCAACAGTCACCAACCAGTGGCCCACAGACCACTGGTGGTCCGTGAGGTCCAAAAGGTTGGCAACTGCTGCTCTAAAGAGCTCAATTTTTTCCTTCCCACTTTCTTTGTATTTGCAAAATGAAGGCTGGGAAGAGGCTTTCTAAGTAATTATGTTATAAAATCTAGGTCACATATTTTTATTTCATGAATGAAAGGGTACACACCTGTCCAGTTCTTTATCTTTTTAAAAAAGTTTATATTTTATGGATATTACAAAGAGGAAGGGAAAGGGACAGAGAGTTAGAAATATCGATGAGAGAAAAACATCAACCAGCCGCCTCCTGCACGTCCCCTACTGGGGATCGGGCCTACGACCAAGATATATGCCCTTGACTGGAATCTAACCAGAGAGGGATCCTTTAGTCCGCAGGCCGACTTCCATCCACTGAGCCAAACCAGTTAGGGCTGTCCAGTTGTTAACACTTTTGCTTTATTAATAACTTTCTCCAAGTAAGGGATTCTGACTTTTTTGTTTCTCACCTCCCCTCTTCCTCATTCTCTTGCAAAATCCCACATGTACAGTCCACATATCTTAAGTGTAGAGATGTGTGCTAATGACTCATCATGTGTTTAAAGACTATTATTCAAATTTCCACAACTATGAATCTGATTGTAGAGCTGTATCTATTGATTTCCAATCCAACGGCAGAACGTTCTGAGGGTCTGACTCAGATGGCAGTAAAACTGCTTGTATAAATAAAATAATTGAATTGTTGGTTTAGTTCGAGTCAAGGTATTCTCTGAAACTACTGGGAATTTTGATAGGAATTTATAACTATTAAAATTTGGAAATTACTTTCTAAGTTTTCTAAGATTTAATAGAACCATTTTCTTTTCATCCTAACCCGAGGATATGCTTATTGATTTTAGAGGGGAGGGGGAAGAGATAGAGAGACAGAGGTGGAGAGAGAGAGAGAGAGAGAGAATCATTTAGGTAAGAGAGCAACATTGATCGGTTGCCTCCCATATACACCCTGACTGGGGATTGAACCCACAACCTAGGTATATGGCCTGACTGGAATCAAACCCACAACCTTTCAGTGTATGGAATGATGCTCCAGCCAACTGAGCCATAGCAGCCAGGGCATGGAACCGGTTTTCAGGATAGAAAACCTTATATTACTCCTAGAATTTCTGCATACCTGAGGTCCAAAGTTCAGCTAAGTCAGTGGGAGTTGATGGAACACCTGGAGGCCTTTGAGTTGATTGAATGAGCTATAATGTGTGCAACGTGCTCATCACTGTGCCTGGCTTGCACTCACTCTTGTGGTTTCAGTCTGCCTGACCCTGTTTTCTATGTCACCGTTATGTGTTTTCTTTAAAACAGTTCTAGTCCCATAAATTGTGCTGCATTTCTCTGAAACCTTGGCCCTGAAATTTGGAAGCAGAGAGTTTAAAATTTTAGTATCCAGTTAATATCTCATTGGCATAAGCTCATATAATCAACCATTATTCAAATCCTGATTTGCATAATTATTAAAGAAATTCATCAAGAATCTCTAAGTTATATGTAATTTGCTGTGTTCTCAGTTCAGGTAACTACATTTATAAATTTGTTTCCTATTTCGGTCACATTTTGTTTTGCATTATTTTAAATCTCATCATGCTTCCCACAAATGAAGGCTGTTAGACTTTTGGTAGGTTTTATAAGAGGAATTGATTTAGGTGAGTATGAAAAAATAACACCTGCAGGTGGGCTTTTTTTTTCATTTTTGTTCTTTGACTTTAGGGAATTTGTAATATTTATTGGAGCTGGATAGTTACTAAAAATGCTAACTGGTACTTTGTCCCCCCTCTATCATAAGTCCAAAGATTTCATTTACTTAAAAAATTAAATTTATTTTAAATCAAAATAAATTTTTTAGTTAACCAAAATAAAACGATTACTAGTTTAGAAAATAATTAAAACACTTCTAGTTCATTGATTGACAACCTAGATGTTTAAATTTGTTCTGACATACCTGCATATCTGTTCTCTAAATGTCTTTCTTGCATGTGCTAGTTTAATGCTCCTTGTACAGAAAGCTATGCGCAGGCTCTTTTTGTTAAAATATTTCCCAAATATGCAGCTTTATTTTGTTCATTTTTCTTTCCTCTAAATTACTTACTAGTTAATATTCTATCAAATCGTTTTGTAGGCAGCTGACTGGTGGGTTTAGGTGTTGTAATGTATGAACTACTAACTGGAGGGTCTCCATTCACTGTGATGGGAAAGAGAACTCCCAAGCTGAGCTACTAGGTCAGACTTAATAAAACGAATGGCTACTTCAAAGGAACTGATCAAATTTCTGCAATTTGGCTGATGGAAAAAATAATTAAAAATGGAGATTGGCAAATTTATGTTGAAGTGGTTAATTTACATTTATAAGTACATAGGATATAGACATAGACCTTTTATATTTCCTCATATTTTATGTGCCCAGAATGATTTTAAATTTCATAGGGAGTGTGTCATAATTTTTGTGTATTCCAAAGCACTTAGCATTGGCCGGGAGCTGCCACAGCCTCTGACCCAGCTGTGTTCCCTGCTAGAGCCCTTTGGAATATGGGTCCCAGAGCAGTTAGGAATACAGGCTCAAGAGCCGTTTAGAACTTGGGGCAAAGAGCCTTTTTCGAATGTGGAGCAAATAGCAGTTTAGAATGTGGTGCAAACAGCAGTTTAGAATGTGGGGTGATGAGCCATTTGGAATGTGGGGTGAGTAGCCGTTGGCACTGCTTGGCGCAGAGCTGGTGGGCACAGAGACGGTGGGCCCAGAGCCTGTGTGCATAGCGATGGACGGTGGACACAGCCTCAGGATGGACGTTACTGTACGAGAGCTCATGGAGCTCTTTCTGCAGAGCACGCTGGTGGCGGGGGTGAGTGCACCTGCCTCCCTGTCCCATTGCGGGTGCCCTGGCTCCTCTCCCGCCCCCCTGGGGTCTCCACAGACCCCACCCTCCTGGACACTAGCAGTCCTGGGACTCAGGGCTCTTCACAGGTTTCCAAACTGGGGGCGGGGGTCCTGGCCTGGGAACCTGAGGGGTTTCCTACTCTGGAGCCCATGCACTAGGTGCAGGACCCCCTGGCGCTTCCAGCCCTGGACTGAGATGAGTTCACTGCTCCTGCCAGGGGGCTAGGCTGCGGGTCCAGGCTCTAGATGGTTTCGCTCAGTGGTTAGAGTGTTGGACTGCCGACCAAAGGGTCACAGGTTTGATTCCCCGCCAAGGGCATGTCCCTGGGTTGAAGGAGGTGATGTCAGCAGGTGGAGGAGAGGCTGCCCAGTGAGGATGAGGCCATGGGCCTGCGCTCACACCCGGCAGAAAGGGGAACCAGGTGGTCCTGTGTGGCCTGTGGGGATGAGATACAGGCTCTCCTGAGAAGTATTTCAGGTTATGAATGGTTTCCTCAAAATATAAGATTGTCACGGACCCAACCTTCTGACATAAGCGCTCTGATATTTTGCCATCTTCGCGTTAGATTTTATTTGCAGAATAAGATGCCATCCCTCCTGACCCTCCCCTCCCAGGCTTACCCTCTTTGTGTGACACATGGATGGTGTGCGACTGAAATCCCTGGGACAGTTGAGGGAGCTCCCACGCTGGGAGGAGTGCTGTCTGGTGGGAAGTCAGTGTCCTCCTTGAGCTAGTGTGACAGCAGCAGTGGTGTGTGAGGAAAGAGCTGGGCTGCAGACTGTGGCTGCACTTGCTGAGGAGCCTGCCCGCCCCCACAGGAACTTGGTGGCTGAGGGTTAATAATGTCAGTGAGGTGGGTCAGCTGTGGGAGAGTGGGCCTAGGTCCCAGGGGGCGTGGCCTTGGGAGGTGGGTGCTCTCGGGGACCCCAGCGCTGCTCCCTGCCCGGCCTCCACAGCACCTTACCCTTGTGTGCCCTCAGGTGACCCGCCACCAGGAGACCCTGTTTAACTTGCAGAGGTTGGAGGTCCCAGACATGGCCCTGGAGGAGCTGGAGTTTCTCTCCAGCAACATGACCTGTCGCCTCAGGAGGCTCTTAATTGAGCAAGACAGTTACAGGGAGGTGTGTTTGCTGGTGGCTCAACAGCCTGGGGGACGGTGGGGAGGGGCCTGGGTCCGGGGCCCTAGTTATGGCTGCGCTCCTCATCCTGACTTACTCTCAAGCCTGCACACTGTCTGTCCTCCTGGCCCATTTCTGAGGGGGCAGGGCGTGGGCACTTTCCCTGCAGGGCCCAGTCCCCTGAGACACCTGTGTGAGGACAGAGGTTGAGCTTGGGGAGCCTGATCCATGCCCTCGGCCCTTCTGTCTCACTAAACATATCCTCGCTTCTTAAAAACTCCCCACCTTCTCCTGCCTCCCTCCTGGCTTTGCAGTCGCGGCTGCCATCTTCTCTTTTACTTTCTTCTGTCTTTTCGTCATTCTTCACCACGTTCTAGTGCAGGCACTGTGCCGGGCACAGGAGCACGCTGGTGAGACCCCTCTGTCTGCCCTCCTGTAGCTGGTCGTGACCATGACCCAGGAGTGGAACACCAGCAGCCGCCCCAGCGAGGACACGCAGCCCCTGGCCGTGGAGCTGGCGGACACCAAGGCCACGCTACGCCGAGTCAGGCAGGAGCTGTGAGTCCCCCAGTGACCCGGTCTTTCCGCTATTGTGCCCTGTGTCACCCCCCGTTGCTGGCACATGTGGTTCACTGCCATGCGGTGCAGCAAACGGGGCAGCTCTCACAGTGCCCTGGGGTGACGGGGCTCTGCTGTGAGTTGGGTCCCTGTTGGGCCCTGGGCTAGCCCGCTCCCTCCCCTCCCGGGGCCTGCACAGCAGGGTTCTGCTGGGTCTGTAGGGTTCCGGCCAGTCCAGACCTGGCAGACTCAGAGCAGCAGCCTGCCGCTCAGCCTTGGGCCCAGTGTGGGTGCTCTTGGCTGGAGGGAGGATGTGTCTCTCCCATCCCGTCCGGTGGGCCTGCTCCCCCTTTCCTGCAGCTGGTGATGGCACCATGCCCACTTCCTGGGAAGCTGCCCCCTTCACCTCCCTGCCAGGGGGCCTCCCTGCCTGCCTGACTGTGGAGGGAGCAGTGGCTCTGGGGGCTCCTTCCCTGTCCGCACCCCCAGAGTAAAGCTCAGGTGTGTGGTGTAGTCTGAGAGCTTCAGTGACAACTTAAAGCTCACCTTGGACTCCAGAGCGTTATTGCAGCCCCACGTGCAGACGCCCTCCTCACGCCTAGAAGCCAGGACCCCCTCCTTCCCCGCTGTGGTCTCCCAGGTGGTGGGCTTTCCGGGTGCTTCTGAGGAGCCCTCACCACGTGTTCTCATCGCCCGCAGGGAGGAGAAGACGAAGCAGCTGGCGGACGCCAGGCATCAGTTGTACCAGCTGGTGCTGGTGCTGCAGGAGGCCCGGCGCAATGTGAGCAGGAGGCCTACCGTGTGGGCCGGGGGTGGGGGGCTGGGACGCCCCAGTCACCGGGGCCCCAGGTCCAGGAACGTGACCTGGGACACCTCTGCCTCCCGCTCAAAGCAGCGCTGCCTGAGAGCCAGTTGTCCTGGGAGCTTCTGGGGGGTGACATGCTGCAGTGACAGCATGTGGGGCCCCCACACAGGGGCCTACACATGGACCAGCTTGGCCGCCCCTGGCTTCTCCTGGGGCTGCAGGGACTTGGGCCTTTCCCCAGCCCTGAGGGTGCCCTGAGCCAGGTCCCCTGCCTTTGCCCACCTCCCCGAACATGGAGTTGGCAGCCAGCGCCCAGGCTGCTCCTGCCCCCTCCCTGAGGTGGACTCCCTGAGGGAGAAGGTGAGGCATGTGGAGAGGCTGGAGATGGAGGCGATGGGCCTCAGGCAGAAGGAGAAAGACATAGACTTCTATGCAGCCATATGGAAGTGACCCCAGCAGGGTCAGGCAGCCCGCGGGCACTTGTTTCCTGGTAGAGGGGAGAGGGGCCGTGATGCCTCCCCAGTTGGCCCTCTCCCTGCACCCCAGACTGTCTGCCAGTCCCCTGGGCTCCCTCTGGTAGTGGAAGGAATAGGATTCGGATTGTGGCTGAAAGGCCCTGATTCTTCTAGGACTTGCCCTTCTCCTCCTTCATGCTATAGTGATGACTTTCTATTCACTGATCTTTTTCTTTAAGACTCCTTGTAATCTCTATGGCTAAATCTTACCAGGACTGTTTCCTCATCTATAAAACAGAGATAACTGTACTAGTCCGTGAGGTTTATACAATGAAAGAGGTAAAAAACCTGGTATTTGGGCAAGTCCCATATGAAGCTCTCCGTGGTGTAGCCTACTCAGATCCCGAGGTTATGGGCCTGTTCAGGGGAGGGTGTCAGGGCTGAGGGGGTATGGAGACCAAGACCCAGGCAGGGTTACTGATGCTCTGACCATGCACCCAGCTGCCTCATGTGAGCAGTGGGTTCAGGACCCTCTCTTCCAGTCTTGTTTGCTCCTCCCACCTACTCAGGGAATGGTTGTTCCCGCAGGAATGTTGGTGGCTCACTGCTCTGCCCCCTGGGGAGAAGGCACCCTGGGTGCTGTGCCCAAGCAGCCCGGCCCAGGACGGGTGGGGGTGGGAGGCCAGCTCTCGGCTTTGTCCTGGAAATGGTCCCCTGGCCCTACTGGTGATGAAGGGCATCAATCTGCAACACAGACAGGTGTGGGGCACGGGCACCCTCACTCACAGGTAGGAGGGTTGCGGAAGGTCATGTGCAAGCTTCCCCAGGCTGCCGCCTCCGCAGCCTCCTGCACACGGGGAACCTAAGGCAGGCCCACATCTCAGCCAACACTCTGCCCCGTGGATGGGGGTGGGTTTCAGGGCTCAGCCTCTGTCTCCGTGTCTTTTCCGGGCCTGTCCAAGCAGCCTCGCTCAGTCATGCAGACGCAGTGACTGAAGGCCTGTGTGGCGCCAAGCCCTGCGCCAGGAGCAGGGGATCTAACACAAAGCGAGACTCGCTCCTGGCACTGGGGAGCTTCTGGGCTTTTGCAGGGTTTCCTGTGGGAACCCCTGTTCCGTGTTCTCAAGGTGCGTGCCTCTGGATAACAGCAGCAACATTTTTAATATCCTATTTAATAAGAGCCTAATATGCAAATTGTCCCCTTGGATGGGAGTTCCACAGGGAGGCCAGGAGTCCGACTGCTTGCTATGACATGTGCTGACCACCAGGGGACGGCGTGGAACATTGCTGGCATTGGCAATGCGCTGTGACCTCTTGCTGGCTAACCAGGAGCGGGGGTGACAGGGATGGAAGTGCTGTAAGAATGCGAGCTCGTTCTCACTCCCCCTGCAACCCTCCCCCAGGACGCCAGGGCTCGCCCGCCAGGGAAGCCCCTGAGCTCAGGTGCTGGGTGCCCAGGAGGAGCCCACCCTGCACCCGCACAACCTCTTTAAGGTGAGCCAGGCCACAGCAGCCGGGACCACAGGGGCTTGTGGGGCTCCTGGTGGGTTCGAGCAGGAGCTGGTCTGCAAGGCCGGCCAGGAGAGAGCGTGCTGCCCGCCGTGCTTCCGGGGGACACCACTGGGTGGACCAGAGGCCTACACTGCTCTCCGGCCCACAGTGTCTGGCCTTGCTCACCACATCTCCGTATGGAGACTTGGGCACCATGACTCAGGTATGGGGGGGAGGGGGGTGCATAGAGGCCAGGGGCCCAGAGGTCAGCTGTGACCTGCCCTTCCACACCAGGCGCTCACCCTTCAATCTCCGGCCAGGCCTAGGGACCAACCCAGCAGGAATTTCATGCACCGGGCCTCTAGTCAATTAATCATTTTGCTGTGAAACTAGTAATGTCTTACACTTTCCATTAGTAAATGAATTACAAGAGAAATAGAGAGGTCCATGGAGACCAGGCCACATAGAGGATGAGTCACACTGTTCTCCAAGGCCCATGTGCCAGGGTCCAGGGAGCAGAGAGGACAGAGCTTGCACCCACATGCTTACACAAAAGGGGTGCCAACAGCCCTGCTGGCTGTGCGCAGCCTCCCTTCAGCCCTGCTGGGCCAGGTTTCCTGTGTGCAGCTCGAGCCCCTGAGGGCAGGGGCAGAGCCTGTCTGACTGCATGCCTGGGCCTGGCACACACAAGTCACTTGGTAGTGACCTCACAGGCCAAGTAAAAACACATCTCAGCATGAAAAGACTTGCAACCTGGGGAGAAGGACGGAGGAATCAGAGGTGTTGTCTCCTTCGGACGGTGACAGTGTCGGGTGTGATGGGCAGCAGAGCAGAGAGCCAAACACGACTGTCACGCGGACACCCACCACTCGGGGCCCTCCTATGGGTATAGGGGGAGCCACAAACGGCCCGGGTGGCCGTCCAGTGTCGCCACTGAGAAACATAAAAGGGGAGGGTGTCAGTGCCACAACCTGAGGAGACAGGCCTGGGCGCCCCTAGGCACAGCTGGGAAGTGGGGGTGCACCAGGGGATCCTTGACTTCCGTCTGCAAACGCTCATCCCACCTCTGCTGCCAGGGCCCGGGGTGGAGGACAGAGGCAGAGAGAGAGTGCCTGGAAGGTCCCGCTGGTCCCATGCTTTGTCCTTGGCTGAAATTCCCGCTTCCAGAGCGCAGACGTGCGGGTGCCTTGAGGGTCCTGAGCAGCTGAGGGCCAGCTGGGCCTGTCTCTGCCCCTCAGAGAGGGATGTGCACTGAGCTTCCTGGGCAGGGCTTGCTCCCAGAGGCGGCGGAGGCTCCGCAGGGGAGTCCCAGCTCTCACTCCACTTGCTGGGTGTGGAGCAAGCCTTGTCCCCATCCATCACAGAAGAGGTGGTCGAGGCACCTGTGAGCCCCTCGTGCCCTGGCACCGGGTGGCGTCGATAGGAACACGTTTCTAGTGAGCTTATAACGTGACGTTCTGTCCACAGATGGGGCCCCTGGATCCGATCGTGCAGGGAGGGGCAGGGCGGGTGGTGGCAAGGCAGGTAGGAGCTGGGTTTAAGATCGGGCCCCGGGGCAGGTGGTCTCACACTCTCTGCCTCCTCCAGGCCCAGCCTTTGCCACTTTAGGACTTGGGCACAGCTTCTCGGGGTCTGGTCTCTCACTTCTGCGGTGGTGGGGTGTGCAAAGCAGGTTTAGATGTTTCTGCTGCCTGATACATGGGGAAGGCTGACACCCCCAGAAAACTGAGGCCCATTGGAAGAATAGCTGTAAATCATTTCGTTCCATGCTGTACTCTGCTTCTGGACACTTGTCCATCCTGCCTTTCCCCAGGTCCTTCAGGGCCCAACTCACATGGCACCTCTGACTCCCCCTCATGGTATGATTCAGCTGACAAGTGTCTTTGAACACTTCTGGGGGCCCCATGCGAAGAGGAGTGGCATAGTCCTGCCCTGCAGGAATAGCCTTGCGGGGGGTGGGCTCACAGGCCAGTTCAGTGTTGCCTCATAGTGGGCACTCTGGGTGCCCAGCATCTGACTCAGTGGGTGGGATAGAGTGGAGTTGAAGTCCTCAGAGTGGGCAATTCCGGCTGGGTTTTGAAGGCTGAGTAGGAGTTGGTTGTAAGGATGACTGAGAGGCTGTGCTATGGGATCCTTCAGGGCCTGAGAATATGGTGAGACTGGTAAGTACTGGTGGGTAGACACAAGATGAGAATTCTGGGGGCAGTGGCCAAGGGGGGAGAGATGGACCTCCTTCCTGTAGAAGCCCCTCCATGAGCTCTGGCTCACAGCTCTGATAGTGGTTGGGGCTCCTTACCCACGCGGACTCCTTAAGGATAAGGTGCAAGGCTGCTGAGGGCAGTGAAGAAACAGGACTGGACCTCTCCTGCCTGAATACAAGCCCAGCTTCACCCCTGGCTGGCTTTGTGACTTGGGGTTCATTCCTTAATTGACCCAAGTCAGCCTCTTCGTGTGTAGGAAGGGACTGTCCCTGCCTCCCTCTGGGGGCTGTTGTGAAGAGTGAATGTGGCAGAGACAGAGAGCACCTAGTGCAGGGCCAGGAACAGGCAGGAAGGGGGCTGCGAGGTTAAGCCAGAGTCACTGACCAAACCCTTCCAGCTGCCAGGCTTTGACCAGAACCGTGTCCACTGGCGGTAGGTGCACGGTTTCCCCTCTACCGAGAATCCGGGGTTCTGGCCCGTGCGGGGAAATGAACACGTGATGGATAAACAGGAGCTACTGGCCTGCTCCCAGGTGTTAGAACCCGTGAGTGGGGCAAGCCTTGGAAAACAGCCCGCCAAGAGAAATGGGCATGTCCCCGTGGATGCGTGCTTGCAGACTCTGAGGGCATTCCGGGGAGACTCAGTCCCCCTGAGACTGAGTGGCGCTGGGAAGGCTTGTGGGGGTGGGGCGGGACCAGAGATGAGGGGGATGAGCTGAACTGTGTGTGCTGGGCACTGGGACAGGAGTGAGTGCAGTGGACGCCGCCCATGAGGTTGCCTGTAGGGGCCCCACCATTGTGTTCCACCCCCAGCATGTGCCTGGCACACAGAGGCCATAGTACTGGTTTGCTTGTTGTGTCTTACAGACCCTCATTGCCGGGAAACAGCCCAGAGCTGTTGTTTCTCTAAGAGTAGGTGTGTGACATGTTCAGATAGGACCTGCTATTGAACAAAAGCTCCTCTGAATTTTGTTCCATGACCCAGATCAGTGGAGTGACTGAGAGAGGCCTAGACTCGGCCCTCAAAGCCAGGACAGACTCTCAGCCCCACCCCTTCCTTGTTTAAGAAAGTGGCTCAGCCACATCCCACACCTGTCAGCAGGTGCACGCGTCCAACCATGGAGGCTGTACATGTCAGACACTCTCACAGTGTTCCCTTCCCGAATTTAAACAGTGTCTTCCTGCGGGGATTTTTCCATCTGGCCTGGCCTAATGGAGAAGGGCAGGGGCTCAAAAGTGGAGACAGAGCTTCCCGTGGCAGCAGGGTCATCCCTAGGTTGTTGGTTTGGGCCCAGTGACTGGAAGAGCTGTTGTCATGATCAGGGGCCTTAACCTGATGGCGCTCATGTGTGTTCTTGCTGACCAGGTGCCGACTGGAGACGAATATTTTTCCATGGACACCGAGGGCCATCTCCAGGACCATTGGATTTGGTATTGGATTGATAAGCTATTCGAGCGGGAGGAGGAGAATGTGCAGCTGAAATCGAGGCTGCACCACCTACAATTGGTAGGACAAGCTGTGGTCACCACGTGTAGCAGAGATGGGGGCAGTTTTAGGTTCATGTTGTGCCCTTCTCTGATGTTCAGCTACTGGATCGGTGCTGCTGCCAACACAGTGATGCTCTGAGGGCGGAGAGTCGCTTGCTAAGCTCAGTGGCTTGAGTGGGCACCACTGAAGCCTCCAACACAGAGAGGCCTGATGCTGTGTTGCTTTCCTGTGAGGATGGAGGGGTTGGGCCTCTGTTGCAAAAAAGGGTCTCCCTGGCGTTTATGATGTGGGTTGAGCTGTGATGTGAGTCCCTACGGCCTTTCCAAGGCATTAGGCCTGCTAAGGGGCCACAGAGCAGCCGTCACCATAGCACTTGCTCTAAAGCCCTGCGCTGTACGTCACTTTGTTCAGACACCCCTCAGAGACCTCGGGTGTCTTCATCCCCTAGGTCACTGGGTCAGCATACCTTTTAGTGGCTGTAAGTCTCACAGCTGGGCCATGTACTGGAGTCGTTTCTGTGCAGCTGTGTTTTTGGAATTGAGCAGGGGCATGGAGGCCCTTCATCCTGAGGGAATGAGGACAGATGCACGGGGGCCAGGGCTTTTCCAGAGCGTGCCCCAGTCCACATCCTCACCCCCCACCCCCACTTCCTGCACTAGGCCCGGGACACAGACCAGAAATGCCTTGAGGAGCTGCGGGAAGAGA
Source organism: Myotis daubentonii (assembly GCF_963259705.1). NCBI lineage: Eukaryota > Metazoa > Chordata > Mammalia > Chiroptera > Vespertilionidae > Myotis > Myotis daubentonii. The sequence goes on along the minus strand of NC_081851.1, from coordinate 12,356,901 downwards.
TCATGGCCCTCAAGACTGCACAAGGGCAGAGTGTGGAGGAGTCCGCCCACCTGCACTGGGAGCTGGAGCAGCTGTCAGAGGGTAAGCAGCAGCCCCTGGTGGCTGAGAGCCAGCCTGGCTGTGGATTCTCTCTTACCCAGGGAGCTGAGCCCTTGGCTCTGAAACTCATGTGTCAGCCCTTCCTCTACCCAAGTAAATAGGGTTTTATTGAAGGGCCATTTGGAACTGTGTCATTGCAATTCTCCCCCAGAACATGAAGGGCCTGGCCACCTTGAGTCAGGCCGCGAAATGCGAAGGAAGTGCTGCCAGTTTTCTCAGCTTCCATTCAGCCAGTGCCAGGAGCTTCCAGATGACAGCACGCTGATGCCCAGGGGGGTCTTCGATCTGTCGGGGGAGGAGTGGAAGCTCGGGATGCAGGAGGCGTCCCCAGTGGTCACTCGCCTCCATGATAGTTGTACCCGGGGCATGGTTTCCTCCGTTGATTTCATCATCGGACAGATGGGTATGGTCTGCTCTCCGTCTTCCTGGGCTGGGGCTGCTCAGTGGCTGCTGTTCAGGGGACCCAGGCCTCTTCCACTCCCTCTGGTGTTGGCCCCCTCCCAGCCCCCAGAGGAGGTGAGGGGGTGGCCAGGAAACGTGGGTGTGGTGGCCGGCAGTGCAGCAGGAGCCTCAGCACCCGGCAAACAACAAGCCAGTTCCTGTGTCCAATAATAGCACACGTGCACCTGAGAGTGCAGGTTAGGGTTTGCTTAGAGCTCTGCAGAGCCAGGAGGGCCTTAGGCTGTTTGGGGAGGGGCTGCTTTTTCAATTCTGAGCAACATTCCTCAGCGTCATGGAAAGGCTGTTGAAAGCAGCTGGGTATTCCTTCTCTTCAAGGCGTCCCATCCGCTCCAAACCTAAAATCAGTTCACTGAACTGCGAGTCTGTGTGAGAAGTTAGTTCTTTCCGTGGTTTGGTGTCTCCCCAGTCCTGGGAACCCAGGCTCTGGGAGTTCAGGTTCCTGGGGAGCACACTGCCCCCTGGTGGGACACAGAAGTGGTGCCAGCTGGCAGGGCCTGGCTCAGACCAGATGTGCTTGTTAGAGACCAAGGTGGCTGATGGGGTTGGAAAGCCTCCCTGATCCAGATGCTCAGTGCAGCTTGTGAGGCCTTTCACTGACTGACTTCTTCTTCGTGTTCCCAACTCCTACTGCTCAGCTGGCAGCTCACGAACAAAGCGTGGACGTACTTTGTGTGGTTGGGGTGGTGGCTTCTTGAGTCAGAAAGGCCTGGTTTAAAGTCCTGGCTCCTATACGTGTTAGCCAGGTGACCTCTTCTGCACCTCAGTTTTCTTATCTGAAAAATGGGGGTAATGAAGCTGCCTCACAGGATTGCTATGGGTATCTTGTGAGAGGAGGCAGTGAAGCATTAGGCTGTGCCTGGCCCACGGGGCCCTAACAAAGGATCACTGTTCTCCTCGCCCATGTCTTATCCAAAGATACCCATTGCTCTGCTTCTTGGGGTGCTCGTGAGCAGCCCTACTAGCAGTACAGTGTGATAAGGCTCCCAGAGCTGAGTGTGTGGCCTGGAGGGACAGGCGAGGGAACAACCCTGACCCCTCAGACAGTCATGTTTTCCTCCTGAACAAGCCCCGGGACTTTCCCAAAGTCACACGCCTGCTGGCGGCAGGGAGGGGCCGCGAACTCCCATTCTTCTCAGGTCTGTGCTCCCTTTCTGTTCCGCATTGAAGCTGTTTAAAAGCAAAGGAGGACATTGCCTTTTTCTACCTTATGTTTTCATCTCACTTAGAATTTTAAAAGCAATTTGGATACACTGTCTCATTCTCTTTCAATGCAACTGTGAAAGTACAAAATGAAATCTCTGACTGAAGGACCTTACCCAGAGATGGCGAGTACTGGGCATATGCGCCCCATAGCCTCTTCCACCCACAGACATGCGGTCAATGATCGTGTCCCCGCTACACCCTCGGCTGAGCCACCTGGATTCCCACCACTCTGAGTCTGGCACAGAGAGCTCACTCTCTTTGCCATCTCCGTTAGTCTCTGAAATCCTTGGCTTCACGGTCAGGTTAAAACGTGGCAGAAAGTGGTGCCAGCAATTCCACTGTCTTGAACGTTTGCATTGGCTCCTCTCTACCATCACCTGCTTTCTTCTTAAGCTCTGCTTGCTCCCCTAACAAACCCAGCTGAGAAAGCAGAGGGGCCATAACCGCCCGAGGAACTCTCAGATGCAGACAGCAACAGCACCCTTGGAAAAAGGAAGGGCACCCAGCTGACCATCCCAGACCCTCAAGCCTAGGGCTCAGGGTGATGGCCATCTCAGGGCCGGGGGCAGAGAGCAGAAGCTGAGGCTCCTGGAATATGGGCTCTGACTCCACTTTGCTCTTCAGCCTCCAGCTGCTTCCTGAAGCTGGACAAGGAGAAGCAGAGCCTCCAGGACACCATCCAGGGGCTGCGCGACGCCTCCCTGGCCCTGCAGGAGAGCAGCCTCCAGCGCCGGGAGCTGGAGAAGGAGAACCAGCAGCTCAGAAAGCAGGTACCCGTGGGTGGTGCCCAGAACATACAGGCATGAAAGTGGCCAGGGGGAGCACCCAGGTGTCGGTGAGCATGCACAGTTGGGGGACAGGCAAAGTCCAGTGCAGCCACTGTTATGGTAGGGGGACAGGAAGCCTCCTGGAGAGGCGTCACGAGGCAGCATGAGGAGTCCCTGCAGCAGTGAGACCGCACACGATGGACCTCTGTGTGCCTCGCTGCCCTCATCTGTGAAATGGGGTTAGCGATGCACCCACCAGTAGGTGTGGTGAGGATGGTGTGAGTTAGTGCAGGCAGAGGGTCCAGCCCGTGGTGAGTGCCTCATGGAAGGAGAGCAGCGCCCTGTTAGAAACCATCAGGCGGGCCCGGGAGAGAAGCAGCGATGGAAGAATTGCTCCAGTGTGGAGACCATGGATGGGCCGTTTCAGGGCTTCGCTGCTGGTGACAGGAGCGCAGTGCCCACTCTCTCCTTTCGGTCGAGAGGATGAGGAAGAGGAGATGGCTGGACTGCATTGCCTTTCTGGACAAACCAGGTCTTCCCAGTAGCACAGTAGAACAGACATCTGGGAGGACAGACAGGCTTACCAGCCAGGTTCATCCTACAGTTACCAGGACCCCATTCACATGGCAAGAAGGGCCCTGAGAGGCTAGTGACAGCCTCCCTGTGCAGGTCATTCTGGGTCAGAGGGCCTCAGTCCATGTAGCCAACACGGGTGACACAGCTGCGTCACGGGCTCTGAGCACACCTTGACGGGTGCCCGGATTCCGGGTGAGGAAGGCGCAAGGTCACTCTTGCTTGCTGACCACGTGTCAGGACTGGTGCTTTCAGGTGTCTGGGTGTCTGTCCCGACCGGCCCAGTGGTCCTGCCAGCGTCATTTGCTGAGGCTGCCCCGGCAATGGCAGGGACGTGGGCTGCAGACCGGAGACCTGGGTGCCGCTGGTCACAGCTCTGCTGGAACTTCATCTCTGGGTGAGGCTGGGACCGCCCCTCCTCCTGTGCAGTGGTTTCTCCAGGCCTCTCGTGGGGCGTCCGAGGTTCCGTGACTCAGGCTTCTCGTCCTTTGAGGCTCCGTGCGCCTCGCAGCAGAGCAGCGGCCAAGCAGCGTGTCCTCTCCCTGGGGGCCCGGAGGAAGGCCTTCCTCGTACCGCGTCACTCTGTGCAGCGCAGCTCAGGGAAAGCCACCAGACAGCCTGGGTTTTAGATTCATGTGGGCGGGCACAGTGAATGCCTCTGTAAATGGCAGCTCAACCTCTGCCGACATAGAAAGGCTTGACCTTTAGAAAGATGAGAACCTCCAACGGGGCGGGTCCTCAGGGGTGAGCTGCAGAGGCCTGCGCTGTAGCCTCTGGCCCAGCTCCCGGCAGGGCTGAGAAATGATCTCTGATGCTTCTCCTGCCCTCGGCGTCCACTCCGGTCCCTCCTCCGCACACACAGGACAGGTGGTGGCTGCCGCCTCCCCACATGACTCCTTAGCCCTGTCTCTCGGGTCCCATCCCCACTTCCTCTCCTGATCAGTTCCCTGTAGGACCCCAGGGCAGTCCTGCCACAGCCCTCAGAGACCTGTCTTGGCTCTGAGCCCCTGGTGGGAGGGAGGGGCCACAGTTCCCAGACTAGCACTGTCCCTTGTTTGCTGCCAGGAGCCCTGCGAAGGCGGCCCTTCTGCTCTCCTCCCTGTCCTGCTCAGCCCGCTGGGGCCTGGCTGCATCATGGGTCCTCCCTAATGTTGGATCGATGGTGCATCTGGGCCATCAGCTAAAAACCACAGGGGACGTGGCCTGACATTGACCTCCCTGGAGCCAGGACAGGCCCATCTTGGACACGTCCAGACAACGTGGCCCTCTGGGAGGTGTCTGAGAAGAAGGGACCAGGGTCAGCCAGGACAGGCGGCTTGGAGTCCCAGGCCCCCGGTGCCAGCTCGGCTCTCCCACCACCCAGTGTCGCCCAGGATGTAGGCTCCCTTCGGTCTGTGTAAACCTTAGTTCCCGAAGTTCACCTCCTTCCCTGTAACTCATGACCTTTCTGTGGACCTTAGAGAGGGTGCGCCCCCCACCCTCACTTGGCACTGACATCCTCAGACTGCATTCCTCTTAGGAAGAGGGCAGCCCTTTGGGGCCTATCGTGGGAACACAAGCGCAGCACAGAGGCTGATGGCAGGCCCCTGGCACCCGCGTGCTCTGGGGACCTGGAGCCTCCACACAGGAGCCCGCGGCCCAAGCCTGGTGCTTTGAGGAAGACAGGAAACCATCTCAGCCCAGTGAGCTCTCAGAGTGGTTCTCAAACTTCCTAATGCCGCGACCCTTTAATACAGCTCCTCATGTTGTGGTGACCCCCAACCATAAAATCATGTTCATTGCTACTTCATAACTGTAGTTCCTCTACTGTTATGAATCGTAATGTAAATATCTGATATGCAGGATGTATTTTCATTGTGCGCGACCCACAGGTTGAGAACCGCTGCCCTAGGGGAAGGGAGGGCCTTCAGGGAAGGACAGGAGTGAGAGTTCCAGTTCCACGGCAAACAGAAGCAGAGAAAGATGGGGATGTCCAGCGGGTGGGGGGTGCTGGGGGGGCATGGGGCAATCACAGCTTCAGACAAGAAGCAGCCATGCCAGATATGCAAAGGTTGGACATAACATTCCTTTCACTGGGACAGATGGGGGGCAGCGGGGAGAAGGATTAACAGTAAGACAGGGAGGGGGGTGAACAAGGCAAGAGGTTGGGGGGCACACACCCCAGGCCCCGTCTGAGAGAGCAGGCCTGGGGTCGGCCCACTGCGGTGCGTTCGGCTCTGCCGCATCCTCACTGTGGGGCTCTGGGCAGATCACTGGACTCCCTGGGCTGGTGTCCTTCTCTGAATGAGGGGGATTGACAGCTGTGCAGGGCCTTCCCCCTCAGGGCCAGCTCCAGAGCAGGCGCTGCCATCAGGGCAGATGCCTGCTTCCTGCTGAGCCCAGACCTGGTGCTAGGAAGTGAGGCAGCGATCAGGAAGGAGAAGAAAGGTGTTCTCACTTGTGAGAAAGACTCAGACACATAGCTCCTTGCAGCGCCTTTTGCTGTTGACCCTGGCTGGGTGGGGCTGCCCCGTCCTCGGGTCCCCATGTTGGGGCAGGGGGCTGGGTGTGCCCACAGGGTGCTGTGAGGGCACGGATATGAGCCCCACTGTGCCTGGCCCTCCCCCTCATGGGGAAGAAGCTCCCTGCCTGATACTTCCTAGGAGTCTGGAGACAGTGCCCAGACCTGTGAGATAAAGGCAGGGCGGCCTCGGCCCAGGAAAAGTAGGCAGAGCTGGCATCAGAGCAGCGATCCTTCCAGGAGTTTGTCAACCTGCCTGTACCAGGCCACCCCCAGCCTGGTGAATGGAGCCGGCTCTCGGTCCTGCTGCTCACTGGGTTGCAGGGTGTCTGAAGGTCCTGCCCCCAGAGGTTCTAGTCAGTGGCCTGAGGTCTCAGGTGTCTAAAAGCTCTGAGAGCCACCTGATCTGGATCGTGGGGCTCCTCTGTTTTAGCTTTAGAGCCATCATCCCAAACCAGCATCAGGGTCAAAAGTCAAATGCAGGCTCTTGGGCCCCAGCCCAGAATGACCATGTCAGAAGCTCTGAGGGTGGGAGGGGCCTGGCGCTCTCAGGAGGGGTCAGCTCTTGTTGTACCTGCCCCCTGCCAGGTGTGAGCTGAGCATGTCACCCTGACAGAAGCTGGCACCCATGCCTGCTGCTTGCTGGCACTGTCAGTTAAGGACACCTGCTCACAGTCACATCGTTAGCAGGGAATGACCCTCTTCCCGTCCCCTGTGGTCATGAGTTTGTTGTCAGTGGGAAGGGACAGCAGCACGGGCCTCGCCTGGGAGTCGCACCTCAGGGCCCACCCTGAGTCTGAATCTGCATCCATCACGGTGTTCAGGTGTCAGGCACAGAGTGTGAGACGTGCGGGTCCAGGCACTTCATGTTCAGGGAGTGGGCACTGGTGGTTCCCACAGAAGAGCTCTGTGTCAGGCCGCTGATTGGGCAGTCGTCCAGGCAGGTCGGAGCTGGTCTGGCCTGGGCAGCAGTGGGGTGTCGAGGGGGAGCCACATGGGGAATGAGGACAGGCCTTGGTGGTCAATTTACTTGGAGGGGAGAGGAGGGAGAGAGATAGCAGAGGACCCCTCAGAGCATCTGGATGAATAGGAATGTCACCAACTGGGTGAAGTCCCTATAGGACATCCAGTGGTGGCTGCTGGCCCCAGGAATGTGGCCTGACCCTCAGGACAGTAGTGGACACGGCCTAAGACGGAAGCATTGAGAGTGAGCAGTGGAAAGCTGGGAGGGAAGCTGACCGATGGGTGTCCATGGCCTTTTACTCTACCATGAGCTGGAAGTGTATACCATGGGCTGAGAGGTGATGGTCCAGGGTATGGGGAGCTCACTGCACAACTAGGCCTGACCTGGGCAGCGGCTCAGGGATGCCACCCAGGAGCCAGGCTTCTCCCTTCCTGCTCTGCAGCCTTGGCAGTGGCTGATGTACCTCCCCAGGAAGTGGGCAAGAAGGTTTCCCTTAAGAAAAGGCCTGATAAAGTGTTCCGTGGGGCTGACAGGTTTCGGGTTTGCTTTAAAACACAGTTCACTCCCTGAAACGGACTTTTGCATGGGCTGGGTCTTTGGCTCCGCAGATTGAAGACTGGCAAGTCCAGATGGAAAGAGAAAAGCAGACCAGCCGGGATCTGGCGGCTCTCTGTGAGGAGCTGGTGGAGGAGAGAGAACAGCTGCTCCGTGACATCGAGACCCTGAAGGCTGAGGAAGCCCAGGAGGTAGGCCCTCCAGCGCCATGCCTCCCCTGGCGCCCCTGCCTGCAAGAGGGAGAGTCCAGGACCATAGGCTGTCCTGGGAGTCCAGCAGTGATTCCCGGGTTACCAGTCTCTTCCCTCAGCTGCAGCTCACACCAGCAATTCCAACCACAGCAGGGGCGCGGGGACAGATATTGCTTCCCAGGGACACTGGCAATCTTTTTGTTTTTTCAATCTATTTTTTATTTATTTCAGAGGGGAAGGGAGAAGGAGAGAGGGATAAAAACATCAATGATGAGAGAGAATCATTGATCGGCTGCCTCCTGCATGCCACCTACTGGGATTGAACCAGCAACCTGAACATGTGCCCTGACCGGTAATCGAACCGTGACCTCCTGGTTCATAGGTTGATGCTCAAGCATTGACCCACACTGGCTGGAGATCACTGGCCATCTTGTTCATGATTGTCATGACTTGGGGGAGGAGAGGGGAGGTGCTCCTGGCTGTGCTCCAGGCTGTGGTGGGAGAGGCCAGAATGCTGCTAAATTGCTAAATGTCCTGCAGCTCATGGGACAGCCCGTAGGACAAAGATCCCCCTTCCAATGTCCAGCTTCACACTCAGAGCCTTGGATAACCTCCAGGGTTGACCTGCCTCACCCCACAGGAAGTCCTGGGGTAGGCAGCCCAGTGCTGGGGCAGCGGCTCAGGGACGCCACCCAGAAACCAGGCTTTTCTCTTCCTGCTCTGCCAGTCTTGGCAGTGGCTGTTGTACCTCACCAAGAAGTGGGCAGGAAGAATGTGGAGTGTGAAGAGACAGAGGGAAGGCCTCCCGGGATCCTCTGTGGACATCTCATTGGCCACACCTGACACATGACTAACCCTAGCTGCAAGGGAGGCTGGGTATCAGGTACTTGAGTTCTTCAGCCTCTCTAGTATTGCAGAAAAGGGGCTTGGGGAGGTGCTGTGTAGACTTAAGAGGCATGCATCTACCCTCCCCCAATATGGCTTCCAGTCTAGGAGGTGGAACGACAGGTGACTTGAGACGTGTGCTATTGAGGGAATATACGTGGGTCCAGGGAGAGTCTTATTAGGTGGAGGACATTTAGAATCATGGTGCAGGGCTTCCCTGAGGAGCTGTCAATCACACTGAGCCCTGGAGGATGAGAAGGAGCCAGTGATGCTGGAGGCCGCGGGTGGAGGCAGGTGAGCATTCACAGCAGAGGGAAGATCATGTGCAATGTCTGCAGGGGAGAGTGGCGTGAGGGGCGGCCACAGAGGTGGGCGGTCAGCTCTCGAGCCACTGTGAACCAGGGTAAAAAGCACCAAGGAAATCACTTTCATTGTTTAAAAGAAGATGTGGTTTTTGTTTCTAAGTCATTTGGCTTCTCTGAAAGTGTTTAGACTGGAACTGTCTGGGTGGGGATCTCCGTGCCTTCACCTTCTGTCCACATCAGGCCTTTGGGAAACGTTAGGACGTCCTTTGGGTCCATGATGAAATGGGCATTCCAGGCCTACACTTTAGGTCTCCAATTTGGACCGAAATCACGCCTGTGTCATTTCCATTGTGTTTTCCTGCAGTTCAAGGATCTTAAACAACTGGTGCGTTCACTGCGGGATAGTTCACAGACCAGCAGCAAGGCCCGCATGAAGGGCCAGAAGACTGAGAAAAAAGTGCTCCTCCAGACGGTGATGGACACCAAAAGGAAAGTGACCATGATGGAGTGGGAGCGGCGGCAGCTGTGCCGGGACCTGGAGCAGGTGAAGGCGCAGGCGGCGCAGGCACAGGAGCTGGAGCACAGGAAGGTGCGGGTGAAGGAGCACGTGGTGCGGACACAGAAGCTGGAGCAGGAGCTGCATCGCCTGCAGGAGGAGATCGAGAAGCTGGCCATGGAGGTCAGCGCCCTGACGACAGCCCCCGAGAGGGTCCACGCCCTCGAGCGGGAGAGCCCGGACCTGTTGCTGGAGAACCAGAGGCTGCAGACGTCTCTGGACACCCTGCAGCCCGAGGGCCTGGAGCAGGACAAGCAGCTGGACACCAGGGTAATTCTTGCCTCAGAATGAGTTAGGACGGATTCCTCCCCGGTCAACTTTCTGGTGGCTTGAATTCGGTTGGATGGGTGTTGTGTAAATATCGGAGAAATGGGTTGGTAGTGCTGTTCAGGTTCTCTATGTCCTCACTGATTTTCCATGCACTTTTCAAAGTGATCAGAGAGGGTACCCAAGGAGCTTATCCAGAGAAAGGGCACAAATTGCCAAGAAAGGTCACATGTGCAGAGAGGGGCCCAGGAATAAGCTTAGGCCCATGGGGCAGTCCGTTTCTGCCGTGGGCCTTCCCAGAGCAGCTCCTTGAGTGCAGGGAGAACTGTCCTCAGCACGGCTGGGTGCTGCCTCTCCTGAGGGTCCTGCTATTTTGGTGTCGACACTTGACCTGCTCTTGGCCCCTCACTCCGTGTGGGGACGTGGGGATCCGGAGTCTGTGGTCCCCCTGGGCCTGCACCTGGTGAGGCATCATCCCCTTCTCCCTCCCGGCAGGTGGAAAATTCCACTCTGAGCTCCCAGAGCGCCTCGCTCACTGCGCTCACAGAGCAGAACACGCAGCTCCAGCACCAGCAGCTGGCGGCAGCCCACAAGGCCCTGCAGCAGGAACACGCGTGCCTGGGCGCGCTCCACGAGCACCTGACTAGGGAGCACGAGGCCCTTCTGGACAAGTACCGCCGCCAGAAGACACTGCTGAGTCGGACCCTGAAGCTGGAGAGCAAGGCTCTCAGTGACAGGTGGGTGCCTGAGGCTGGGGGTGAGGGACAGGCTCCCCGGGCTCCTGTCCCCCCTTCACTCTGGCCCCTCATGTTTCCTCTGGTCCCGCTGCTTCACAGTGAAGAGAAGTAAATCCACCTTCACCCTCAGCGATGTGGAGTTGATGTGGCTGGAGACTGAGGGGCAGGAGGGTCCCCCAGGGGAGAAGGGTGTGCCCACTAATCCCGGTTCAGGGAAACCAGGTGTCAGCATTGGGGTCCCAGCTCCTGGGGGATTCCTACCCCCTCTTCCTTTCCTCTCCAAACCAAGGACCAGGAGGAGAAGTCACCACAGCTGCCAATTTTCAGGGGCGTGCCTTATCTAGCTCCCAGGCCTTTTCCCTGTCCAAGTCTCAAAGTCTGCACTTCTGATTTTCTTTTTTTACTTTTAATTTTGGAAAGTTTTGAATATATGGACGTGTACAGACTAGTATAGTGAAAACCCCGTGTTCCCCTCACCTGCAGCAGCATTACCAATACTCTGCCATTCTCATGTCATCTTTACCTCTGACTCTCCATATACCTTTTTAAGGTAAAATTGATGTACCTTAAATGCATAAATCTTAACTTTGCACTTTTTCAAAATCAGGGCTTTGTGTGCATGTTGTCAGCCAACTTCGTCTGAGCTCCTGCCAGGCAGATCCCTGATTGCAATGACCCCAGCAGGTGCACTGGGAACCAGAGCCTAGGGGAAGTGAGATGTACAGAGGACTCCAATGTGGTGGGGGAGAGAGGGAGAGATGCGCTAAAGAGAGGCTCTCCCACACTTGGAGCAGCCCAGGAGGGAGCTGTCCACTTCCTGTGCTTGTGAGTTGTCCCTGCTGAGTTCTTCCCAGGCCTCTGCCTCAGCAAGATGCTAGGCAAAGGCTGGGGCTCCCTGGGAGCAGCTGAGGTGCAGGGATTTGGCATCACAGGGACCAGGAGGGCACTGAGCCTGCAGAGCCTGCAGAGGGCGCCTGCTGCTGCATGAACTTGGGGGAGATGACATACATTTACACACTCACCCAGTGCTTCCTGTGGACTCTCCCCAGAGCCTTCCACCCCTTTCTCCACCCAGATGCCCATCCTTCGGGGGTGCCGAGATGTCTGCTCCTATCAGACTCTCGTTTCTTCCAGCCAAAATGAGCATCTTCTGCCTCTTGGCATCTCCATCTCTGCCTCCTCCGCACCCATCCTGTGTTCACGAGATGCTTAGTGAGCACCCACTGGGCGCCTGGTGCTGTCTAACATGGTTTGAATGCACCCAGCTGACTACTGATGGGATCCTCCTGTGGTGCCCACCCCTCACCAGGTGCTGCGGGCCCTACCCTCAATGATAACCGTGTGGATATATTCTTATGGCTGTTAACATGGGAAGGTTTGTACAGGTGGCATTTGACTGGTCTGAGGGAGGAGTTCATTGCTCTGCCTATGACTCCTTGCTTGGTGGACCTACTGTGTGATTCAGTGGTTTTTGCTGGTTGGACAGATAGCTGGAGGCCCTTGGTGTGACTGCAGCAGGGCTGCAGGTTAGAGGTGGAGGTGCCTGGAACACAGGCCGGGGGCTCTGTATTCATTTCACCTGACACTTGACTGAGACACTCGCTCCTTCCTTCCCCTGGTGCACATGCACTGGGTGTCAAGCCTCGTACCCGGGATTCAGTGGGGAGAAGCACTCGCAGTTTCTGCCCTGCAGGAGGGTGGTTACTGATGGTTGCGATATGCTTGATCCTGTGCTTTTCCAAGACACAACAGGGAAGCAGGAGGTGGGGACCCTAATGGTCCATAGCCCTGTTTGTCAAACCTGGATGAGAAAGATCGCCGCCCTGAAAGCCCAGCAGAGCCATCACCCCCACCTTCCATTTCCCATGTCTGGGCAGCCTCCACTTGTGGCTAAAGGCCACAGGAAGGAATGTTTGTCTTCCAACAGCCGACCAAGCAGGTGTGTGTGTGTCTGAGTCCGCACAAGTCTTGGCTCCAGGCAGATGGTACAAGTACAGCTGATATGGGGTGGGCTTGGATGGAGGGCTGCAGGCAGGGGCTGAAACCCTGGAACTTGGGTGGACTCTGTCAGCCTGTCTCTGGGTGTGGACACCTCAGGAAGGGGGTCTGGAAAGGGTTTTGCCTGCCTGGGGAAGATTGAAAGGTGATGACTCAGTCTCCACCTTGGACCTGGGGAGGCCCCTGAGTCTCCTGAACAGGGAAGGTTCCTGCAGGAGGAGGAACAGCCTGGGGCTGGTCAGGGGCTCCCTCTTGTGCTCTGCTGCTCTCCGGAGAGGCTGTGTGGGACCCTCTGCAGACTGAGACAGGAAGGAAATAAAAGCCCGAGCTGAGGGGGAGGCTGTGGGAGAGCAAGGGCAAGGGCTGGACTGGGGGTGCCTTGAGGAGCCATGAGGGTGTGCAGTTGCCCATGATGGCTGCTTGGGCCCCACCAGGCAAGACTCTGGCCCCCAAGCTTCCTGGATCAGAGCAAGAAGAGTCGTGTTCCTGAGCTGGGGCGGAGGGCTCACCCAGGGCCCATTGAGGGGGATCAGCTGTTATGGGTGGTGGAATTCTGCTGTGTTTGCAGTGGTTTCTTTGAGAAGGGCGTGGAGTTCATAAAACAGTGGTTTTGTTCCCAGTGGGATGAAGGAGGGAGGCTGCTTTGACAGGGACTGGAAGGGACCATGGAGACACGTCGGGTGGGAGGAGGGAGGACTTGCCTCCTGGGCTGGAGGAGACCCCCGGAGGTGGCCCAGTGACTGTCCCCTCTCTCTGTCCAGCCCTGTACCATGCGGATCCCCCTCTCCCTCAGCTCTGCAGAGAGAAGCCGCTCACCCAGGCTTTGAGGTCTCCCTGGGTTTCCATTCCTAGCGGGTGTGTTTCCCTTCAACAGATACAAGGACCAGCTCCAACATAAGGCGGCGCTGGAGCAGCTGGGGACGCTCTTGACCACCGAGCGGGAGGCTCTGCAGCAGGAGCAGAGGACGAGCACCATGGCCGCCGAGGAGAACCAGAGGCTGCAGCGAGAGCTGGACAGGTAACCACCAGTCCCCCTGCAGTGCCTCTGCCGGGATGCCATTCAGACCCACTCACTCAGCACCCGCTGAGCTGAGCTCAAGTGAGACCCCTGATGATGGTGCATTTTTACCAACCCTGCCCTGGAAGCCCCTGGTGGGAACAAGGTAAAGGGGCCTCCAGCTGGTGGCTGGAAGGAAGGACTCAGCAGCTGGGATGGGGCATTGTCTCGGTTTGGACAGTCTCCCCTCCCACAGTTATGATGCTGATGACTGTCGGGCAGGAGTACCTGCATCCTCTCACACCAGCGATCCCATGAGGGAGGGGGCGTGGTCCTCAGCATTCACGCATTCCCATTTGTGAATTCACCTCCTGGCTGAAATGTACTGGTGACCCCCAAATCAGTGCCCGTGGCCTGTCATGGACGTGCCCAGAGTGGGAGATACTGGAGTTGCCTGATGTGCACATTTGTAGCTGAGGTTGAACAAGGCCTTTGACCCCAGACTTGTTTCAGCTCTCACCTACCAGCGTCCTCTTCATGGGCCACTGAGTGCCATGGTGTTCTATTTTGTGTGCTTTGGAGGCGATTTCGCTGTTTGAAATGGCCCCCAAATGGAGTGCTGAAGTGCTGTCTAGTGTTCCCAAGTGCAAGGCTGCGCTGGGCCTCACGGGGAATATTCGAGTGGCACACAAGGGTCATCCGGGCCCAGGTATGGTGCTGTTGGCTCTGAGTGTATTACACGAGGCGTCTTTATGTCTTGATGAGCTGACAAAACGTGACCAGAGACTCCCAGGAACCGGTGGGAATAGTTTCAGTACTCACTAATTCAGGGTTCACGTGGTTGGGCAGAACATTATACTGTGAATCACAAGAATTGACTGAGCTATTGTTATCCTTTAAAAAATCCACAGCAACAGAGGAGGAAACAGGCTCAGGGAGATTAAACAACTTGTTCAAGGTCAATGCTCCTAGTTAGTGACACAGGCAGGATTCGAATCCAAGTCTTGCCTCAACCCAGAGGCGTGACCATATGAACCCTTCCTTCCTACAGCCCTGAGTAAACTCAGCTGCCTGCAGTGGCCGGGCAGGTCCAGCAGGTGGGGAAGGAGAGTCAGCAATAGACCAGGCCCTGGTGGAGAATACAGCCCAGCTATAGAGGCTGTCAGCTGGGAGGCAGGCGGGGCTGCCAGGTCTTCCTTCTGTATGTTGGTTGTTGTTTTTTTGTTTTTGTTTTTGTTTGTTTTTTTGTTGTTTTTTTTCCCTGAGAAGAAGATATCTGAATGTTGATGGGTACCTTAAAAGATATCTGAATGTTGATGGGTACCTTAAAAGTTTGGAATGCTGATACAGTAATTATTTTTTTGTTTTGTTTGTGTTTTTTATTAAATCTGCTTTTTTGGGCAGGACAGAGGAATGGGAGGACCTGGAGACATATTTGAGGCCAGGGACCCTTAAACCTAACCCGCGAGTATTCACAGGACCACAATGGCGAATCTTTTTATCTTGTTCTGTTTCTTTTTTATGTTATTTTATTTTTTTTAGTTGTCTTTATTGGAGAGACATCAATTAATAAAATCATACACACTTTAAAATGAAATAAAATAGAATAAAATAAATAAATGTTAAAAAAAATTAAAAAGCTGTGTGGGCCAAACTTCGCACACCTGTGTTCACATTGAGTCCATGAGCCTCTGGTCATATGATCTTTTTTGGTATAATCTACCCCAAGGAATCCCAGGTAATGATGATGATGATGATGATGATGATGATGATTTAAGTGGATATAGGTAACACTCCAGAATCTTCTATTTTATTTATCTCAGTAGTTGAAATTAGAAAGGGGCTTGGAATTGGGGAGAAGAGCTGGATATAGACATAGAGTCTTAGAGCAGTAATGTTCTGATTCAGTGTTTAAATGTTTGAATCAAAGAACCCTTTTTCCAAGTAGGCAGATGTGCCAAAGCCTCAGATAGAAAGGACTTTAACAGGGATGCTCTGTTGCCGTGGTGTCCGAGCCTGCCTGTTGTTCTACCCCAGCTGGCAGTGGGGTACCTGGGGTAGCCTCCTCGAACCCCAATGAACAGAGTTTGAAAACCGCTGATTTTGTTCAACCCTTCATTAACACATGAAAAAAACTGAGGCCCAGAGAGGTTGCAGTTTTGATTAAGGTTGCACAACTGGGACAGTGCCTGGGAGTGTGCCTCAGCCCTTGGCCTTGTGTCTCTCTACCCCTAGGGCCAATTCCCTGCACCAGCAGCTGAAAGGGGAGCAGGAGGAGCTGCAGACCCACACTAAGAAGCTGCAGACCTCCCTGAACAACACCCAGCTGCAGGTGAACTGCTGGCAGGCCCAGTGCAACTGCCTGAGGAAGGAGCAGGAAGAGCTGCTCACAGACAACAAGGAGCTGCAAACCTCCCTTCATGAAAGGCAGCTGGAGGTAAACCACTGGCAGGCCAGGTACAATGGGCTGAAGGGGGAGCAAGAGGAGATGCACACACTCACCAAGGAGCTGCAGACCCACGCCAGTGAGCTGCAAACCTCCCTTCATGAAAGGGAGCTGGAGGTGAACCACTGGCAGGCCCGGTACGATGGGCTGAAGGGGGAGCAAGAGGAGATGCACACACTCACCAAGGAGCTGCAGACCCACACTAAGAAGCTGCAGACCTCCCTGAACAACACCCAGCTGCAGGTGAACTGCTGGCAGGCCCAGTGCAACTGCCTGAGGAAGGAGCAGGAAGAGCTGCTCACAGACAACAAGGAGCTGCAAACCTCCCTTCATGAAAGGCAGCTGGAGGTAAACCACTGGCAGGCCCGGTACAATGGGCTGAAGGGGGAGCAAGAGGAGATGCACACACTCACCAAGGAGCTGCAGACCCACGCCAGTGAGCTGCAAACCTCCCTTCATGAAAGGGAGCTGGAGGTGAACCACTGGCAGGCCCAGTACGAGAGGCTCAAGGGGGAGCAAGAGGAGATGCACACACTCACCAAGGAGCTGCAGACCCACGCCAGTGAGCTGCAAACCTCCCTTCATGAAAGGGAGCTGGAGGTAAACCACTGGCAGGCCAGGTACGATGGGCTGAAGGGGGAGCAAGAGGAGATGCACACACTCACCAAGGAGCTGCAGACCCATGCCAGTGAGCTGCAAACCTCCCTTCATGAAAGGGAGCTGGAGGTGAACCACTGGCAGGCCCAGTGTGAGGGGCTGAAGGCGGAGCTAGAGGAGCTGTACGCTCTCAACAAGGAGCTGCAGGCCGACGCCAATGAGCTGCTCACAGAATACAAGGAGCTGCTCACAGACAACAAGGAGCTGCAACTGTCCCTGAATGACACGCAGCGGGAAGTGAACAGCTGGCAGGCCCAGTACGAGGAGCTGAAGGGGCAGCAGGAGGAGCTGCAGACTCACAGCAAGAAGCTGCAAACCTCCCTGGACAACACGCAGCTGGAGGTGAACCACTGGCAGGCCCAGTACGAGGGGCTGAAGGCAGAGCAAGAGGAGCTATACGCCCTCAACAAGGAGCTGTACACCCTCACCAAGGAGCTGTATGCCCTCACCAAGGAGCTGCTCACAGACAACAAGGAGCTGCAACTGTCCCTGAATGACACGCAGCAGGAAGTGAACAGCTGGCAGGGCCGGTATGAGGAGCTGAAGGGGGAGCAGGACGAGCTGCTCACAGACAACAAGAAGCTGCGAACCTCCCTGAACGACACGCAGCTGCAGGTGAACTGCTGGCAGAACCAGTGCAACTGGCTGAGGGAGGAGCTTCAGAGCACGGACATCTCGCTGACCGAGCTGGACAACCGCTGCCAGGTGAGGCCTGGGGCTGGAGGGCCTCAGGACGCTGGGTGGGCCTGTTCCCTGGGCTGACGCCTTGGGCTCAGCCAGGTGGGAATGGGTCCTCATTGGCATCTCTGCTCAAAGGGTGTGTGTGAATGTCACTCAGAGGCAGAGAGGAAGCCAGAGGCAGTTGACTGGGATGAACACCATGACTGGAAGGGGTGTGCTACAGAACACCTTTCACCTGATATTTGCTTTTTGTCGGGGAGGTGCATGGAAGCATCCAAGTACCGTTTCATCTCCATCCTCTCGACTGAGCACTCTGCTCTCTGTGTCATCTCATTTAATTCTCACAATGATCTTGTGAGCTGGGGTTCCCATCCTTGTCCCTCTGAAGTAGCGGGTTGGAACCCCGTTTGTCTGAAGCCAAAGCTTGGGACTTTCCTGCTACACCAACCACGATGATATTCTAGAGCAGGAGCTGGCCAGCCTCAGCCCAAAATTCAGGTCCAGCTTCACGCCTGTTTGTGTACAGACAACTTTCTAGTAGCCATATTCAAAAAGTAAGAGGAATCAGGTGGGATTAATGTAGGGGTCTGTTTTATTTAACCCTTATATCTAAAATATCACATGTAACCCCAAAAGCTTATTAATGAGATTTTTTAAAATAATATGATTTTTTATTGATTTTTTGAGAGAAACATCCATCAGCTGCCTCCTGCATGCCCTCTACTGGGGAGTGGAGCCAGTAACCCAGGCATGTGCCTTGATCAGTGTGGGGCGCAGCTACAGTGTTTGGACAGGTTCAAGCCTTGGACTGATGAAAGGGCACAGTCCTCTCATTGCGACGTGCAAGGCCCAGCTTGGAGGGCAGAGCCTTCCCAGCACAATTATAGCCAACAGCTACAGTGGTAAGCTTGAACCTGTGGTCCGAACACGTGGCCCCACATGCCTGAGTGATAGAGTTCAGGTGCATGTAGTTGAGTAGGACTGAAACCCACGAGAATGTTGTCAACATCTTGATCACGCCCTTCCTTTGCCTCGTGGCATCTGCTATAAAATAAAGACACGGCTTGTGGGCGCTGGCGCTGTCTCTATGTCAGAGGAGCAGCATCCCACTGAGACCCAGCTTTCATTCTCTTGCTGTCTTTTCTTAATCCTTCACTGACCCCTCTCAGGGTCACTGAACCAGGCTGAGCTGGCCTGGCACATAAGGCAGCCTGGGGCTGAGTATGCCATGGCCGTGCCGGCTCACCACAACTCAGAAATTACACTGGTGATTTCTTAGTGAATGGGACACTCAATCTACTGAGAAACACACACACCGGGCAGCTTATTAATGAGATACTTTACATTATTTTTAATTGTTATTAAGTCCTCAGAACCTATTATATATTTTGCACTTATGGCTCAGCTCAGACTGGCTGCGTTTTCAGTGCTCAGCAGCCACACGTGGCCAGTGGCTGCCTGATTGGACAGTGCAGCGGCAGAAGGCTTGGCCATCCCCATGGCATTGGCCGTATTGGTCATGCCAGCTGACGTAGGTCATACCAAAATGACCATCTTTGTGCACGTGGCCTTTTTCTCCTTTTGGATGTCGACTCCCAGCAGTGGAATCACGGGAGCGTGTGGTGTTTGAGACATTGTCCATCTGTGTTTTAGCTGGTCTCCCGCCTCAAGGGCAACTTGGAGGGAGAAAAACGTGACCTGCAGAGCCAAATCCAAAGGCTGAAAGAGCAGAACCAGAGGCTTCTCCAGGAGGACGTGGAGGACAAGGACCAGCACCAGGAGGAGCAGCAGCTGTACGTGTGAGGGGTGTGGGCTGACGGACGCCCGTCAACAGAGGGGCCGTGGCTTCTAGCTCCACGACTAGACCGCACCATTCTGGGCAGCAGAGAACCCCTGGGTGCATTGGTGTCCCAGGCAAGGGGACGGACCATCCTACCAGCACATCCTTCTCTCGTTTTCCCGGGAATGGTTCTAGATTTCTGCACATAGGGGCGGTTGGCTTTGTTGGCTTTTCAGAGACACTGCCCCCTGCCAGACGCTTCTTAATCTTCTTTTGGGATCAAGTTCACTTTGAAAAATACAACAGTGATAAAGAGAGGCTCCTAGGGAAGGACTTCAGATCGCAGGCTGAGTCCTTTCTGCGTCGGTTTTTCCCTTAATGGGCTGCAGAGTGGGTTGTTGGTGTGCAGTGGCTGTCCTCCCTCTGCGGACATTGTGTTTGCCAACAGGCCTGGCCCTGCAAAGTGCACAGAACCAGTTACCTGGTCTCCATGAACCAGTAGGAGTGATGGGATGTGAGCAGAGCTATGTGCACACAGACGTTGAGGAGCACCATGGAGGTAGAAGGAAGCATAGTGGTAGGAGTTGGGGTTCTGCTGCTGACATGGATGGGAAGAAGGCTGGCCAGTGTGTGTGTGGGGGGGATAGGGGCAAGAAGGTGGGGCAAGAAGGAAGGCTGGGGGAGGCAGTGCTCAGCTGTGGAAGGCTTCCATGCCTGGCTAATGAGTCGGATTCACTGGGAAGTGGGTGATTAAGGGATGCTGGTGTACAGGGCCTAGGAAGCTGCCAGAAATGAGGGCAGGAGGAAGAGCCTTGGTGCTGGAAACCTTGTGGTTTGGAAGTCAAGTCATCTGAGATGCATCTTGTGGGTCCAGGGTGGTCTTCACCCCTCGGGGCTGTGCTGCTGGGACTGTCCTTCCTTGTGATCGGGAATGGCTGGCCAGTGTGGGACAGAGGGACATGGCCACAGTGACCACTGGGGCACTGTCCCAGCTCCCCAGGGTGACGATTCTGCTCACTGTTCTCCCGGATTTGTCTGCTCATCTACAGGGCGCTCAACACCTACCAAGGATGGTTGACATGGAAAACCTCACTGTACTTTTGGGGTAGAAGTGAGAGTTTGTACCCTGAAGTGGGCTCTCTATAACGCAGCTGCTAAAAATTACCAGCAAAGCTTGGGCAGGTGCAAACTAGAAGAGTAGGGACCTGGTACCCTGGGGGATGATCTGATGACGGTTTTGCATTAGAAAGTGTCTGTAGCAGGTCAGAGAGTGGGCAGGCTTCCTGAGCCTGCTCCAAGCGGAGTCTTCCCCAGCCCTGGGATAGCTGAACCATGAGTTTGTGGGGCTAGGGGACGGCTGTGGGAACAGAATAACACAGACTAGAAGAACAGAGTCCGAAATGAGGGCGCTGGGAGCAGAGCAGGTTCGTGGCCAGGGACCCAGTGGTTTGCAAGCGATCACTTCTCGCGGGTGCTCACTTTGCGGTGAACTCGCGGGAAAGCCCTTGGATTAGGGGGCCTGGGCACCTTCTTGACTGAAGGAGCCCGAGCAGCTGCCTGGATGCCGAGGACTCATTTTCAAGCAGGGAAAGCTGGGGTCTGAGATGTCAAGGCCACATGGGTGAGGAGAGGCAGGAACTGGACAGGAGCCGGCGGCCCAGTGGGGGGCGCTGTATAGCGAGCACTGTGTGCATGGCTCCTGGACCAGTGATGGCGTACCTTTAGAGCTCGGCGTGTCAGCATTTTGAAAAACCCTAACTTTACTCTGGTGCTGTGTCACATGTAGAAATTTTTTTTTAAATTAAATCTTTATTGTTCTGATTATTATATTTGTTCCTCTTTCCCCCCCCCCCATAACTCCCCTCCTCCCAGTTCCCGCCCCACCCTCCGCCCTCACTCCCCACCCACTGTCCTCATCCATAGGTGCACGATTTTTGTCCAGTCTCTTCCCGCATCTCCCACACCACTTTCCCCCCCAAGAATAGTCAGTCCATTCCCTTTCTATGTCCCTGATTCTATTATAATCACCAGGTCATTCTGTTCATCAGATTATTTATTCACTTGATTCTTAGATTCACTTGTTGATAGATGCATATTTGTTGTTCATAATTTGTATCTTTACCTTTTTCTTCCTCTTCCTCTTCTTAAAGGATACCTTTCAGCATTTCATATAATCCTGGTTTGGTGGTGATGAACTCCTTTAGCTTTTCCTTATCTGTGAAGCTCTTTATCTGACCTTCCGTTCTGAATGATAGCTTTGCTGGATAAAGTAATCTTGGTTGTAGGTTCTTGGTATTCATCACTTTGAATATTTCTTGCCAGTCCCTTCTGGCCTGCAAAGTTTCTGTTGAGAAATCAGCTGACAGTCGTATGGGTATTCCCGTGTAGGTAACTGAGTTTCTTTCTCTTGCTGTTTTTAAGATTCTCTCTTTATCTTTTGCTCTTGGCATTTTAATTATGATGTGTCTTGGTGTGGTCCTCTTTGGATTCCTTTTGTTTGGGGTTCTCTGCGCTTCTTGGACCTGTAAGTCTATTTCTTTCACCAGGTAGGGGAAGTTTTCTGTCATTATTTCTTCAAATAGGTTTTCAATATCTTGGTCTCTCTCATCTTCTGGCACCCCTATAATTCTGATGTTGGTACGCTTGAAGCTGTCCCAGAGGCTCCTTACACTATCCTTGCATTTTTGGATTCTTTTTTCATTTTTCTTTTCCGGTTGGGTGTTTTTTGCTTCCTCTCATTTCAAATCATTGACTTGATTCTTGCGCTCCTCTGGTCTGCTGTCGGGAGTCTGTATAATATTCGTTATTTCAGTCCGTGTATGTTTAATTTCTAGTTGGTTCCCCAATATAACATCGAGGGTCTCATTAGTTTTCTTGTAGATCTCATTAAGTTTATCGGCGGCTTCTAAACAGTTCTTGAGAGACCTTAAAAGTGTGGTTCTGAACTCTATATCTTCCATTGACAATTTTGTCCTGTTTCTTTGTCTCCGCATTTTGTTATGCTTCCTTGGTGCACCCCCTAGTGGACTTTGTTCGCAGTCTTATAGTTAAACCTTGATTGTTGTAGCTAATACCAGGGAGAGTTTGACCTCCAGGCCAAGTGGCTATGAGAATCAGCTGTGTCAACAGTGAGAGAACTTCTGTCCTCTAGGGAGGTGCTAATCTAGCCTTTGCCTGAGGCTATCCGGCAAATGCCTCTGTGCAGGGCTTGGGCAGGGCGGGTCGCACAGGATCAACAGGGTGGGCCGGAGAGAGCAATTATGGCAGCTCTCAGTCCTGTCCCCAGGGGCTCTGCCTCTCTGAGTCCCAGCACCTGGTGCAAAGCTGGGAGAGAAAGCTGCACTCGCTCTGACTGAAGCCAGACAGTCCCGCTTCTCCCGTTTGAGTCTGGGTCCCTAAAGACTCGCCTGTATCTTGAGCTCAGAGTCTGTGACTCCCTCCCGATTGAAAACGCCAACCGCGCCCTCCACCACCAGCGGGCTCCACGCACTCCGCACCTCAGAATTTGACTTCAGCACTGCGCCTCCTCTGAGTGTCCGTATGCGTTTCTCTTTCCTCCTAGTTGTAGGACTTCCACTCAGCCAGCGTTCCTGTGGTTCTGGGTGATGTCAGTTCCGTCTTTTAGTTTCAAAGTAGTTGTTCAAAGCAGCAAACTCCGGCATTAACCTATGCTGCCATCTTGGTTCTCCCACATGTAGAAATTTTTTGATATTTACAACCATAGTAAAACAAAGACTTATATTGTTGATATTTATTTCATATATTTGAATGCCATTTAACAAAGAAAAATCAACCAAAAAAATGAGTTCGCGTGTCACCTCTGACACGCGTGTCATAGGTTCGCCATCACTGTCCTAGACAGACAACAGGAAAGCATGCCATGCCCTCTGCTTCAGGAAGGCCAGGCTCCCTCTCCCAGGAGCAGGGGTGCCCTCTGGCAGCCCAAGGTTTAAGAGGTGTCTCTCTGGTCCTTTCTGTGTTTTTAAAAATGTGAACTGACTTCCCACGTTTAGGAATTAAGAGATTGTGCTTCAGAGCCGGGGCTTCTGGATCCTTTGGGAAAAGCTGTCAGAAGCTCCGCCACATGGAGAGCGGCGCTTCGTTTGCAGGCCCCGCGTTAGGTCCCAGGTGGCACCAAGGGCTCAGCCTCGCCGTAGCCCCCACTCCTCCCTCAGGTCCTCCCAGGCCGCTTTGCTCCTGATCTTATCTGTTTGGCTCCCAAAAGGCTTTGAGTTTGTTTCACTAGAAGTGTTAGCAGAAGCCCAACATTGGAGTGGGCCCTGGTCGGAGGTCTGACTTTGCTAAACTGACCTTTTTAATCTGATGCCCATGCCCGTCTAAGTCACCGAGGGCAGACCCCTCCCCACCACTAAAGGTATCATTGGGCTGCACCCGCAGGAGCTAGCCTAGCCCTGGGTCTGACCCGAGTGCCCAACGTCCTGAGCTGACGTGGCCCGAACCCTCGGGGTTTCCCAGCTTGAGTGTCAGATGGTTCGGGGGCTCTCTCCTGAGGTGATGTCCAGCCTGACCCTAGGTGTTCAGCTGTCTCCTCGACGTGTTAGGCTCCTGGACCCATGTCACATGCTTCCATCCCCGTATTCCCAACTCAGGGGTCATGGTGGTCATGAGCACCGTGATGTCTGAGTCCCAGAAACACACTGGCTCCTCTGGGCCAGGTCCCAGGCAGGGTGATGCGTCAATTTATGTGTTTTATTTTAAAAAACAGACTGTTTTTCTCTCTCCTCTGTTAGAGACAAATTCAATGGCTTACAGAGACAAAATGAAAAACTGGAAGAAAAAAGCATGGCTCAGCACAAGTTCCATGATCCAGCGCCAAAGAAGTGAGTTGATTGAAGCGTCAGTAGCTTACACCCAGGACAGAAAGCTTGCTTTTTCACGAGTGGGGGAAGCTGTAGCACCTAGAGCAGCGGCCAGTTTGTTGGGCCCGTACCTTCCGCTGTATGGCAGGTCCCTGTGTGCAGGTCCATCCCAGCATGGAAAGAATTTAGAGTTTCTTTCAGTCCCGCCCTCAGTTCTCAGGGTTATCCTATGAGGGATGGTGAATGCTGCTGGCCAGGAGCCTGTTTAAGGGCAGAGTCTGTGCTTTTAGAGCCACTAAAGCAGGCGTATCAGCTTTTGTCTCAAGATTGCCGGACCTAGAAAATCATGCTTCTGTTTTGGGAAGGAAGCTTGGGGCAGATGCCTGGACCAGCACCCCTGTCTTCAAGCACAGGAACCTTTTGTTCTGCCCTCCATTCCTCTGGGTTCACTGGACCCCCCCAGGGCAGGTTCTCAAACACATTCCCTTCCCCAGAGAGCAGCAGCCCGGTGGTGGGCCAATTTGACCCCCAGGACTGCCGGCCTCCGTCCAGCAGGGCTCCCCCTGGGCCCGGGCCTGAGCCCAGGAGCAGGGCCTTCCCATTGTCCTGTCCCAGCCCAGGCTTGAGGTCAAATCACCATGAGTCCCGCATGGCCTCTCTGTAGAAATCACAAAATTTCAGAACCTCCGCCTGACCCTTCTGTCGACAGGGAAATTGAGGCGCCGATGAGGAAATTGAGTGGCTTGTGTAAGCACAGTGCTGTTTCATGGCAGAGCCAGGACCAGAACCCAGCTGTGGTCCTTGTTACATTAGAATGCTTCATTTCCTGTTAGCTGCAATGAATTACCTTTTACATTCACTATTTTCATTTATTTAGTTATTTTTCCAATCCTCACCCGAGGATATTTTTCCCATTGAGATTTAGAGAGAGTAGGGGTGGGAGGAAGGGAAAGGGGAAATGAGAGAGGGAGGCAGGGTAGGAGGGAGGGAGGGAGAGAGAGAGAGATAGAGAGAGAGAGAAGGAGAGAGAGAGAGACATCTATGTGAGAGAGACACATCAATTGGTGTCCATCTTCATACACCTTGACCGGGGCCTGGGATCAAACCTGCAACCCAGGTATGTGCCCTTGTTGGGGGATCAAACCCACCACTCATCAGTGCTCAGGCCGACGCTCAACCACCAGGCAACACCACCCAGGGCTCACTGTTTTTAATTCAAACGGCCCACTCTCCTGCCCTCTTCCCCTCACCCAGATTCCTCAATGACGAGAATGGGCAGAGTATGCCAGCCAATTTCTTGTATTATTACACCTAGCAGAAAATGAGGAGGTCCCTGACTCTTTCTGAAAATGGTGTTTTGGTGGAATTTTGCCAAACAGCATGATTAGGTCAGCACGGCACCACTTCCTGCCCTTGGCACAGTAATCAAGAGCTGAGAGCTAGGTGTGAAGTTCTGTTTTCCCGAGGGGCTAGTGTGGGTTCCTGCCATTTGAAGGCCTCCAACCACCCCTGGGTCTGTGCAGATTAACTGCACATTGTGTGCCACCTCCTGAGCCCCAGGGGGGATGAGCATGGTGATGGAAACGAGCACCCTCATTCTGAACCAAATTAAGCGCCACCTTCTCAGGCTGGTGATGGAAATCCCAGCTTGAGTAGGGCACCCAGACACCTGCTGGAGGGGCAGTGAGGCTTGGTTGTGTCCTAAAAACCTACTTCTTACAGGAAAAAGCACTGGATTGGAGCCAAAGTCTTAGTCAAACTCATCAAACTAAAGAAAGGGGGATCCAGAGAACGACCAAAGTCAACCCCACAGAGGCCTCCCTGGCCGCTGGGGTCCTCAGACCAGGCCTCGCCCAGTACTTCTCAGCCTCTTCAATCACAGCTGGAACCCCTCGAGGCCACCCCATGCTGCTCAAAGGTGACAGAAGAGCAAGACACCTGCAGGGGGCCCAGGGGAAAAGGTAGGAAGGGCTTACCTGGCTGCAGGCGGGAAGTGTTGGGGGGAGGATCTCAGGTCTCCCTCAGGGATGGGAGAACCAAGGAGACTGCGTGCTAGGTGTGTACATGCGTGTGCGCGCACACTCGCGCGCGCGCGCGTGTGTGTGTGTGTGTGTGTAGGAGCCTGAAGGGGGCATGCTACACACACCACATCTGTCTCCTTTGGTATGTGAACACCCAAGTAGGAAATATAAACCCCCGTCAGTGTGGCTGCATGTTCTCCCAGAACAATTCAGGTCCTTCAGCATGAGGAGCCTCACAAATCATGGACACTGGTAGGGACTGGAATATCCAGAACTGATCTCCACACAGTTCCTGCAGAGATAGCTCCACAGCGGATGTTTCCTCCAAGCCACTTCTGTAGGGAGATCCCCGGTGCATTTAACACCTGATGGACAGCTGCAAGGTCTTCAGCGAGGCCTCCTGTGGCTCTGATCTTCCTGTCACTGTGACAAGCGGGTCCAGTTTTCTTCTCTGACTTGATCTGGCCTTGAGTCCTGCCACCACGGTGTGCACTGTACCTCATCATTCAGGGTTGTCATGTGGAATTTCCAGAGCTTTTGAAGTGGATTCCTACTTGCATGTGCTGTATGTATTTCATCGAATCTAAGAGGCTGTCAGACAAGGGTGCTCACATAAGAAGAAGATATATGGATTGTAGCAGTGACGATTTTGTCACAGTTGCCACCTGGTCGACAGTGACTGTGAGACAGGCTCGAAGCTGCATCCTGATTTCAGAGATGTTAAGGTTTGGGAGAGGGGGAAAGTGCATCTTACTTGCCTTAAACATGGCTTAGTTTTCAATTTACTTTTAAATATCATGTTCTACATGACTTACCTATAAACCTGCCAAACGTGCACCCTGAGCATTTAAATTTTATGAAGGACACCAGGACTTCCTGAAGACCAACCCAGGCCTGAGATTCATGCCCTTTCAGGGGCAGCTGTGACAGCACCAGGGCCCATGACAAGCCGCCTCTTGAGTGTGACCTGTGCACACGCCTTTCTGGGTGACATTCACCACTTCGGGACCTGGTGTGTCCCTCGAAACTCAAAAAACACAATGTGTACATGCATCCATACTAGTGTTTGGGGACTAATGCTTGCATTCCAAGTCTTTACAGGAGGTGAATTAGGTAAAATCCTCACATGCAGGGAAATGATAACAAACTTATTAACATTTATCTAGAGGTATCTGTTGCCTCTGGTTTTCATACAGGATACATAATTTTTTTCACACTCACACCTCCCCTTGTGTTATTGTCTAAGTTGAGTTAATTAACGGTAATCAGCCGAATTGACTTAGCAACCCTTTCAGAGAAAAGATGCTTGACTGCCCAGGCTGGTTTTTCTCAGTGGTTAGAGCATCATCTCTCACATCACAGAGTCCAGGGTTCGAGTCTGTTCAAGGGCAAGTACCTGGGTTTCAAGCTCAATGCCTGGCCCGTTCAAGGTGTGTGGGTGGCACCCAATCAATGTGTCTCTCTCACAAAGATGTTTTTCTCTCTGACTCTGTGCCTCCCTTCCACTCTCTGAAAAAAATATCCTCAGGTGAGGATTAACAAAACAAAAAAAATAGGAGAAGTAAGATGGCTGTTGACAGGACTGCAGGCTTCTAGATAGTGTGAGAGTGAGAGAACGAAAGGAGAGTGCATGGAGTATCAGTATTTGTGAGTGAGGGACAGCTATACTCCAAGGGACTGTTGGGACTGGCAGACTGGCCGCCCATGATTGGGCAGACTCTACAGCAGCTGAAATCTCTTCTGGAGTGGCCAGCTCTGCTGTAGAGACCAAGCCATCTTGTAGGGGAGATGGCTGTGATTAGAGACGGACTGTGATAAGAACCCCAGTCTTACCTTCAACTGGGGAGATCTCAGATGCTTCCTGGGACTTTAAAACCAAGACTTCCAGGGACCAGTTATCTCATCTGTGAATCTAGGAATGCCAGAACTCCAACCTCCCCGACCACGGGCACCTGGCAGGTTTTCTCTGAGGGAGACAAATGTGCGAACTCACGGACAAGCCCTGTGCCTTGTCACAGAGCAGAAGGAACAGCTGAATCAAAGAGCACTCACCTGGAACTGGCAAAGTAAACACAGCTGGCATTGCCTAAAGAAAGTCAGTGCAGGAGACAGAGAGCTACATAACCAGAAGCACTGAGAGGAGAGATCATGGGGAGACAAAGAAACAGCCCGCATACAAAAGAAAGGAGGACTAACCAGAAAAGGAAGGAAATGAAATGAAGGCAAGCAGTATGAAAGAGAAAGAATTCAGAGAAGTGGTCATAAGGTCACTGAAAAGGATGGAAGACACATTCAACAATATGTGTAGGAACCAAGAAGAAATGAAAAGAAGCAAGAAGAAATGAAAAAATGACATTGCTGCAATAAAGAACTCAATAGAAAGCATCAACAGTACACTAGAAGAAGTGGAGGACCACATCAGTGAGCTAGAAGACAAGATAGGTAAAATGCCCAAGCAGAGCAGCATCTATACAAGAAACTTAAAAAATAGGACGAGAGCCTAAGGGAACTTTGGGACAACACAAAAAGAAACAACATCCGCGTAATAGGGGTGCCAGAAGAAGAGGAAACTGAACAAGGAATAGAAAATCTGTTTGAAGAAATAATGACAGAAAACTTCCCTGATATCGGGAAGAAAAAGCTCACACAGTCCCAAACAAGATGAACCCCAAAAGATTGATAACAAGACACATTATAATTAAATTGGCAACACCAACTACAAAGTAAGAATCTGAAAGGCTGCCAGAGAGAGACAGAAAGTTACCTACAAAGGATCTGCCATCAGACTATTGACTAATTTCCCAACAGAAACACATCGGCCAGAAGGGAATGGAATGAAATATACAAAGTCATGCAAAGAAAGGGTCTGAATCCAAGAATACTGTATCCAGCAAGGCTATCAATTAAAATTGAGGGTGAAATCAGGATCTTTACAGACAAAAAAGGACTAAGGGAGTTTATTACTCCCAAACCAACAATGCAAGAAATGCTAAAGGGTGTGCTATAAAAAGAAGAAATAGGAAGGGAAGAAGGAACACAGGCATAAAGAATAAAAATGGTGACAAACAAGTACCTTTAAATGTAAATGGATCAAATGCCCCAATCAAAAGACATAGGGTAGCTGAGTGGATAAGAAAACATGACCCATATATCTCCTGTCTACAGGGAACTCATCTTAGAACAAAGAACTCACACAGACTGATGGTGAAAGGTTGGAAAAGTTTTTTTCAGACGAATGAAAAAAAAAAAAAGCTGGGGTAGCAATACTTATATCAGACAAATTAGATCTCAAAGTGAAGGCCATAACAAGAGATAAGGAAGGCCACTTCATAATACTAAAGGGAGCAATTCAACAAGAAGATATAACTCTCGTAATCATAGAGGCTCTCAATAGAGGAGCACCCAAATACATAACAAAACTTCTGGAGGATATCAAGGGAGAGATTGACAGCAATACAGTCATAGTAGGGTGTTGAGTGTGTTTCCTTCCACGACCCGCGTGGAGTAGGGTTTGGTACCTGAAAGAGGAGCCGCACAACAAATGTGAGTAAAGACACGAGATAATTTTGCAATATCGGAGGTCCAGGCGGGCAAGTCCAACTCAAGGAGAGGGACTTCCACCCATGCTCAGGCTGCTCCAATCTTTTATTGATCTGGAGTAGCCCTTAGGCAGGCGACCCCCCAGTAACAAGCAGACTAGCCCATCAGCAAGGATTTACATAATAATAAATGGGGGAGTAGTTTCAGCTACCACTGTCTGGACAAACAGAGGTGGCGCCTAGCTCCGGGCTTTGCTAGGGCTTCAAAGGCACCCAGCCTTGGGGGGGTTTCGGGGAGTGCTCTGTCTATGCTTATCAGATAGTGAAGGCAATAAACAGTTTCCCACAGTAGGGGACTTTAGTACCCCACTAACACCACTGGACAAATCCCCTAAACAAAAAGTCAGCAGAGAAACAGCAATCCTAAATGACTCACTAGATCAGATGGAATTGACATCTTCAGAACATTACACCCCAAAGCCACAGAATATACATTCTTCTCAAGTGCACATGGGTCATTTTCAAAGATAGACCACATATTGGGGCACAGGTAAAGTTTTTTTTTTTCAAATTCAAGAAGATAGAATTCATATCAAGCATCTTCTCAGATCACAATGGCAAAAAAGTAGAAATCAACTCAATAAAAACAATTAAAAAATCAAAACCTGGAGGCTAAATAGAATGCTTTTTAGTAATGATTGGGTTACCAAAGAGATCAAAGAAGAAGTATAAAAGCATCATGGCAACAAATGACAATGAAAACACAACATCCAAAATCTATAGGACACAGTGAAAGCAGTCTTGAGGGGGACGTTCATAGCTTTGCAGGCCTATCTCAAAAAAACAAGAAAAAATGGTAATAAATTATCTAACCCTACAACTCAAAGAATTAGATGGAGAGCAATAAGAAAATCCCAGTGTAAGCAGAAAGAAGCTAATAATAAAGATCAGCATGGAGATAAGTGACATAGAGACCAAAAAAACAATAATAAAGTTCAACAAAACCAAAAGCTAGTTCTTTGAAAGGATAAACAAGATTGATGAACCTCTAGCCAGGCTCACCAAGAAGATAAGAGAGAGAGCCCAAATAAAATTAGAAATGAAAGAAATGAAGTAACCAATCCCACAGAAATACAAATGATTATGAAAAAGTACTTTGAACAACTCTATTCCAATAAAGTGGACTACCTAGATGAAATAGACATATTCTTTGAAAAATACAAGCTCCCAAAACTCAATCAAGAAGAATAAAAAAACCTGAATAGGCCAATGACTCCCGAAGAAATTGAAGCAGTGAGCAAAAATCTTCCAGCAAACAAAAGCCCTGGTCAAGATGGCTTTACAGGGGTGTTCTACCAAGCATTCAAAGAACTTCAACCTGTCTTCCACAGACTATTTCAAAAAATTCAAGAGGAAGGCACACTTCCAAGCTCTTCCTATGAAGCAAGCATTACCCTAATTCCAAAACCTGATAAAGACACCACAAAAAAGAGAACTACAGGCCAATATCCTTGATGAACATAGATGCAAAAATCCTCAACAAAATTCTAGCAAATCGAATTGAGCATTACATTATAAAGAACATACACCATGACGAAGTTGGATTTATTCCGAGGATGCAAGGATGGTACAATATCCACAAATAAATAAATGTGATACATCACATAAACAAACTGAGAGACAAAAATCACATAATCATATCAATCAATGCAGAAAAAGCATTTGCCAAAATCCAACACCCTTTCTTGATAAAAGCTCTCAGCAAAGTGGGAATAAAGGGACCATACCTCAACATAATAAAAGCCTTAAATGACAAACCTGCAGCCAACATCAAACTCAATGGGCAAAAACTAAACTCATTTCCCCTATAAATGGGAAGAGGACAGGGATGCCCACTCTCACCACTCCTGTTTGAAATAGTACTGGAAGTGCTAGCCATAGTGATCAGACAAGAAAAGGAAATAAAAGGCATCCAATTGGAAAAGAAGAAGTAAAACTGTCCTTATTAGCAGATGACATGTTACTATATATAAAAAACCCCAAAGACTCCATTAAAAAACTACTGGACCTAGTAAGTGAAGTTGATAAAGTAGCAGGATATAAAGTTAACACCCAGAAATCTATGGCCTTTTTATACACTAATAATGAACTCACAGAAAGAGAAGCGAAAAAAAAAATCCCATTTACCATTTCACCAAAAAAAACAAAACAATTAAGATACTTAGGAATAAACTTAACTGAGGACATAAAAGACCTGTACTCAGAAAACAACACAACATTGAAAAAAAGAGATAGAGGAAGATATGAACAAATGGAAGAATATACCATGTTCATGCATTGGTAGAATCAACATCGTTAAAATGCCCCTACTACCCAAAGCAATCTATAAATTCAATGCAATCGCCATTAAAATACCAATGGCACACTTCTGAGATCTAGAACAAACTCTCCAAAAATTCATCTGGAATAAAAAAAGACCCCAAATAGCTGCAGCGATCTTGAGAGAGAACAATGTAGGAGGGATCACAATACCAGATAGCAAGCTATACTACAAATCCACTGTTCTCAAAACTGCCTGGTACTGGCACCAGAACAAACATAAAGACCAGTGGAACAGAACAGAGAACCCAGATATCAACACAAGCCAGTATGCTCAATTAATGTTTGACAAAGGAGGCAAGAGCATACAATGGAGACAAGAGAATCCCTTCAATAAATGGTGTTGGGAAAACTGGACAGATACTTGCAAAAAAATGAAAATAGACCACCAACTTCCACCATACACAAAAGTAAGCTCAAAATGGATAAAGGACTTTAAGATAGGAAACCATAAAAATCTTAGAAGAAGCAATAGGCAGCAAAATAGCAGACATTTGTGGTAGCAATATCTTTACCGATACAGCACCTAGGGCAATAGAAACTAAAGAGAAAATAAACAAACGGGACTACATCAAAATAAAAAGCTTCTGCATAGCAAACACACACACACACACACACACACACACACACACACACACACACACACAAAACTATCAATAGAACAACAAGAAAGCCCACTGCATGGGAGAACGTATTTGCCAATGTTATCACCGATAATGGTTTAATCTCCAACATCTACAGGGAACTCATACAGCTTAACAAAAGGAAGATAAACAATCCAATAAAAAGTGGTCAAAGTACCTGAATAGACACTTTTCAGAAGGGGACATTCAGAAACCAAGAGACATATGAAAACATGCTCCAAGTCACTAATCATCAGAGAGATGCAAATTCAAATGACAATGAGGTATCATCTCACACCTGTCAGAATGGCTATCATCAACAGTTCAACAAAGGACAAATGCTGGCGAGGATGTGGCGAAAAAGGAACACTCGTGCACTGCTGGTGGGAATGCAGACTGGTGCAGCCACTGTGGATAACAGTATGGAGTTTCCTCAAAACGTTAAAAGGGGAACTCCCATTTGACCCAGTGATCCCACTTCTAGGAATATATCCCAAGAAACCAAAACCACCAACCAGAAAGGATACATGTACCCCTATGTTCATAGCAGCACAATTTACCATAGCTAAGATTTAGAAACAGCCTAAATTCCCATCAGCAGATGAATGGATTAGAAAACTGTGGTACATCTGCACAATGGAATACTATGCTGCTGTAAAAAAAAAAAAAAAAAAAAGAGGAGTTCTTACCATTTGCAACAGTGTGGATGGACCTGGAGAGCATTATGCTAAGTGAAATAAGCCAGTCAATAAAAGAAAAATACCACATGATCTCACTCATTTATGGATAATAAAGAGCATTATAAACTGGTGAACAAAAATAGATACAGAGACAGAGCAGCATGGAACAGACTGTCAAACTACAGCGGGAAGGCTGGGGAGGGTTGGTGGGGGAGGTAAGGGATCAACGGAAGGACTTGTATGCATGCATATAAGCATAAACAATGGACTCAAGATACTGGGGGGTAGGGTAGGCCAGGGGAAGGTCAATGGGGAAAAAAGGAAACATGTAGTACTCTTTGTAATACTTTAAGCCAGTGGTCGGCAAACTGCGGATCCGCGGGCCGCAGCTCACGAGCCACATGTTGCTCTTTGGCCCCTTGGGTGTGGCTCTTCCACAAAATACCGGCTCTTTCACAAAATAACCGACTTCTGTGCATGGGCCACAAAGTCTCAATCGCACTGTATGTGCATGCCCGCACGTGGTGTTTTGTGGAGGAGGCACACTCGGGGGCTGGAGGGGAAGGGCAGGGAGCTGCGTGTGGCTCGAGAGCCTCGGTTTGCTGACCATGGCTTTACGCAATAAAATAAATTTTAAAAAAAAAAAAGATAAAGAAACAACTGTTTGGATCCATGAATGAGCAGGTCAGTGGTAGATATTAGTAACGGCAGCCATGTAATGGGGGCTCTTTCTGGGCTCAGCACCCTTTAGCTAGTTTCACACTTTACATCTCTCCTTTAGTTCCAACTGCCATGTGAGGCAGGTACGATTCCTATCCCCTTTCCAGGGCTGGGAAAGTGAGGCTTGACAAGGTTAAGCACTTGCCCAGAGAATAAGGGGTGGTGCTGGGATCTGAACCTGTGCCTGACAGATTACAGAGGCTGAACTCTTAAACACTGTGAGCACGGCCTGCAGTTGAGGCTGCTTTGGTCCCTGAAGGTGCTGACCAAGCCTGGGGCACCAGCATTGCATAGTGCAGTGATGGCGAAACCATGACACGCGAACTCATTTTTTTGGTTGATTTTTCTGTGTTAAATGGCACTTAAATATATAAAATAAATATCAAAAATATAAGTCTTTGTTTTACTATGGTTGCAAATATCAAAAAAATTTCTATATGTGACACGGCACCAGAGTTAAGTTAGGGTTTTTCAAAATGCTGACAGGCAGAGCCCAAAAGGTTCACCATCACTGGTAGTGGGTTCCTTCCCCTGTGGTGTGAGCTGTGGCCACCAGGTGGTGCTGTGGAGAGAGAAATAACAGTGGACCTGCTATGAACTTGAATCCTAAGTCAGAAATCAGATAAGTCAGTTACGCTCATGTACATGACATGTTCAGGAAGTTAGGCCAATTGTCTGCTCTGATGAGACTCCATAATTTAAAGGTCATGAAGTGTAGGTTTGCAGTAGAAGATGCGTAGGGATCTAAATGGGAATAATTCTTGATGTTGACAGTATTTTGGTCTGAAAAAGATGAATTTCAAACTCATCCTTCCACAAGAGGCTGTTTGAGATGCACAAGGACTATTAGTGAGCAGTTCAGGTGGCCTGTCCCATTGCAGCAGCCAGAAGCACACCAGGAAGTGTCCCAAGGTGTTCGAACAGGAGCAGGAGTTAGTTGTGTGAGAGCCAAGTTGCCAGGGATCTTGTCACTAGGGTGGAGGACTAAGAAAAACTGGGTCCTAAACCAATAAACATTCTTATTTAATAATTTAACACGTTGAAATTGAAAAATAGTCTAAGGCATTGGCTCCTAGAGCAATATAGAATCCTCCTCACGTGCTAAGTAAAGTCTGGGCACAAGGATGCCACTAAATTAATTAAGTGGGGTCAGAGCGTAATGGTTCATCGAGTCCTGATTCTGATTGTGCTGTGGGTATTGTTTCCAACTCTCCTGGGCAGGACAGGACTCTGATTTCCCAAGAACATTTAGCTAACGCAGTCATTTGTTATTCATTTCATTTATTTGCTGTTTTGTTTTGTTTTTCCTTCCTCTCTTGGGTTATCGGGGGATCACAATTTAGCACCTCGGCACATAAAGAGTCGCTTTTGCAGAAGCGGAAGTGAGGACAAGGCCAAGTCTTCATCAGCCCGGCCGGCTTTCTGTAAACGCCTGAGGTTCTGGACCTCCTCTGACATCAAACCTGCTTCTCACTAGCCCCTCCATTTCTCAGACAGTGGGGATTTCAAATCCATCAGTGTCTTCACAATGTACCTGCCTTCATGTCTGAAATTCAAAAAACAAACAGAAAAACAGTAGCTAAAGGCCAGATGACCCATAGTGGACCCCTCCTCCTGACCCAAATTCCAAGCCAAGCTTAAAGTAGCCAACCTGGATTCTGACTTTAAAGGAGACCAGTGGTCCCAGCCTCTGGACCTGACTCCAGCACAGCGCAGTGTTAGGGGCGGCTTGGGGCATCCACACCAGGTCCCTGGGCCAGGGTGTCTGTGCTAAGTGAGGCCCCAGGCCCAGTGCCGCCCCCTCTCTCGCACCTGCAGGCTTGTAGACCATGCCCCTGTGCAGCGCAGAACTCATCAGCGGTCGCTATGCTTCCGAAACTGCGCACCTCCTGTCAAGTGAGATTTTTCAGACTCATTTTTGGGCCGCTAATTTTAAATCTGCTGCCCTTGTCTCCACCTTCTGAGTCAGAGCACAGAATCTTGGCTTTTGCAGAGCAGTCCATTTTTAGATGTGTTCTGTGTTTTGAAGAATTGACTGCTCCACTCAGCATCTCAAATAATCGGATCGATGTTGCTCAGCCGGGGTTCAGCCCAAAGCGACGTTTTAGGACTGTGCTGAGGTCCTCTGACGTCTTGGATGCTACTGTGAGGGCAGCAGTGGACAGACCGGACATCAGCTCACTGTCATCATCAGCTGGAGCGCTGGTCCACAGAAGCCTTTAGCTACTGCATTGTTTTCTGTCTTCAGCCATCCTCATACCATCTCCATGATTTTGCAAAGTCTATTTCACCTGAGTGATACTTACATACTTCCCCTTGAATCGACTTGCAGTTTCCACTTTATTTTAAAAGATTGTTATCCGTACCATAAATGGAAAACCACTATCATATAAACACAAGGTCACCGTAAAAGTAAACGGGTGATTCTCACACTGCTCCTGTCAGTTGATGTGGCACTGACTTTGTCACATGCATCCCTCTGATTCCTGGGCTGCTGTGTGCTGGTCCCCTGCCTGCCTGCCCAGCATGCTGTTGGAAACGCGCGCTCTCTGCCCTGGCTGCTGTCTGGCGCATCCGCCTCCCGGCTACTGCTCTCTGACTTCACGCAGTGGACGCCTGTCAGATTCATCCCACCAGACTTGAATCTTGCTTCTCATCAAGGTTATCTTTCAGAATCCAAATCTCCCCTTGGTTTCAATTGCAAGGCGTGGGTGCTTAAAACTTCCCGGTGAGTCCAGACACTGGGTGGCTGAAGGGCAAGGGCAGCAGGTCCTCGGAGAGTGGAGAGCCCAGAATCCCCACAGTGGGCGTGGCTCTGGGACCATAGCCCTCTGGCTGCCTGGAGCAGGACACTGTTCAAAACAGCCTTGTCCTGATGCTCTGAGGAACTCCAACCGCATTCGTTTTTCATTTGTATTTGGAGAGCCATCCCCTTTCCTACTACGAGGTAGTCCAAGGTCTTTTAGGTTTGTTTTTGCTCCCAATGTTGCTGTGTTCATTGAGGTTTTATTTAACTTGGACAAGAGTATATGTTCACAGTAGAAAACTCAGAGATTGCAAAACATACAAGGTAAAACTCATTCTTGCAATCAGTCACCATGAGAGATGAAAACTTCTTAAACAGATGATTATTAGGGTGGCAGTGAACTTCTTTCTCAAATCAGAAGGGAAGCCCGTTTGCAGGGTGCACATCCCGGACCTTGAGGGCCTGGCCCCAGGTCGGGAGTGGTCCTGAGCAGCCACAGGCCAGGTCTACTCACTAGTGATCAGGGATTGAGGGACACGGCAGGGGGGCCAGTAGTTAATGTGTTGGACTTTTACCAACATTTTTTTGAGCTTCCTGAGCTCACCCTTTATTTCCTCCCGGCTGCTGGGGATTCACACTGTGAGCCATGGTTAGAGCCAGGGCCGGCATCCTGGGGCCTCCAACTCAGGCTGCCACCAGGGCCCCCCCTTAGACCACAGACCGTGAGGCACACGGCCCCGCTTTTGTCCCTGGGCTCCCTGGCCCTGCTGCCTCTGCTTTTAGGCCTCAGGTGATCGCCCCAACTTGGCATGGGATTTTGCAGCCTCATTTCTCACTGTCCTTCTCTGCCCCAGGCCCTGGGGACCCAATACCAAAGGGAGTGGCCCCACACAGAGGCAGCCTTGACCGCACTCGAGGAGATGCCTCCGCTGACCCAGCCACCAAGCCCTGGCCATCAGAGCTGGGCTCCGGGGCCTGTTCATCCTCAGCCATCACTACAGCTCCTTCCAGCTCCACCTCCACCTCCCAGCACCCAGGCTGCACCCACGGTGAGTCACGGGTCCCTCCAGAACCAAGAGGGATGAGCATCTCGGCCCGAGGTCCTTCCCAAAGACCCCGGCTCACAGGGGCAGGAGGCGCCTCCCAGACTGAGAGGTGGTCAGCAGGTGGGTGACGCTGTGGACAGGTTTGGCATCCCACAGACACAGGTTCAGAACTCAGCTCCGCCTACAGCTGTGCGACTTTGGGAGGGCAACTCCGCCATCTGGACGGCTGGGCCTGAGCCCTGGGACCCACACCACTGCTCAGAAATTGGTAGCAACAAGCGGCTCCTGAACGGAGGTGAACCAGCGTTTGGGCTAACTTCAGGCAACATTGGAGGTTTATTCTCCGGGAGGAGACTTGACAGGGTCCCTGCCCTGGAGGCCGGTCCATGGCGAGGAGGGCAGGTGTCCTAGACTGAAAAACAAGGGGATTCAGGGAGGATTGACAGGTTGAATGCCTCCCAGATGCCAGTAGCCTTGCGTGCTCGCACCTTACATGGGAAATTATGGTCCTCTTCAAGGCATCTGATTAGCGGGAGACACTCCCAGCAGGGTAGTCGGGTCATATGTTCCAGGGGGAGCCCATGAGAGGTCAGGGTTCCCGGACACCTGAGGAGCGTCTGCAACACCAGAGACAAACCAATGTGAGAGCAACAGGGTCAGCAGGCATTGGGCAGAGACAAAAGCTTTAAAATGCTCATCATGACAGCAGAGTAAACCACTTTGCACGGTGCAACCAGGGCAGGATGCTATGAAAAGGAGCATCTGGGGATGAGCACTGGGAAATTTAAAATGTGCAACACATGGGAGAAATACAGCTTAAAACTTAAAAAGACATTCTGCTTATGACCTAGAGATGACAGCATCTGAGGACAGCAGAAGAGCTGGAAATGACCGCCCCGGAGGTGTTAGAAACTGACAAGAAGAGAAGGGGTTATGATTTTTCATCATCTTACCTCCCCCTGGACCCTGGGAGCTATGACAAGCATAACTGTAATTTGACAAGCCCAGCAAAGACAGACAGGGCCCCGGCTCTCAACGCTGCCTGGCTCAGCTTCAGGACCTGGCCCCTGGTTTACAAATCAGGAGCACCCCTGGGAGAAGGTGAGGTGAGTGAGCACAGGGCAGGAGGCAGTCCCTCTGTGCTCCTGGACAGACACTGAAACGGCAGCCAGTGACTGTTGGGTGTCGGGGTGCTGTGCCCTGTGCAGCTGGGACGGGCTCGCTCTATGTTCCTTGTGGCCACTCAGCAGTCGGCCCAGTCTCCCAGGCTCTGCAGAGCGGAAGCCCTGCCTGGGCTCCAGCAGGAGCCGGGAGCACCCCCTCCCCTGGGCCTGCCAGCAGGCTGTGTGGCTCTAGGCCTGGCCCTCCAGGCGAACCCTCTGGCTGCCTCAGCCTGGATCCCCCCTGAGCCAGAGCCCAGGCCTGTTCAGATGCCTGCGGAGCCTGCCCCAGGGCCCCCCATACTGCACGCCCAGCACTGCCCACGGCGATTCCTGGCAGCCCAGTGCTCACGCTCAGGGGGACCTAGAACTGTCTGCAAAATGGAGACCCTGGTGTCCCTTTGGAGGGGACCCAGGGCTGCTGTCAGAGAGCAGCTGGCAGGCCTGAGGCACAGGGCATCCTAGTCCTTCTCAGGGAAGAGCAGTGACTGGTGGCCCATGGATTCCTGACGTTGCTGGTGAGGAGATGCTGGTGCAGGCTCATTCTCTAGGGAACCCGCCTCCTCCCTCAGGTGGTGGTTCTTTCCTTTACCTTCCTCCAACACCCCCCCAGCCCCCCGCCGGAGAGCCCAGGCCCCTGGGAGGGGATTGCTCTCAGGGCCCTGCTTTGGGTGCAGCTGGCCCTGGAGGTGGAGGTGCTCCCGGGATACTAAGTATCAGCTGCCTTTGCTGCATGGCCCTTAGGCCAGGACACTTCTGTCCTTTGGAGTCCCAGTCATTGCGCAGGCGGAAGAGTGATTTAAAGTTAAGTCAAAGAGATTCCTGAGTGTGAGGCTGTCCCAGCAGGAGAAATGGGGAGATATAGGACATGCAGGGCACGTACTCCCTAAGGGCAGGGTCCACCCATCCCTCCCTCCTCCAGGAGCTGGACACAACCACGACTCAGGGCTGGGCCAGAGTCAGAGGTGGCCGTCTGGCAAAAGGCCCAGGTTCCCCGTGGATGTTCCAGGTCCGCTGACTCACCAGCATTATGTTCTCCACGGGCTAGAATTCAGATGACAGCCCCTGTGAGCAGTCCCTGGAGCTCCAGTTCCCCACCACAGGCAGCACGGGGAGTGGGCGGTGCGTGGTCCCCTTCAGCCTGTGTTCTCAGACCTGTTTCCATCAGCAGTGCTTTTCCTTCAAGCTAAGGCCTGTGTGCAAGTCCCACACACAAAGGAGGTGAAAGTGGAGGTGTTATGCTGAAGCGGGAATGGGGACCCGCAGTTCCTCAACACCCCTTCCCTGTCTCCCCGAGGGGCCTAAGCATGCAGCTCCTGCTTCCATCCCTCCGTGATGGGGAGTCACTATTCTGGAGGCTCTGACTGCCCTTTCCTGAAGGAAGGCCTAGTGGCCCAGGCAGAGAGCACTGATTGCAGGAAGGTCTCACCTTCCTCACCTGGATTGGAGTTGCCCAGAGCAGCTCCCAGTGGTAAATTTCATCTTAGAAACTGGTGGAAACTCTTGCCATCTCATGAAGGCAGAAGGGAATCAGGGAATGAGACCAGCCTTCTCGACCATTAACAGTCGCTTCGGGTCTTTATAATTTCCAAAGAACAAAATCCTAGGAGGGTGGGGAGCTAACTTTTTAATTAAAACAAAAACTGAGAGCGTTTACATTGGCTTCGGGTTCTGAAGTATCAACAATAAGTGCAGGAGGAGCCCTATCTCCCACCCTCCCATTGCCTAGAAAGCTCCATGGTGCTGGCATGGGCTCCTGCAACTTATGGGCAGAGACAGGCTCTGTGGGGGGCAGTGTGACACTGCGGAGCCCACCCTCTTCACACTGGGTAGAGGGTAACACGAGAGGAGGAGTCGGCCACTGTTCTTGGAAGTGTCACCGAGGGGCCAGATTTATGCTGAATCCGCTGAGGAAAGGGATTGTCTTCCTAAGTGTTCTGATTCCTCGAGCTTCTCTCATCAAGAGACAGAGGCAAAGGGGTGGGCAGAGCAGGGCTGGAATGGATGGAGGCTTTGGGAGCCGCTGATCTGTATCACAGTTGCCTTTCAATGACACATCCTTTTCCAAGAGGAAGGTGGGTTTTTTTGTTCAAGTTTTTCCTTCTGAAAGAGGGGGCTCATTCTGCTTCTCTGCTCTTCACGGAAACCAAGTACTTGTTGACTCACCCCCAAACCCCGCTGCTAAGAGGCTTTTTCTCGTGCCTGCTATTTGGGGAGCGTGCCAGGGCTGGGGACCTGGGAGCCCTGTGCCCCAGTGAGTCCAGAGCAGACTGCTTGGTGGGGCAGGAAGCAGATCCGCTCCTAGTGTGTCCCTGGTTATCAGTGCAGTTCAGCTCAACACCAGCTGTGTGCAGGGACGACGAGCACACAGTCCCTGTCCCCAGCTGTGACTGTGCAGTAGGACCAGTCTGATGATACCGGGGGTTGGGGAGGGGGCTGCGCCGTGGGACTGCGTGTGCTGGAGGCGTGGAACAGGAGGGGCGGTCTGCAGGCCTGGAAGGGACCACCTGCCCTGACCGGGAGGTGCCGCCCTCCCTGCAGCAGGTGCTCCCCCTGTGATCCTAGGGAGGCAGGGAGGGCTGCCCTAGGCACGCTCAGGCGGGCACACACCGCAGACAGGAGGGCAGCTGCCCCACACTTGTCACAGGGGAGGTCTGATTGTTTTCCCTTCGGGGCAGATGTCAATTTGAAACAAAAAAGAGAAGGAGCTGAAGGACAGCAAACAGCCATGGAAAGCCAGCACGTTCTTTCCTCCTGAGACCCCAGCACCCGCCCCTCGGACCACCGAGGGCAAGCGGGCCCTGGAGCAGGCACAGGCTACATTGTGCACACGTGGCGCACACACTCTGCCCTGTGCTGCCTCCCGCCCTCACCAGGTGCCACTGTCCTGGTCTAGGCAGGGTGTTTCCATGTGTTCTAGAAAGCTCCATGTGTAGTAAGGGTGGGCTCCACACCCCTCCAACCCTTCGCTTTCCCAGAGCCGCCCTGTTTGGTCTGTACCGGAGTTCTGCGTGAAATTTCCTTTGTTAACAAAATTGTTTGAGCCCAGCCCCAGACCTCACAGACACAGAAACACAGGCTGTCATCCCGTACAGCTCATGCCCACTGTGCACGGGGCCAGGCACTCAGGGGAGGCAGGACCCCTCCTGGGGCGTCTCCAGAATCTGAGCTGTGCTCCTGGGGGTGCTCCCCTGAGCTGTGACAGAATCGCTCTGTTATGTCCTTGTTGTCAGACTGGAGGGCTTAGTGTGGGCTAGACTGGGTCATCGGCCCTTTCAGTTAAGAATTGTCCTTTCCGAGAGATTCAACAAGATGGCGGCGATATAGGCAGACGGGTCCCAGGTCGTCTCCTGGAGCAAATGGAGTGAGCAGCTGAAACTAATAACACCCACGCCAGATTGGCGAAACTACTCAGCTGGTGAGACGGTTTGCAGCCGGGAAGGGCAGAGCTCCCCTGGAAAGGTAAAAAACCAGGGATCTGGGCAGGAAAGTTTGCCAGACCTCTGAGCCCAGAGGGTTAGAGGGAGACCGCGTGGCAGATAGCAACGTCCCTTGGGACAGGCACAGCCCCTGACTGGGGAAAGGAGATCCGCAGGATTCCTGGCACCGCCGGGGGATTTGAGAGCTGGGTTCTGTGATCACGGAGGACTGAGCCTACAGGGGAGCAGCCTGAAGAGCTGACCAGAGCATGCAGTGCCAGTAATAGAAGAGCTTGTAGAAAGTCAGCCTTCCCTGTTTCCGCGGCTGGCGTTTACTTGTTTATTTTCACTGAATCCTGTTCGTAAGACATTCATGATACAGACACTCACCTGTGCTGAAGAGAGGGAGAAGGTGCAGACGAGTGCAATCTGGGGAGAGACTGAGGAGAGAGGGGGGGCCGGGAGAGGTGGCAGCGGATTGAGTCCTGAGACACCCCTGGGCCCAGGATCGGGGCAGCCATCCTTTGCAGAGGGTGGGACTCCCCTACCTAGCCCCCAGGCAAGGAGCACAACCACACCCAGATTCCACCCTGAACGAGATCAAGGATTAAAATAATCTGATCAGTCCCTGGGAGTTAACAGGGTCTGGCCTATAGAGGGATTTTCAATCCCAGCAACAACACAGAGTGGTGCCTGGTACATGGTGCCTTGTTGTGTTGTATTTTGTGCCTTTAAATCAATGCAGCAGATCCAAACAACAGCAGCCTCCTGAGCACCACACCCTCTGTCTGAGGAACAGCAGCTGTACCTGAAACCTACCCCCACCAGCCAGAAGAACTACCACAGCTGTGAACAGCACCCACCAGAGGAGCTGCTGCCAACTGAAGAGCAGCTGCTACCGCAACCGCCCGAAGAGCAACCACAGACCAAGGAGTCACTTCCACCCAGGGAGCAGCCACTGAACGACTCAACTTCTAGATATGTCAGTGAGAACAAACATGGGTAGACAAAGAAACCCCCAAAGGAAAGAAAAAGAGGTCTCGCCAGAAAAGCAGCTAAGTGATACAGAGGCATGCAACATGACCGAAAAAGAATTCAGAATAAGGGTCCTAGAGTTCATAAACTGGACGGAGGAAAAAATCAATAACATATGCAAGAAGCTAGAAGAAACAGATGAAAAAATCAACAACTTAAGTAAGACCCAAGAAGAAATGAAGAGCGATATAGCTGCAATAAAAAACACTATTGAAAGTATCAACAGTAGACTAGGAGAAGCGGAGGACCGAATTAGTGAATTAGAGGACAAGGAAGCAAAACACACCCAAACTGTACTGCAATTGGAGAAAAAAATTAAAAGACAGGAGGAGAGCCTAAGGGAGCTCTGGGACAACATAAAACGAAACAACATACGAATAATAGGGGTGGCAGAACAAAAGAAAGAGGAACAAGGATTAGAAAACCTACTCGAAGAAATAATATCAGAAAACTTCCCTGAGCTGGGGAAGAAAAAAGTCACACAAACCCAGAGAGTCCCAAACAAGGTGAACCCGAAAAGACCCACACCAAGACACATCATAATTACCATGGCAAATGTTCAGGACAAAGAGAGAATCTTACAAGCTGCAAGAGAGAGACGGAAAGTTACATACAAGGGATCTCCCATTAGATTATCAAATGACATCTCAACAGAAACACATCAGGCCAGAAAAGAATGGACTGAAATTTACAAAGTGATGCAAAGCAAAGGACTGAATCCAAGAATACTCTATCCAGCAAGGCTATCATTCAAAATTGAAGGGGAAATAAGAAGTTTCACAGACAAAAAAAGGCTAAGGGAGTTTATCACCACCAAGCCAGCAATGCAAGAAATGCTAAAGGGACTGGTGTAAAAAAAGAAATAAAAAGCTCAGAAAGAAAACAGCCACATTAAAAAGGAAATGGCTACAAACAAGTACCTTTCAATAATAACTTTAAACGTAAACGGACTAAATGCTCCAACCAAAAGACATCGAGTGGCTGAATGGATACAAAAACA
Source organism: Myotis daubentonii (assembly GCF_963259705.1). Classification (NCBI taxonomy): domain Eukaryota; kingdom Metazoa; phylum Chordata; class Mammalia; order Chiroptera; family Vespertilionidae; genus Myotis; species Myotis daubentonii. The sequence continues at coordinate 12,313,090 of NC_081851.1, read as the reverse complement.
TGACCGATACATCTGCTGTCTACAAGAGACACACCTCATTAGAAGGGACTCACACGGACTGAAAGTAAGGGTTGAAAAAATGTCTTTCAGGCAAATGGAAAGGAAAAGAAAGCTGGGGTAGCCATACTTATATCAGACAAAATAGACCTCAAAGTGAAGGCCATAACAAGAGAAAAGGAAGGCCACTTCATCATACTAAAGGGATCAATACAACAAGAAGATACAACTCTGGTAAACATATATGTACCCAATGCAGGAGAGCCCAAATTCATAAAAAAAACTCCTGGAAGATATCAAAGGAGAGATCGACAACAATACAATTAAAGTAGGGGACTTAAATACACCACTGACATCACTGGATAAGTCCGCTAGACAAACAATCAGCAAAGAAACAGCAATCCTAAATGACTCACTAGATCAGATGGACTTAATAGACATCTTCAGAACACTTCACCCCAAAGCCACAGAACATACATTCCACTCTGATGCTCATGGGACATATTCAAACATAGACCACATATTGGGTCACAAGCAAAGTCTCCCCAAATTCAAGAAGATTGAAATCATAAAAAGCATCTTCTCAGACCATGATGGCATAATATTAGAAATAAACTACAATAAAAACAACCCCAAATACTCAAACACTTGGAAGCTGAATAGCATGTTATTAAATATTGATTGGGTTACCAATGAGATCAAAGAAGAAATCAAAAATATCCTGGAAAGTAATGACAATGAAAACACAATAATCCAAAACCTATGGAACACAATAAAAGCAGTCCTGAGAGGGAAGTTTATAGCTCTACAGGCCTCTCTCAAAAAACAAGAAAAAATGGTAGTAAATCATCTAACTCTACAACTCAAAGAATTAGAAAGACAGCAACAAGAAAACCCCAGAGTGAGCAGAAGGAAGGAGATAATAAAGATTAGAGCAGAAATAAATGACATAGAGACCAAAAAAACAATACAGAAAATCAATGAAACCAAGAGCTGGTTCTTTGAAAGGATAAACAAGATTGACAAACCTCTAGCCAGACTCACCAAGAAGCAAAGAGAGAGGACCCAAATAAACAAAATAAGAAACGATAGAGGCGAAATAACAACAGACCCCACAGAAATACAAATGATTGTTAAAAAATACTATGGACAGCTCTACTCCAACAAACTAGACAACCTGGAGGAAATGGACAAATTCCTAGAAAAATACAACATTCCAAAACTCAATCAGGAAGAATCTAAAAATCTCAACAGGCCAATAACTATGGAAGAAATTGAAGCAGTCATCAAAAAGCTTCCATCAAACAAAAGCCCAGGACCAGACGGCTTCACAGGGGAGTTTTACCAAACATTCAAGGAAGAACTAAAACCTATCCTCCTCAGACTACTACAAAAAATTCAAGAGGAAGGAACACTTCCAAGCTCATTCTATGAAGCCAGCATCACCCTAATACCAAAACCAGGTAAAGACAACACAATGAAAGAGAATTACAGGCCAATATCCCTCATGAACATAGATGCCAAAATCCTCAACAAAATCTTAGCAAATCGGATCCAGCAGTACATCAGAAAGATCATACACCATGACCAAGTAGGATTTATCCCAGGGATGCAAGAATGGTACAATATCCGCAAATCAATAAACGTGATACATCACATAAACAAATTGAAAGAAAAAAACCACATGGTCATATCAATTGATGCAGAAAAAGCATTTGACAAAATTCAACACCCATTTTTGATAAAAACTCTCAGCAAGGTGGGAGTAGAAGGATCATACCTCAACATAATAAAAGCCATATATGACAGGCCCACAGCCAACAGCATACTCAACGGACAAAAACTAACACCATTTCCCCTAAGAACAGGAACAAGACAGGGATGCCCCCTCTCACCACTCCTGTTCAACATAGTACTGGAAGTGTTAGCCATTGCAATTCGGCAAGAAGAAGAAATAAAAGGCATCCAAATTGGAAAAGAGGAAGTAAAACTGTCCTTATTTGCAGACGACATGATATTATACATACAAAACCCTAGAGATTCCATCAAAAAGCTACTAGACTTAATACATGAATTTGGCAATGTAGCAGGATACAAAATTAACCCCAAGAAATCTGAGGCATTTCTATACACCAATAGTGAACTTTCAGAAAGAGAGATTATAAAAACAATCCCGTTTACCATTGCACCGAAAAAACTAAGCTACCTAGGAATAAACTTAACTAAAGAGGTAAAAGACCTCTACTCAGAAAACTACAGGACGTTTAAAAAAGACATAGAGGAAGACATAAACAGATGGAAGAACATACCGTGTTCATGGATTGGTAGAATCAACATCATCAAAATGTCCATACTACCCAAAACAATCTATAAATTCAACGCACTTCCCATTAAAGTACCAACAGCATACTTCAGCGATCTAGAACGAACTTTCCAAAAATTCATCTGGAATAAAAAAAGACCCTGAATAGCTGCAGCAATCCTGAAAAAGAACAAAGTAGGTGGGATCTCAATACCAGATATCAAGTTGTATTACAAAGCCACTGTTCTCAAAACTGCCTGGTACTGGCACAAGAATAGGCATATAGATCAATGGAATAGAATAGAGAGCCCAGAAATCAGCCCGAACCAATATGCTCAATTAATATTTGACAAAGGAGGCAAGAACATACAATGGAGCCAAGATAGTCTCTTCAATAAATGGTGTTGGGAAAATTGGACAGATATATGTAAGAAAATGAAACTAGACCAACAACTTACACCATACACAAAAATAAACTCAAAATGGATAAAGGACTTAAATGTACGACAGGATACCATAAAAATTCTAGAAGAATCCAAAGGCAAGAAAATCTCAGACATATGCCGAAGCAATTTCTTCACTGATACAGCTCCTAGGGCACTTGAAACTAAAGAAAAAATGAACAAATGGGACTACATCAAAATAAAAAGCTTCTGCACAGCAAAAGAAACCATCAACAAAACAACGAGAAAACCCACTGTGTGGGAAAACATATTTGCCAATGACATATCTGATAAGGGCCTAATCTCCAAAATTTATAGGGAACTCATACAACTTAACAAAAGAAAGATAAACAATCCAATCAAAAAATGGGCAAAGGACCTAAATAGACACCTTTCAAAAGAGGACATCCAGAAAGCCAAGAGACATATGAAAACATGCTCAAAGTCACTAATCATCCGAGAGATGCAAATCAAAACAGCAATGAGGTACCATCTCACACCTGTCAGACTGGCTATCATCAACAAATCAACAAACGACAAGTGCTGGAGAGGATGTGGATAAAAAGGAACACTTGTGCACTGCTGGTGGGAATGCAGACTGGTGCAGCCACTATGGAAGACAGTATGGAGTTTCCTCAAAAAACTGAAAATGGAACTCCCATTTGACCCTGTGATCCCACTTCTAGGAATATATCCCAAGAAACCAGAAACACCAATCAGAAAGGATATATGCACCCCTATGTTCATAGCAGCACAATTCACCATAGCTAGGATCTGGAAACAGCCTAAGTGCCCATCAGTGGATCAATGGATTAGAAAACTGTGGTAAATCTACACAATGGAATACTATGCTGCTCTAAAAAGGAACTCTTACCATTTGCAAGGCATGGATGGAACTGGAGAGCATTATGCTAAGTGAAATAAGCCAGTCAATAAAGGAAAAATACCACATGATCTCACTCATTCGTGGACAATAGAGACCATTATAAACTTTTGAACAATAATAGATACAGAGGCAGAGCTGCCTCAAACAGATTGTCGAGCTGCAGCGGGAAGGCCGGGAAGGGTTGGGGGGCAGGAGGTAGGGGGGTAAGAGATCAACTAAAGGACTTGTATGCATGCATATAAGCATAACCAATGGACATAAGACACTGGGTGATAGGGGAGGCTAGGGGACTGTCTAGGGCGGGGGGATAAAATGGATACATATGTAATACCCTTTGTAATACTTTAAGCAATAAAATAAAAAAAAAAAAAAAAGAAAGAAAAAAAAAATACTATGCACAGCTCTACTCCAACAAAGTAGACAACATGGAGGAAATGGACAAATTCCTAGAAAAATACAACATTCCAAAACTCAATCAGGAAGAATCTAAAAATCTCAATAGGCCAATAACTATGGAAGAAATTAAAGCAGTCATCAAAAAGCTTCCATCAAACAAAAGCCCAGGACCAGACGGCTTCACAGGGGAGTTTTACCAAACATTCAAGGAAGAACTAAAACCTATCCTCCTCAGACTACTACGAAAAATTCAAGAGGAAGGAACACTTCCAAGCTCAATCTATGAAGCCAGCATCACCCTAATACCAAAACCAGGTAAAAACAACAAAGTGAAAGAGAATTATAAGCCAATATCCCTCATGAACATAGATGCCAAAATCCTCAACAAAATCTTAGCAAATCGGATCCAGCAGTACATCAGAAGTATCATACACCATGACCAAGTAGGATTTACCCCAGGGATGCAAGGATGGTACAATATCCGCAAATCAATAAACGTGATACATCACATAAACAAATTGAAAGAAAAAAACCACATGGTCATATCAATTGATGCAGAAAAAGCATTTGACAAAATCCAACACCCATTTTTGATAAAAACTCTCAGCAAGGTGGGAATTGAAGGATCATACCTCAACATAATAAAAGCCATATATGACAAACCCACAGCCAACATCATACTCAATGGACAAAAACTAACAGCATTTCCCCTAAGAACAGGAACAAGACAGGGATGCCCACTCTCACCACTCCTGTTCAACATAGTACTGGAACTATTAGCCATCACAATTAGGCAAGAAGAAGAAATAAAAGGCATCCAAATTGGAAAAGAGGAAGTAAAACTGTCCTTATTTGCAGACGACATGATATTATACACACAAAACCCTAGAGACTCCATCAAAAAGCTACTAGACTTAATACATGAATTTGGCAATGTAGCAGGATACAAAATTAACCCCAAGAAATCTGAGGCATTTCTATACACCAATAGTGAACTTTCAGAAAGAGAGATTATAAAAACAATCCAATTCACAATCGCACCAAAAAAATTAAGCTACCTAGGAATAAACTTAACTAAAGAGGTAAAGGACCTCTAATCAGAAAACTACAGGACGTTGAAAAAAGATATAGAGGAAGACATAAACAGATGGAAGAACATACCGTGTTCATGGATTGGTAGAATCAACATCATTAAAATGTCCATACTACCCAAAGCAATCTATAAATTCAACGCACTTCCCATTAAAATACCAACGACATACTTCACAGATCTAGAACGAACTCTCCGAAAACTCATCTGGAATAAAAAAAGACCCTGAATAGCTGCAGCAATCCTGAAAAAGAACAAAGTAGGTGGGATCTCAATACCAGATATCAAGATGTATTACAAAGCCACTGTTCTCAAAACTGCCTGGTACTGGCACAAGAACAGGCATATAGATCAATGGAATAGAATAGAGAGCCCAGAAATCGGCCCGAACCAATATGCTCAATTAATATTTGACAAAGGAGGCAAGAACATACAATGGAGCCAAGATAGTTTCTTCAATAAATGGTGTTGGGAAAATTGGACAGATATATGCAAGAAAATGAAACTAGACCACCAACTTACACCATACACAAAAATAAACTCAAAATGGATAAAGGACTTAAATGTACGACAGGAAGCCATAAAAATTCTAGATGAATCCACAGGCAACAAAATCTCAGACATATACCGAAGCAATTTCTTCACTGATACAGCTAATAGGGCACTGGAAACTAAAGAGAAAATGAACAAATGGGACTACATCAAAATAAAGAGCTTCTGCACAGCAAAAGAAACCATCAACAAAACAATGAGAAAACCCACTGCGTGGGAAAACATATTTGCCAATGTCATATCTGATAAGGGCCTAATCTGCAAAATTTATAGGGAACTCATACAACTTAACAAAAGGAAGGTAAACAATCCAATCAAAAAATGGGCAAAGCACCTAAATAGACACCTTTCAAAAGAGGACATTCAGAAAGCCAAGAGACATATGAAAACATGCTCAAAGTCACTAATCATCCGAGAGATGCAAATCAAAACAACAATGAGGTACCATCTCACACCTGTCAGATTGGCTATCATCAACAAATCCACAAAGGACAAGTGCTGGAGAGGATGTGGAGAAAAAGGAACACTCGTGCACTGCTGGTGGGAATGCAGACTGGTGCAGCCACTATGGAAGACACTATGGAGTTTCCTCAAAAAACTAAAAATGGAACTCCCATTTGACTGTGTGATCCCACTTCTAGGAATATATCCCAAGAAACCAGAAACACCAATCAGAAAGGATATATGCACCCATATGTTCATAGCAGCACAATTCACCATAGCTAGCATCTGGAAACAGCCTAAGTGCCCATCAGTAGATGAATGGATTAGAAAACAGTGGTACATCTACAGGATAGAATACTATGCTGCTATAAAAAAGAAGGAACTCTTACCATTTGCAACGGCATGGATGGAACTGGAGAGCATTATGCTAAGTGAAATAAGCCAGTCAGTGAAGGAAAAATACCACATGATCTCACTCAGTCATGGATAATAGAGAAAATTATAAACTTTTGAACAATAATAGATACAGAGGCAGAGCAGCCTCAAACAGATTGTCAAGCTGCAGTGGGAAGGCCGGGGGAGGGTTGGGGGGCAGGAGGGAGGTGGGTAAGAGATCAACCAAAGGTCTTGTATGCATGCATATAAGCATAACCAATGGACATAAGACACTGGGGGGTAGGGTAGGCCAGGGGATTGTCAAGGGCGGGGGGGAAAAAAGGGACACATATGTAATACCCTTTGTAATACTATAAGCAATAAAAAAATAAATAAATAAATAAATAAGTAAATAAATAAATAAATAAATAAATAAATAAAAGAATTGTCCTTTCCTCTCAGGGTATCGACCAGGCATCTTGGAGAGCCCTAGTGATGCGTCCAGTGACAGATCACCTCGTGGCCTGAGGGGTAAGTCGGCTTTCCTTCTGGGCACTTTCCAGTGCCCTTGGATCTGGGCTCTGGGCTTTATGTTATTTGTGTGATTTAAAGAAGACAATTCGCAAGTTCTTCACAGCATGATGGGTTTGCCTCCATAGGGCACATCATGCAGTTTCAGGCTCAGACCTGAGAGTTTTCATGGATTTGGATCCAGATCCCTTCTCCTCACTGACCAGCTCTGGGCACCTGGGCGAGCCACCCATCCTCCAAGTGTGGGTTCCTGCAGCTTCCAGATGGGGACAGGGCTGGGAGTTCCGGTCCATCGTGGTCAGAGGACACGGGTGAGTGTGATTCCTTTACAGCGTTTAAGTTTGTTAATGGTGCAGAAGATGGTCTGTCTACGCTGTCCCAAGGGCTAAGGAGAGTGGTGCCTCACAGCTGTTGCTAATTTCAGCTTTAGCAGGAGCTCTGTGCTTCCCTCCCACGTTATTTTGTTTTTAAACCCCACTGTGAACTTCTAGAGAATCCCAGCATGTCCTTGACATCCCAGTGCCAGCCTGGGAGAAGTGTGCTCTGGGTTCCCCAGCGGGGCTCCCTGTGTTCCGTGAGTCGGAGGCAGCACAGAGCCCACTGGAGGTAGGTGAGTGAGAGTGAGAGACTGACGTGTGTCCCTCTGTGTCCCCTCGCCCTGACACCAGGTTCCTCCAACCCGGCTGGCTCCACCACAAACCCAAGAGCAGTGAGGACCTGATGCCCAGCAGGGACACAGCACTTTGCCCCGCCCCGCGATGCCAGCACCCCAGGCCACACTACCCTCAGCCTCCAGGCGTACCCGCCACCCAGGATGGGCCTCTCCACCAGGAGGCATCCAGTAGAGGGGTGGGGCCCAGCCCCAGGCCTTGGGGTAGCCCTGGGTCCCCCAGAGCAGAGGATGGTCACCCTGGAGGAGTTCCTGGAGGAGCATGACTGCGCTCCCCCTATGCTGTGTGAGGCCTGGGAGTGCTCTTTCCTCTCTCCCCTCAGATGGACCTGGACCAGAGGGGAGACCTGGACAGCAAAGTCACAGAGAGGGATGGGGTGGGGCTGGTGCCACCTGGCTGCAGAGCTGGCTTGGATGGGGAACATAATCACTAGCCAGAAAGTGACTGTGCTGGCAGCCCACCCAGACCTGGGAGGCTGTTTTCTCCATCTGTGCAGGGAGCGGGCAGAAAGGCCAGCATGGAGGGCCTGAGCCATGCAGTCTCTGTGCAGTTACTCTACGCTGCCCCTGGGCAGGAGGCGGTCCTAGACCATCTGTCAATAAAAGGGAAGGCTGTGCTCCAATGACACTTTTGTTATGGACACTGTCCTTTGAATTCTATAGAGTTTTTACAAAAGTCTGTTCTTTAAAAATATTTTGTTTTAATCATTAAAAAATGTAAAGACTGCTTAACTCACAGGCCATACAAAAACAAGTGGCAAGTCCTAGCCGGCTTGGATCAGTGGTTAGAGCATCAGCCTGTGGACTGTAGGGTCTCAAGTTCGATTCCAGTCAAGGGCATGTACCTCAGTTGCAAGCTTGATCCACCAGTCTTGGTCAGGGCATGTGCAGGAGGCAGCCAGTCATTGTGTCTCTCTCACATTGATGTTTCTCTCTCTCTGCCCCTCCCTTAACCCCTTCCACTGTCTATAAAAATCAATGAAAGAAATATCCTTGGGTCAGGATTAACACAAACAAAAGAAGGGTGGCGAGCTGGAGTCGGCCTGCAGCACCAGTTTGCTGAGCGCTGCTCTGTAGCTCTGACCCCTGGACATCAGCGGATTTAGGAAACCCTCGAGTCACCATGTAGCTTTCCTGAACCTGCACGTGCACCTGTTACTGAGCTGTTGCCTCCATGCACAGATGAAGGTCACTGCCTGACAGTTGAGACCCTTGGAGGATTTTAGTAATTGTCTCCCTCCCCTTAAGCATACACAGTGGAACTCTCTCCGGCCACATAGCGAATTCTCTGGCCTGCATTAATGGATCCTGGTGACACGGAATACAGACTATTTGTTCAGTAGATATGTACTGAGCGTGTACTCTGTGTTAGGCAGCACGCATGATTCCTGCTCCCCCCAAAAAACAAAGTAAACCAGGTGCCTAGTCAGGTGGGCAGTCCTGAAGGCAATATGTACATGGTCTCTGTCTCCCATCATTTCTGTTTCTGTCTACAGAGCACTGTGCGCCGGGGCTGGAGAGAAACCAAAGCCCTGCCCTAAAGTCCATGGTCTGATGCGTGCTTCTCAGACTGAGGCCTGCCTCATGCTCACCTGGGCTGCCTGGACACAGGACGGACCCTGGGTTTCTGGCTCAGGGGCCGGGGTTGGGGCTCCCTGAGAATCTGCATCACCACCAAGTGCCCAGAGGTCACCTGGTCCTTTTCAGCCTCAGTGAGACCAAAGCAGCCTCGCTGTAGGAGCTGGTTGTGGAAGCTGATACTCCCTCCTGAGAGCCACTTCGCTCCCACTTCCCAGTGTGCTCACCCCACTAACCTGACACCCCTGAGCAGGCCTGAAGAAGTGGAATTCACAACCGTGCCACTGCCTCCGCTCCCTGAGTCTTGGTGCTGGGTGAGGGTGTCTTGTTTGTGTGTCTTCTGCAGTCTGTTGTCTTCGTGGTTGTGTTTTTTGTTTGACTTGCTGTTTTCAGTTACTTATTAGGCTCCTCATAGAGGACATAACCTGGTCTTTCCCTTCCTCCTTCATCCTGATTCTGACAACATCTGCACCCTCCCTGGCCACCTCCTCTGGGTGGCCAGGGAGGGTGCACTCATGAAGATGGGTGTCAAAGATGTAGAACTGTGCAGAGAGGGGCCGGGTGGTGTGAAAGACGGCTGCAGAGCCGGGCAGCTGTGGGTTCAACCCCCACCTGCCACTCTCTAGATGTGAGACCTGCTGGACTGTGGCCTCACTGTTGAAGGTTACCTTAATACAACCTTGCAAGATTGCTTTGATAATTGAATGAGTGGGGGGGTGTTGTTTTTGTTTTGTTCTTTTGCAATTGCACCTATAGTTTCTAGCATGGTGCCTGGCACATGGGAAGCAGGTGATACACGGTACCTATTGTATTATTGACCGCAGGTCTTCCTGGACAAACTCCCAGGGTATATGACTCCTAACTGGCATGTGAAACAGCAGGCTGTGTCTCTGGCCAGTTGAGCATCCAGATGTCTTCATGGGCCAGGGAGTTCGTAGGTGGAGGTGTCTCCTAGGATGCTGAGCTATCCTTTAGACTGATTCTGCCTGACACAGTCTGGTGGCCTGGGTCTTAACCCTGATTCACCTTTCACATGCCCTCCTTCTCTCTCCTCTTCTCCTGGTGGCCTTCACCTAGGAGATACCTGTTAGAGAAGACTGGAGAAGAACCAAGCAATGCTGAGAGAGATGGAGTTACATTTTTTATTATGCGTGGGCCCAGAGAAAAATGTCTCTAGAATTCAGGGCCCGCACGTAATAATAAATGTAACTCCATCTCTCTAAGCATTGCTTGGTTCTTCTCCGGTCTTCTGTAACATTATTGGTTCCCTGACCAAGAAAACCAACCCATGCTTGGCCTTTTGGCCTCCGCTGATTGGACTAGGTTGGGGACCCAGGGGTGTCGAACAGGCCTCTGAGAGGCATGCACACTGCTGATCTTAGCAGAATTAAACCTGGGGACTCTGAGCACTCCCGCACCTCAGCCCAGGACCTGGCCAGCATCTGGAGAGAGTGGACAGACACCTCTGGACCTGTCGACAGAATTGGTAAGGTAGGGGCCCCTATCAGTCAGGCCCACTCCAAGTGAGTGGAAGGGGGAGCTTGATCACCTCCCCAGAAGCCATTAATTGCCTACAGCTTCCTTAGGCAATTAATCAGGAATCAGATGGATTATTAAACTCTGAGTAAATATCTGGTAAAGTAAAAAACTTGGATTGTCTGGTGTAAAAATATAAGTGTGAAAGCCTGTGTAAAAGAGAAAGCTACTTTGATTTATTCTACATTTCTGTTGATTCGTCTGGCTAAACGTTTGATTTATTAAAGGATGAACCCATGATAATCTGCAAAAGTCTTAAGCAGTGCTGCTGAGTTATTTTTCTCAGAGACGTTTGCTCTCTATCACAGAGGGAATCAGCCCACTTAGCTAATAAAAATTTCTGTCTAGTGGTTGCTCTTCCCTGAGTTGTGAATTTGCTGTATTAAATAGGAAATTTTGAAGTTCTGGGGTAAATTTAAAGGCTTAAACAAAGGCCAGCTAGGTTCCAAGATTGCTTGGTTTTGAGATTGCTTGTAAGAAAAGCAAGAGTGAATTGTTTTCAAGTTAACTATTTGCAACAAAGTAGTAAACTTCAAAAAACAAAAACTTGTTATTTATGGCTTTTCTTATCTCTTTTGGTGGACAGAGACTTCCAGGGGCAGGGCTTACAGCTCCGCAGGGCAGAGAGATTTAAGGGCCCTGCCCCTGCCTGTGACATCATAGTCCAACATGAGCCACCTGAGGCGGAACTAAGTCTGAAGTTATTATTAACTGTCTATGGACACCATTAACCTTGTTTGTGTGTCTTGTGCAGTCTGTTGTCTTCGTGGTTGTGTTTTTGTTTGACTTGCTGTTTTCAGTTACTTATTAGGCTCCTCATAGAGGACATAACCTGGTATTTCCCTTCCTCCTTCATCCTGATTCTGACAACATCTGTAACTGGACTAAAGATCTTTTCTTTCAGGAGGCCCTCCAGGCTTTCAGTTGCAAGATCTCCCTACACACCCTTATTCTCATCTGCTATCTTTCCAGGCTGACTAAAAGTCATTTTTCTCCACAGGGTGGACCCCAGCCTCCAGGAGGGAGGACTACTACAGTGGTAGTCTGTGGTTTTCTCCACAACTCCCACTGTTTCTATTTCCCCCCTCTGTAGGAATTGTCTTCCTCTGACTCACAATAGGAGAGGGAGACAAGCAACGGGCCCTGGGCTGGGGGACAAGGGGGGGTGTCGGCTGTTAAATTTGAAGCAGGGAAAGGTAGGTTTTTGTTGATTTTTACTGGCTGCAGACCACTCTGCTGGTGTAGGGGTCTGGTCCGTAGCCTACTAGGTGTCTTATCAGAACTTCACTAGATTCAAGGTCACAAGTTTTCTGCAAGTACAATTAATCTTTCTCTGCCCGGGTTTCTTATTTTTAACCCTTCGAATACTAAATTAGACCAATACAATATACTATAAGTTCATAAATATTAATCTAAAAATGCTGACTAGGATGATGACACATTTGTAATTCCTTAACTAATAAAGAAGTTAAAGATTTAAATAAATAAATAAATAAATAAATAAAAATGCTGACAATTCACTTTTGGTAATCATTAAAGGATTGACATTTCTAAGAATAAAGAATTCTAATACATTAAACACACACACACACACACTAAATTCCCAAGAGCCAAGTGGAGGAGAAATGGAGCTGAAGTCCACAGCTGCCCTGGTGATTTAGAACTGGTTGCTAGGCAGACTCAGCCCCAGAAAGCCAGGTGAAAGAAGCGGGGGTAGGGGCTGGATTCGTGAGCTGCCTGCAGAAAAGTGGAGGACAGCAGACATTTACCTGATACTAGAGCTGCCCCACTGCTGCCTAGTGAGTAATGAGTGTTTTGCAACAAGCAATACAAGACTTAGGCCTTTGGATTGCTGGCTACAGCAGTTAAACCAGAAGCCAGTGACTGTTACTAGCCTTCCTGCAGCCCCAGGAATAGAGCAGTGAGCTCAGGATCTGTGAAAGCAGCAGATAGAGCTAGTGAAAGCTCCATGTTTGCAAATGTACTGAAAGGGTTCAGTACCTGTTGCTGCTGGAAGAAGAGGGGCTGATATCCCCTTACAGTGCACTCCCTTGGGAGAGGCCTGTTTGCTGCTATGCCACAAAGGGGACTGGTAGGAAGACAAGGGGCCTAATACCCAAGTTACTGCCACAGGAGTGTTTTGCAATATGCAAAGCTGTTTCTAACTGCAACTCTGGCTGTTTTGGACTGGCAGCTTAAAGTCAAAGGGCAAAGGAAAGACACTCTCCCTGGACTGGGGAGCCTTCAGGACTTTGAGATTCTCCAAGAGAGGAGGAGTCTGGCTGAGACCCCATTGGGTTAGGAGAACCGGAGTTTGCATATTGAACTTATAAACTACAGTTTGCTAGACAGAGGTCCAAGCCCAGTTGTATAGTGGTTAAGCTGCCTGTGTATAGCAAAACAACTCAGAATACATTTTAGGGAAATTGGACAGACTGTGTTTGTGGCTAGAAAAAAAAGGAACTGGCCACCATACACATCCCTGACAGTAGCCTCCAGAAAACTGTATAATAGACTTCAATAATGCCTGCATCTTCATGGACATGACTCCAGAGAGACAAGGACAGTTTTGCTTTGTGTGAGAAGGTCAAAAATAGAAGGTCGCCTCCCTAAGATGTTTGTATAGCTCTACCATGTGTCTTGTTTAGTAGCAAAAGATTTAGCTGTCAGAAGTGGCTGCAGTGCCAGTGTTATACTTCATTATGGGTATGTAAGACAAGGGCCATAGCCAAAGTGGTACACAACCAAAGTGTCAGCCCCTAGAAAAGGCCAGTAACCTATTTGTCCAAAAGACTTGACCCCTTTACATTTGGGTGACCTCCTTGCCTCTGGGCAGTAGCAGCCACAGCTATGCTTATCAAAAAAGCAAATAAGTTAACCATAGGCAGAAACTAATGGCCCACATGCAGTCAAGGCTTTACTCCAGAACACAATGGAGCGCTAGATGTCAAACGCTCGAGTCACCCAGTTTCAGGTTCTCCAGTGGGCAAAAGAAAAATCAGTAACAATTTATAATGATAGCAGGTACTCATCTGCAATGGCTCATGTACATAATGCTATTTACAAGGTAAGGAGACTCCACAGAAGCAAGAGGGAACTGGGCCACAGACAAAGCAGCCTGGGAGGCTGCCCTAAAACCACTGGGGCCTCTACAGATTCTAGTGACTCTTTCAGACGCTGACCTGCCCAATCTAGAAAAGCCGAAATCCATAATCAATCTTTTCTCGAGTTCTTGCCGGCATTACAGTCCATCCAGAAAGCAGTCCAGAAGCACGTCCAAGACGCTCTGCCTGTACCAAATTCTGATCTGGTCCATCCCTTCCAACCTGATGACTCTGTTTAGATAAAGAAATCTTCCACCCAAGGACTGACTCCTACATGAAGAGGACCACCCCCACGGCAATCAAGGTCGACGGGATCCTGAAGTGTCTTCATCACACCCAGCTTAAGACAGCCATGGAAAATAGAGAGTCCAGGACTCTTCGGACTCTCTAGAGATTATTCCTGGCCCTCATTCCAGGCCCTTATAAGCAAGCCCACTGACTTTTTTGGCAGAGAATTAATTCTATTAAGCTTATAGTCCTCAGGTGTCAATATAACTCCCTCCCCAACAATGACCCAAAAGAGTCAATGATTTGACTCCTGTATAGAAAACCAGTGGGGAATGAAGTATCCATCTTCCCCAGACAAAGTTATCAGTGCTGGCACCAGGCCAAGACTTTGGCTGAGGTCTCAAAGACTCAGCACATAGGGGCTTTTTAAGACTCACAAAGGGGACCAGAAAAGCCCATTTTTCGGAGACAAAGAGGGTAAAAAGATACAAATACAGGAAACTTTCTGAGTGACTTCGCCCAGAATTCTAGAGTCATTTTTCTCTGGGCCTGCGTGCAATAATAAATGTAACTCCATCTCTCTAAGCATTGCTTGGTTTTTCTCCACTCTTCTGTAACACCTGCACTGATTGAAAGATTTAACTGTTAATACTATAATTACAAGACACATTTCAGTATTGGATATTAAGAACAAGGTCAAGTTCCACTCAGAGCATGGTCTAGACTCTAGAATGACAAAAACAACCACTCAGAGAGGTAGGCCAAGTTCTCATTCATTATTACTCTGCTTCTTCTTTTTTAAATTGTAACTTTAAAAATATATAGGTTTTTATTGATTTTAGAGAGAGAGGAGGGGAGAGGAAGAGAGAGATAGAGAGAGAGAAACATTGATGGATGTGAAGCCCTCCCCCTACTGGGGATGGAGTCTGCAACCCGGGCATGCGCCCTGACCGAAATCAAACTGGTGACATTTTGGTACACAGGATCACGTTCAACCAACTGAGCCACACCAGCCAGGGCACCCTACTTCTGGACAATCCGCCACAGTGAGCATGTCCTGCTGGACAGTCAGGGTGTGTCCCAGTCATGTCCCGTGCTGTGTGCCCCCTGTACCCGTCCACCGTGCACCTCTGTAGAAAGGCCCTTTCCTGACGTCTTCACAGGGCGCATCTCCAATCCTTCAAATCCCATTTCAAATGCCCCTTGTCTTACAAGCTACCTCACACATCTTCACTTAGATCAGTGGTTCTCAACCTTCCTAATGCCGCGACCCTTTAATACAGTTCCTCATGTTGTGGTGATCCCCAACCATAAAATTATCTTTATTGCTACTTCATAACTGTAATTTTGCTACTATTATGAATCATAACGTAAATACCTGATATGCAGGATGTATTTAGGTGACCCCTGTGAAAGGGTCGTTCGACTCTCAAAGGGGTCGCGACCCACAGGTTGAAAACCGCTGCCTTAGATGAATGCTATGACATACTGCACCAGCTACCTGTCATTACATTTGCATTTTTTTACACACTAGAGACCCGATGCATGAAATTTGTGCAAGGGGCTTGGCCCTCGCAGCCCCTCATAGCCTCGGCTGGCCATTTCTGCCCTGGCTTTATCTGGAAGTTTGTCCGGACGGTTGTTCTGCTGTTTGTTCCAATTAGCGTAATAGCTCTTTTTTATATAGGATATAATTACAACAGCAGTCAATACTTAGAGCTCACACTTTCAGTGTGTTAATGTGTGCCATGCACTATAAATAGTAGCTAAGTACCATATATGTATTTTCTCATTAAAGCTCATTATAGCTGATGGGGTTATATTTCTGCTGTGCCTGTTTTAAAGATATAGACATTGAGACCCCAGGGAGGCAGTGCTTTCACTTGTCCAAGAGGTTCCTGAGTTAGAAATGGATAGACCTATATTCTCCTAGTGTAAAGGCTCCCTGCAGAAAATGCCACTCAAAAACCCAAACCCTGGAGAATCCCAAGTGTTGTCAAGAATAACTGGAACACTCATACACTACTGGTGACCGTGTAAAATGGTGCAGTCATTTTGGAAAACAGTTTGGTAGCTTCGTAAAAACAAACACCAGATGCCCCAGCAATCCCACTCCCAGGTGTCTATACCCATGAGAAATACAAACATATGTCCAACTTAAAAAAAAACTCGTACGCAACTACTCAGCACAGTTTTATCCATAATTGCCCAAACTTAGAAACAACCCAGATGTCCATCAACTAATGTATGGATAAACACTCTATGGTGCATCCAGCCAATGGAACACAAGCCCACCTCGCTTTATTGTGCATCGCAGATACTGATTTTTTTTACAAAAATTGAAGATTTGTGGCAACCCTGCACTGAAAAATTATATTGGCCACTTTTCCAACAGGCTCATATAATGGTAAGCATTTTTAAATTAATATTTTTATTGATTTTTAGAGAGGGAGGAAGGGAAAGGGAGAGAGAAAGAGAAACATTGGTGTGAGAACAGAACATCGATTGGCTGCCTCCTGTATGCCTCCTGCCGATGAGGATCACGCCTGAAACCCAGGCAATGTGCCCTGAATGGGAATTGAACCAGCAATCTTTTGGTGCATGGGATGACACCCACCCAACTGAGCCACACCAGCCAGGTGCCTACTTTAAATTAAGGTATATATATTGTTTTCTAGACATAAAGACCGAGCTCACAGTATCCCCAAGGTGTGCCTGTACTGTTTAGAATGAAAAAGAACAAACTTCTAATACGTGCATCGGCATGGATGAACCTTGGAAGCATTAGGCTGAGTGGAAGCTTGACTCACAAGGCCACATACTGTATGATCTGATTTATAAGACATTCTGGAAAAGGCAAAAGTATTGGGAAAGAAAACAGGAGTGATTGCCTGGGGCTGAGGCTGGGCTGAGGCATTGATGACTAAGAGGCAGAGGTGCTGCTTGGACACATTCTCTATCTGACTGTGTGGACAGTTACATGACTGTATATGTTTGTCAGAAGTCAACAAACTTAAAATTAAAAAGTTACCTGGCCCTAGCTGGTTTGGCTCAGTGGATAGAGCATTGGCCTGCAGACTGAAGGGTCTCGGATTCAATTCTGGTCAAGGGCATATGCCTGGATTGCGGGCTTGATCCCCAGTAGGGGACGTGCAGAAGGCAGCTAATCAATGATTCTCGTCATTGAAGTTTTTATATCTCTTTCCCTCTCCCTTTCTGTCTGAAATCAATTTATATATATATATATATATATATATATATATATATATATATATATATATATATATATATATATATATATAATCTGCCCTCGCCCATGTGCTCAGTGTCAGCCTACGCACCCAAGGTCATGGGTCTGATTCCTGGTCAAGGGCACATACCTGGGTTGGAGGTTCAATCAGAGCCCTGGAAGGGGTATATATGGGAGGCAACCAATCAATGTGTCTCTCTCACATCAGTGTTTCTGTCTCTCTCTCCCCTGCCTTCCTTCCCTCCATTCCACTCTTTCTAAAAATCAATGGGAAAAATATCCTCAGGTGAGGATTAAAAAAGAAAAAAAAGTTCTCTGAAGATAGGCTCATGGATCGGTAAGCCCGCTTAGAAGTTCTCCACACTATTTCTGACCAAATCTATCCTTTGTGCGAAGTAGTAAGTAGAAGAGTAAGCTAATCTGAACTTTATTACCATTCCATTTTCTTAGCGATCTTTGGCAGATGAGTTAATGAGGAAAAAATAACCAACAAAAGGTGACAAGCAGGGAAGCTGGGAGCAGAGATGGCCCACATGCTGAGTGACCTGAGCTCCCAGACACGCAGGAGCCGCACCAGCTTCACAAGTCTCTTGATCCTCTGTTCAAAGACCTCAGTGTTACCAGAAGCTGCTGGCTGCCTCCTCCTCCTCATCATCTGAGGGAAAACACTGCCATGTGCTTAAAATGTTAACAAATGTCACAACTTTAAGTAAAACACAACCAAATATTTTCATTTTAATTAAAAAACAAGGTATTTTGCTATAAAACAACAAAGTCTTTTCAGCACCAGTGCCTTCCCTGGCAAATTCATCATTGTTGCCAGATTACAAAAAAAAAAAAAAAAAGGGTTGGGGGGAGGGGAGTTTAAAAAGCATATCTGGCCTGGCCAGTGTAGCTCAGGGTTTGAGGGTCAACCCATGAACCAGGAGGTCATCTTTCCATTCCCAGTCAGGGCACATGCCTGGGTTGCGGGCTTGATCCCCAATAGTGGGTGTGCAGGATGATGTTTCTGTTTCGGGCTCCATCCCCAGCAGGAGGCGTGCAGGCAATGGATGTTTCTCTCTCCTCGATGTTTCTATCTCTCCCTTCCTCTCTCTAAAATCAATAAAAATACATTGAAAAATATTTTAAAAATAAATAATTACCCTAAAGAATTTTTTTAAAAAGCATATCTGACCTTAGGTCCAACCGCCTGCATGCTAGACCCCGAACTCCTTTCTGTCCCAAGAAGAGGGCCTGGCACAGCCCCGGCAACAGCAGTGGGGAGGCCTAAGGAGTGAGGGGAAGGTCCAACGCTGTCAGGCTCAGAGCTGCAGGAGGCACGGACCACCCCTGTCTGACTCTCCATGCCCACTGCCCACGGCAGGGCCTGGCCAGGGAACATACTGGACAGTGCTCTGTATTTCTGGAGGGCAATCTGCCCGATACAACACAACTGCATGTCTACACCCTTGGACAAGGGATAGACAGTCTCTGGATTAACCTGGTTATGAGTTTAGCCGAGTGCTCAATGAGAAGGAGCAAAGACAGGCTCCTCAAACTTGTTCATTTCCTTCAGGAGAGTCTCAGGTGTGCTGGCAAGAAAAAAAGCACTCAGATAAAGTGACCAAGACTTCAGCATGGAGCAAAACATTTTTAACACGTGAATTTCCTATTTGTGTTAGAACAGGGCCATCTTCTCGGATGCCTCCTGTTTGCTTGATCTCTAAGGCCAGGAAGGGAGGTGCCCTGTGGGAGCTATACCCCTTCTGGAGACTGAAAGATCCACTTCCACACCTTTTCCACAAGGGGCGCCACTGTTCAGGGGGAGCTCCAATTTATAATCCTACCAACAGTGCCCAAGGGTTCCCTTTTCCCCACTTCCTCACACCACTTGTCCCTTCTTGTCTTTTTGATAACGGTCTTTCTGGCAGTGGGAGGTAACATTTTGTGGTTCTTATTTGCATTTTCCCTGTGATTAGTGACCTTGAGCATCTCCTATAATTTGATTTTAAATGCTACAGAATAGGCAGCACTATATGTAAAAGTGAAACCACTGCCATCCCCATTCCTCAAGGATTACAATTCTACTACACTAAAAACATCAATTATTTTACTGGTAGATACAAGGTTTTTTTTGAAACCTTCTCTTTTCACTAATACATTAGAAAGCTTTAACTTTCAACTGACATACATTGGGAATATAAGAAATTCTAAGGTCAAATAATATCCCAAGATCTGGAGATGAAGGATTTGACCTGATGAAACAATCACCATCAAGCAAGCATGGCAAGGTGCCAGTAACCTGAAATAATGAAAAAATTAAAGTCATCAATAAAAATTAAAATGGGGGGTGGGGGGAGGGAGTGTTCAGCTCCATTCACTTGTAAATGCTTCGTGACTTGTAGCACAGTAAAGGTCTCTTACAGGAAACAAAAAGCAGATGGACTGGACTCATCTGAACTAATGATTTGAAATGTAAAACTTTAACTTTGTGTTAAAGGGAAATAACTTTACGTTCACTTACCCTTTCCTTAGAGAGGCTAAGTAAAACAAGTACTACACCTACGCACCCAGAGGTGTGATGGATGTCATTTGCACATATAAGATCTTTATACTGGCCACAGTTCCTTGTGAACAGAGCTAAAATTAAAGACTTCATACTCACATTGGTATGTGAGCCCTGTGAATTTCCCTTTGCTCATTCTCCTCCCTCTCCTGGGACAACCACATACCTCTTTCCTGCCAATAAAACCCCACCATCCTTCAAGGTCTAGTTCTCCCTCCTCTGTGCTTCCACAGCACAGGAGGCCCATAACTGCTACATTCTGCCATTGAGACAGTTCTAACAGTACCCACCCCGTAGTGTGCTCTAAGGATTCCATGAGATAATGCACATGGTTAGAGCTGCATAAACACAGGTGTTTCATTATGTGTGCATAGGTTTCTTCCCTAACACCATGTAAGTTCCCTCAATACCTAGGAAGAGTGCCTTGTACCTCACAGATGCTTAATTTCATTTTATTAAATGAAATACTTATCCTAATGCCGCAACCCTTTAATACAGTTCCTCATGTTGTGGTGATCCCCAACCATAAAATTATCTTCGTTGCTACTTCATAACTGTAATTTTGCTACTGTTATGAATCATAACGTAAATATCTGATATGCAGGATGTATTTAGGTGACCCCTGTGAAAGGGTCGTTCGACTCTCAAAGGGGTCGCGACCCACAGGTTGAAAACCGCTGCCTTAGATGAATGCTATGACATACTGCACCAGCTACTTGTCCTTCCAAACAGTTCACCTCTATGTCTGAGAAAACATTAGAAAACTCTACTCCAAACACTTCACATACACAGACACACCACAGCAGGACTATGAAGTGTTGTGCCAAAATACCAGCAGGAGGAAGCTTAGAGGATCACAGGGCCTTTCAGGAGTTGTACTCCAGACATGTGTGCACACACAGCACACAGGGTGCGGGTACCTCTGGTGCCCTCTCACTGAACCTCTGTCCTGCTTTAAGGTCTTTTGATGCCATAAGAGGGAGTTAATGAAGGTTCTTAGGGTGCAGGGACACACGGGAACTAGTGTGGCAGGGAAGTAAATACTAAAGCAATGAAAATGTGAGGGAAGAGAAAATAAAGTGAAATAAACCACAGACAACTAATCTTATCAAAAGAGCACCGACACCTTCATCTTCATTGCTGCCACGCAGTGCTGACTCAGGGGTTGGAAACCACCAGGTGTCACTCCAGTCCCTTCATCCCTGTATTAACAGTCCCTGGGCATGATGTCCAGGACCTAGATGACAACCTTGATTTTATCTGAAGAAAGCACAGCTTTCATCTTTGAAAAACACCTCCTAAATGTCATTTTTCTGTTTTCATCAGAGGGGATTTCTTAGATTTGAACCCTGAAATGCATTGAATGAGATGATTCAGGAATTATGACTTTGCTGAGTCAATAATGAGAGTAATTTTTATGTACATCTTCAAAGAACATTAAATAAAGATTTGAATCTGACCCCATATTTTCTAACATAACCATGCCATTTCAGAAATACACTTTACATTCTCGCCTTAGAAATTAATTGCCTATCAGTTGACAGATAAGAGAAGTTCACCTTCTATTGCATTCATTCAGCAGATGACTCACTGGGGAGAAATGTCCATGGGCTTTCTAGGCTGCCATGTGGTTCTCACTGCACAAATGATGCTCAGAACCAGAAATGATATTTTCTCATTTAAGGCATGTAGGAAGCTCTCTGAAACACCAGAAAACCTCAATACCCCCAAACAGTTAACAGGGACTATTCTGTCTTGGGCAAGGGGAGAAGGGTCTTTCACTTCTTTCTTTGTGCAATTCTGTGATTCCTTTTCGTTTAGTATCAAGTACATATATCACTTTTAAAAAGATTAACAAAAACAAATTTTACAGGACGTATTTATAAAACAGAAAAGCAACTAATAAAATGAACCCAGACTCAGATCTTTGCACTAGTAATAAATTACATTAAGTGAGATACATGTGAACTGAACTATATTGATCAGAAAAGTCAGTGAAATTTCAGGTACAAATGACCTTTTAGGACACGTGAACTTGTCAGAGCATTTCATGTGTAGTCCCTCACCTGCCCCTCAGACAGACAAGGCAACAGCTCAGATACATGCTTCCATCTTCTTCAAGATCTCAAGGCCCATCCTACATAATAAAGGTCTAATATGCAAATTGATCAAATGTTGGAACAACTGGACGCTATGATGCCCACTGACCACCTGGGGGCAGAAGCTCAATTCAGGAGCTTCCCCCTGGCGGTCAGTGTGCTCCCACAGGGGGAGCACTCCTCACCCAGAAACCAGCCTCACAGCTGGTGAGCACTGCGGTGGGAGTGGGAGCCTCTCTCACCTCCATGGCAGCTAAGGATGTCCAACTGCTGACTTCTCCCAAGGGCTCCTGGACTTCAAAAGGGTGCAGGCTGGGCTGAGGGGACCCTCCCCCTCCCAGTGCACGTATTTCGTGCACTGGGCCTCTAGTACATTATATTCTTCCTGCAACTTATTTCTTTTAAAATGCCACTGTCGAACTTAGCCCCACAATATACATAAAACAATGAAACACAAAAGGGGCCAAAACTGTAGAGATGGGTTCAAATTCTGTAAATTTATGGTCAAAATTGACATCTTTCAAAGGAATAGTAATCAATTTTTATTTTCAACAAGTGTATTTTAGTATAGCACTTCTAAAACTAAGCTTTAAAAGTAATTAGAAATTACCCCAAACATGTCAGCTTAGGTCAAATGCAATCCACTGCCCTCCAAGCCCCTACTGCTAGGCAGTTAACAGTATCTCATGGGCATCCTAGTGGTTTTCCACATATGAAAGTACCCTTCTCCCTCAACACCTAATACACATGAATTTATTTAAACTCTCCCTAAAGTAATATGTATTATCAACCTGGACTCTTGGAGTACAAACTCCTTCTGACTATTATCTTGTGTTTAAAGGGAGACTGCATTTTATTTATTCTAAGTTCCCAAGGAGAGAAGAGTTTGGAGCCAGAATGTAATAGAGAAAATAATGGCTGAAAAATCCCAAAATCTGGCAAAAGACATAAGCTACAGATTTAATAAGCTACACAAACCCTAACTAGGATAAAACCAAGAAATCCATGCCGAGATACAACTATTTTACTCCCAGTTCAGATAAAGAACACCACTTTTCTTGAATCATGAGTTAGATGTCTACCAGGATAAGCTAAGCAAAACACACCAACCCCTTCTGAGCTTATCTGCTTTCAGTGTCCTGACCAAAGTGTACATCAGCACCATGGACAGGACCCATTCTCCTTGACCAGCCACATCTCAAAGGGAGACCTCATCTGCATCTCCTAGGGCTGAAAGCAAGCCTGCCCTTTGTTCCAGAGGCTGACACGCTCTTCCAAAACTGTTCCCTACACACCAAGGAACAAGGGCAGACAGTGCCCCGTGCAAGACAAGCAGAACCATGGGGGAGCCCCAGAGGACTGTCTCCCATCAGGCAACATGTAACTTTCACTTTCAGGAAATTGTGTTATGAACGAGCACCCTCTCCAATAGGAAGGTTCTTCTATACAATTCAACTAAGGACAGAGAACCTGATTTGATGAAGGACATGGCGTATATTCCTTGCTGTTATCACTAACCTAGTACACATTCCTGGCTATCTGACAGCTTCTGCAGTCAGGAGCAGCGCATGGCGTAAGCCAGCCATGGGCAAACTATGGCCCGCGGGCCAGATCCGACCCATTTGAAATGGATAAAACAAACAAAAAAGACCGTACCCTTTTATGTAATGATGTTTACTTTGAATTTATATTAGTTCACACAAACACTCCATCCATGCTTTTGTTCCGGCCCTCCGGTCCAGTTTAAGAACCCATTGTGGCCCTCAAGACAAAAAGTTTGCCCACCCCTGGTGTAAGCAGTCCCTCTGATTTGGGGCTCAGAAGACCAGGGTTTTGGCTGAGACTGTGGTCTCCCCTGAGTGTCCAGGAGGAAAGGAGATGCTTCCAATCTCACCCCAGTTGTGGGCAGAATTCGGTTTCCTGCAGGTGTTGGACTGAGGGGTGGATCTCCTGTGGCTGCGGCTGCAGGCGTCCTCAGCTCCGAGAGGCCACAGGGAGCTTCTTGACCCGTGGGTCACTTGCTGCTGCGGAGCCCACAGAGCAAAGGGCCAGCAACTCCAGCTGAATGGGCACTGCAGTCTGTGAGGAATCCGTCAATGTGTCGGTGCCACCACGGTGGACATGTGCTCTCCTGCTGTCTTCAGATGTGTTCCTGGATGGGACTGGATGGGATCAGAATCAGTGGGGTGGATGCCAGGGTGTCCTACCAAAAGCCACCATTGGGGTTGAGTGACAGTGTGTGTGTGAGGAGGGTGTGGGCACGAGGTGCCTGTGGACTTAGAAACGAGAGAAGTGGCCGCTGAATTGTCATTGAATGATCTGACTGGGTGTGTCTGTGTCCCACAGCCTGACCATTCCCTGACCCAAGGCCCTGATGGTCAGCAAGTGGAGCAGGGTCCCAGGACAGGAAGCATTAACTGGGCTTTTCCCCAAAGGCCTCGGCTGGAAGCCCAGCTTTACCATCCATGGAAACACCAGGGAGGAGGCGTGCTCTCCTGAGAGCTGGGGCTGCATCTGTGATTCTTGGGGGCAGGAGTCCTGCAGCTGTGGGTTCCGGGTTTGTGTTTCCTCCAGCTACCACTCTAGCACCCAAACTAGCCGTCCCTGACCAGGCCCTTCAGGGACTTCCACCCTCTGCCCCGTGCACAGGTGCAGGCACTGGTTCATGCAGCCCAGCCCAGGGCCCTGGGGGCCACCGCAGGGAAGTTCCCATGCCCTTGTAAGGCAGTGGGTGAGAACCTGTGTGGCAGGTGTGCCCACTCAGTCACACAGGACAATCTCCTTGCACCCGAGAGAGAAGAAATGAGACTTCACTGGCTCCTTCCTGCCTTATTCCTACAGATCAAACTTTGCCCCCTGTATCCTCAGGCCAGGGAAATACGGGGATAGTTTGCTTTTAGGGAAATGACCGTAGAGAACGGCAGGCCACTCTAAATTCTAAGAGTGACTCTGTCTTAGTGTTTGGGCTGCTATGACAAAAATACCATAAACCGCATGGCTTATAAGCATCAATTTATTTCTCATGGTTCTGCAGGCTGGGAAGTCCAAGATCATGGTGCTGGTAGTTTCAGTGTCTGCTGAGGGCCTGCTTTCTCACTCATTGCCAACCTTCCCTTCACTGGGTCCTCACTTTGTGGAAGGGGCACGAATACCAGTCAGGAATGCTCCACTCTCATGATCTAAGCATCTCCTCCAAACACCATCACATACAGCATATGGTTTCCACATGGGAATTTTGGGGCGGGGAGGGGGGGCACAAGTATTCAGTCCTCTCAGCGCGCTCATACTTGTATTGAAGTCTTCTGAGAAGAGGCATTTGAGCTAAACCCTGAGGGTTGGTATTCGAGATAAAGAAATGAGGGTGTACCCAGATCCCAAGACCACAAAGTGCAAGGTGTGTTTGGGGACGCTCAGGAGATGATCTTAGTGCAGACATAGGTTTCAGCCAATTTTATATTTCTGGATAAAGAATTTGAACTTGATTTCTTAGGCCATAAGTTGTTTATTTAATATATATATATATATATATATATATATATATATATATATATATATATATATAGTTTTCACCTGAGGATTTATTTATTCATCTATGTGAGAGAGACACTTCAATCAATTGCCTCCTGCATGCCCCTCACCCGGGATCAAACTGCAACCTAGGTATGTGCCCTGATTGGAAATCAAACTCCCAACCTTTTTTTGGTTACAAGAGGACGCTCAACCAATTGAACAATGGGGTCAGAGCTCCATTGATATTTTTAAAAAATATATATTTCTTTATTGATTTCAGAGAGGAAGGGAGGAGAGAGAGATAGAAACATCAATGATGGAGAGAATCATTGATCAGCTGCCTTCTGCACACCCCCTACTGGGGATGGAGCCTGCAACCCAGGCATATGCCCTTGGCCTGGGTCGAACCTGGGAACCCTCAGTCCACAGGCTGACTCTGTATCCACTGAGCCAAGCCGGCTAGGGCTCCATTGACATTTTTAACCTA
The DNA here is from genome assembly GCF_963259705.1 of Myotis daubentonii. Taxonomy (NCBI): domain Eukaryota; kingdom Metazoa; phylum Chordata; class Mammalia; order Chiroptera; family Vespertilionidae; genus Myotis; species Myotis daubentonii. The sequence goes on along the minus strand of NC_081851.1, from coordinate 12,287,064 downwards.
GACATCCTATGCAGTGGGAGAGCAGAGCTCAGGAAAGTTTTCTAGTTTCCATCAGTGTGAGATTGTACAGCTAAGTCCACGGAGAGGGAGGGCCGGTAAAGCTGGGGTGCTTCATCCAGGTGTAGGGGTCACCTGGGGGTGTGTCTGTGAAGCTCAGAAATTGCACGCCATGTTTCTGTGAGGACCTCCTTGTCTCCCCTGCACTTTTCACAGGGTCTGGCCCTACAGGGTGAAAGAGCACCGGCAGAGAGGAAATCAGCGTGCCCCTCACCGCCCCAGTCCCACGGGGGAGCGAGCAGAACTGGCCTGGAAGTGCGGCAGCTCCCGGTGGAGGCAGCTCAGGCTCATAGTGACAGGACCTGGCGCAGATGGAGAGGCCGGGATGGTCCGGTCACAGCTCAGACTCCAGCTGACCGGGTCCTGCTTCCGGGCTCCACGCAGCGCCGGGGATGGAGGCGGTACCGGTGGGCGGACCCAGCATCCTCCCCGAGGCAAGCTGAGCCAGACCGCGGACTGCGGCGCCTCCCGCGAGACCTGGTGCTTCAAGGCCCCGCCCCCGGGCCCCGCGCGAAGCAGGACGGGAAGTTCAGCTGGGTCCCATCCTTTGGTTTTGGATCCGGAGCTAATGCCCGCGGTCCTTGGCTGCTGCTCGCCGGTTCTGGGAAGCGGGGGGCGGAGGGGGAGGAAACGCTGCAGCGGCGGCGGAGTCCCCGTGACCGACTCTGCAGTGGCCCCGGGGGCGCAGCCAGGCTCCCGCGCCTCACGCGTCCCGAGTGACGCAGGCGAGCCCGGGCCGGCAGCGCTGCTGGTCGCCGCGTGTCCCTGACCCCGCACCCGACCGCCCCGGGCTGCGTGGCCTGGCCTGGGCTCCGCGCTGCCCCTCCCCGCGCCGCCCCAGGCCTCCTTCCCAGCTGAGCGCGGTGTCCCTGAGGCCTCAGCTCAGGGCGGGCCCGCCCAGTGGCCGGCGCTGCTGAGGCCCAGGCTCCGCCCGCGGGTCTCGCCGACCCTGAGGCCCTGGACGCGGCCCTTCCGCCCAGACCTGGCTCTGGTGCCTCCTGTGCCTTCCGGTCCCCGCCAGCCTCCTCAAGTGCTCTTGGCAGGTCCGCAGGTCCGTGTTCCCAGGAAGCGAGGCCGAGGTCTCCATGCTAGCACATCAGTTCAATGCGGTGCTGTTATAGGGCCCTGGGAAGCGCGTACACAGCTGGGGCTGCAAAGAACTAAATATGCTGATCAGCACAAAGTGGTCATTGTTCTGTGCAGGCGATTCTTTAATTACCGATTCTGTGGCTTCCTCTCAGAGTTAGTAAGTTGGTTAAACCGTTGACTTCACTAGAACATAGGAAGGCCACCTGGATTTTGTGGGTGTTTGGTGTAAGTTTTATAAGCCACTGTGGGGTGCACAGTCCTTCTCTACCAGGGGCTGTACCCACGTGAACGCCAGGTAGTAGACAAAGAGGACATGAGAAGACAGAGGCATATAGGAGAGTCTTTTTAACAAAAAAATTTCATTTTTTTACGTAGAGGAAGGGAGAGGGATAGTTAGAAACATCATGAGAGAGAAACATCGATCAGCTGCCTCCTGCACAGCCCCTACTGGGGATGTGCTTGCAACCAAGGTACATGCCCTGGACTGGGACCCTTCAGTCCGCAGGCTGTTCTCTATCCACTGAGCCAAACCGGTTAGGGCAGGAGAGCCTTTTTTTGCAGGCCACGTAGCCATTGCTAACAAGGAGCCATCAGACAAAACAGTGCTTCAAAGTAGCTTCACACAGTGGCTGAGCCAAGCAGCCCTTGCTAATACAGTAGCAAACAGGAGCCATACCAAGCAGCCACGCACCAGCTCGTTAGTAACACGTTTATACTAACTTAGACACAAAGGCTTCCTGCCCAACAGTGACATCAGTATTTGGGTTATAGTAAGGTACCCCTGCCCAGTGTGTACAGTACAATCTCTGTGTCCTTGCTTAGATTGGCCTTGAACATCCTGATTAGGATTCTTCTGCTCAGATTGGCCTTGAACATCCGGCGTACTCTGATGAGGCTCCCACAGGCACTATCTCAGTCATGGCCCAAGTTTAAGTGTTCTAAAAACTGACTTATCAGAAGGAGGAAAAAGTGTCATGAATGTGACCGTTATCTCAGGAATAACACTTAATTCACAGAAAACATAACTGCAACCCTAGAGGAGCTGCATGGGAACCACAGGCTCAGATATTTCAGCCAAGAAAGCTGCTGGTGTCAAAAAGACCTCAGAGGAGAAACGATGTCAAATTAAACTGTTTGTGATGTGAAAGCCATTTCAAACACTGTTTTTAAAGGTTGTCTAGTGCTGACATGAATGTTTGTTTTGATTCCTGTATTTGAGGATTGCAGCTTAACCGCTATGCCACAAAACCGTTTTTCATATAAGAGTTGTCTGAGACAGAACTGTCATCCACCTTCTACAGTGGCCAAATTTGACTGGCTGTCAGTTACTGTTCGTAGAAATGTTCTGGAAGTAATGGGTGAGGGCTCTTTCCACCCACAGCTCATCCACTTCTTTGTAGTAATAAGCTGAACTGTAGTAGATTATGTTCTTTCAAAGCTAGAACTGTTAAGTTTATAAACAAGCATAAATGTTCCATTGCCAGTAATTTTATTCATGCCTTGGTCTTTTGGGTTTGCACCAGAAATTGGAATTGCTTGCAATTATATGTTTAGGTGGATTGAGGCTCAAAATTAATGATGACATTTAATAGTTTCTTAAAGCACCAAGTGGTTCAACTTTTGATGAATTAGAAATGATATGTTGTTTCTGTTTGTTTCATTTCAATATGCCAGTGATCTGTTAGGTGTGCTTTTTAAATGTTGTTCCAGCATTTGAACAGAAATGCCCTTAAATGTTGAGAGCCATTTACTATAAAGTAAAACTTGTCTAAATCCTTAAATGTGAAATGTGGAGAAATTAGTGAGTAGTAGTAGGAAATGTAGGATCAATATTGTCAGACATAAGTGCTTATCTCTCACCCCAGTGATTTCCTACAGTTGATTTTGTCAGCAACTAACATGTAGCTGTAATGTTAATTATGTACTGATAGTGTAAGGTAACTATGAAATGGTAACTAATTACCTGAAAGAATCAGATCTGGAATGCCCTTTACGTTATGATTACTTGTATACCTACAATGTGGTAGGATTGTATGACACTCATCTAAGGATTAATGGCTCTTCTGTAAACTTCTGATAATTGTCTTCTCATTTTGATTCCAACAGCTGGCCAGAATGTGTTTGAATTCATACAGAAATAATATTGATATCTGAAAGCCATGTTGAACTTCTCTGAAGAAAGGGCAACACTGATTGCAGCTGGGGATTTTCAGGAAATTGTTCCTTTTGGTCGAGACCACTGCAGACACCACCCTAATGCTTTGAACCTTCAGCTTCGACAGCTGCAGCCAGCCTCTGAGTTGTGGTCGTCTAATGGTGCTGCTGGCTTGGTGGGATCCTTGCAGGACGTTACAATCCACGAAAAACAGAAGGTTTTATCAAGATTCTCAGTTTGCTTTTGAAATGTAGAGAGATTCGATCTACTTGTAATTTAAGGCTACCCAGAAGCAACTGAGAAATGAGTATGATGCTACTTCTAGGGTATAGGTTAAGATTTGGTAATTTTTATCAAGCTAAAAATAATGACCTTAATTGTATTATAGTGTCATGGCTGTTTAGACATATAACTCAGCATTTATAATGAGAGTCACTATGATTATGGTCCATTTAAATCTCTTTTTCTCACTTAGTATGTGGGACCAGATTTCATGTTATTTGATGGTTAGATAGTCGAGTTAGCAATGGTCCCTGCTGCCAAAAACTTAGATACAGTACTAGTTTTCAAATAGGGGAATGAGAAGTAAGTGCATGTTAAACAGTCAGTCTTTCTCATCTTAATTCCATTTCTGTATCCCTTTTGGGATACCAAAATTTCCAGGAGCGGAGGTCTGTAGTTAGGAATCCAAACCTTTCTCTGCCCTGTTCATTTTGATGGTTGGCACAAGGGCAGGAAGGTGAATGTATATGCAGTTGTGAAGCAGGGAAGTCTGCATGGTGGGTAAGCTCCCCCAGTGTCCCATGTGCACTTCACTGCCCCCTCTGCTTTACCCCCCATATGCTTAATATGTCTTTAGTCTCCCAAGAATGTTGGTTTAATTTTTGTAAATACAGATAAGGTCTAATTTTTGTTTATTTATGTTTTTGGCAGCATAAAATGGTAATGTAATAATAAGATACTTAATATAGAGAATTCTTGAGGTAAATTCCCATTTTTGAAATCCTGTAAGATACAGTATGATACATGCACCCACACCCCCTCCTCTGGTAATCAGTGGCACCAAACCTAAGAGTTGGGCTTGGACTGAGTCTTACTCCACAGACAGAGCAGGAGACTTGTATCTGGATTGATGTTCAATTTTAATTAATAAATCTTGCTCCATAATGTTGCAAAAGAAATAAAAACCGCTTAAACATGTCTTACATATGTAAATTTTTAAGGAAAGCTGGCAGTTAAGGAGAGGCGGAAGTGAAATAGGAGAAGTGGATTATGACGAGGAACTCTGTGTGGCTGGAAATATGGTGATCTGGAGCAAAGGAAGTAAAAGCCAGGCATTGGCTCTTTACAAGGCCTTTACAGTTGATAGTCCTGTTCAACAGGTGAGTTGATTTGAATTTTAGTATTTGATTGATTATTGAGTAATTTTTTAAAAAAACAAAGCTTTTATCCTAAAATGAAACAGAAATGATAAAAAATATATAATGATCCCAGTAGCTAGATATATGTTTTAACATGTATTGAAGATAATGGTAGGGAAATAAACATTTCATTTATTTTCTGTATCATCATTTTTTTTGCACTGTTCTTTGTCAATTTCATGGTAATGTTTAAACACTTGAGTAATTCAATTAGTTATTGCCAAAAAATTTTATAAGACTTAAATTTAAGGGTATAAAAATATATTAGCACATGATTATATTTGGTTGCAAAGTGTTGAATAAATAAAAATCAGGTTCATAGTAAAAATACTCAGAGAGTAAGGGAAAGGAAAAAAAAAATCTAATTTGCTGTAATTGCACATGGTTGGGTTGCTGGCTTGATCCCCAGTAGGGGGCATGCAGGAGGCAGCCAATCAGCGTTTCTCATCATTGATGTTTCTATCTATCTCTTCCATTCTGAAGTCAATGAAAATACATTTATATATGTATTTATATTTAATAAATTTATATATAAATTTATATGTATATTTATTTATATGTAAACTACATATATTTGTAACTGATTATAAAAAAAGAATAGAAACAAATAAAAATTAGTAACTAAAGGGACAGAATTAAGCATTTGCCCTGCCTTTTTAGGAAGCCTTGCAGTTCATCTCCAGTTAATAAAGGAAAACCCTTATTTAAAGAAGAATACCAGCTAATAATTATAGAAGGAATGGTAGAATTTGAAAATCGCTATTCTGTGTAACCTCTTACTCCAGTGTAACCTCTGATTCAGACAAGGATTGTAAATGGGATAGTAATGCCATTGCATGAAAGGTGTTAGCATGGCACCAAGGTGTCACCCAAAGTGAAGAAACAAATGCATCTCTACTTTGAAGCTGCATGTTGTTCTCCACCTCCACAACCTGGTGGGTTTACCATCACTGATAGGGGACAGAGGACTCTTTTATACCTACAGCTATAATGAGGCATGGAGACATGATGCCATCTACTCAGTTTTCTTCCCCAAAATATTTGACATGAATGTAGACCTAACTTCCAGTTATAGGAAGTATGGGGGCTAGAGGGTCAGTTTGTAAAATGAGATGAGGAATGGGTGGAGGTATAGATGAAACAAGAACCACCAGAAATTGAGAATTATTGAAGCTGGCTGTTGGAGATTTATTGTGTTACTCTGTTTACTTTGTATATATTTGAAATTTTCTATAATAAAGACTTAAAGAGAAAAACACTATGAGACACAATTAGACAAATCCAGAATATGGGATAGTCTACATTCTGGTCTTCTTAAAGAGTTAGTCATAGAGAGAAACCAAGATGGCGGCATAGGTAAATACTGGAGTTTGCTGCCTCGAGCAACCACTTCAAAAATACAACTAAAAGACGGAACGGACATCGTCCAGAACCACAGGAAGGTTGGCTGAATGGAAATTCTACAACTAGAAGGGAGAAGGAAAGAGAAAAGCATACCGAGACTCAGAGGATACGCAGTATGGCAGTAAAATACTATGGTGCGGAGGTGCATGCAGAGCGGACTAGCGGCTGAGGGCGCGGTTGTCATTTTCAATCAGGAGGGAGTCTCAGGCTCTGAGCTCAAGTTCCAGGCGAGTCTCTAGGGTCCCAGACTCATACAGGAGAAGTAGGACTGTCTGGCATAGGTCAGAACCAGAGGGTAGCTTTCTCTCTGAGGGGCTTGCAGTGATTACCGGGACATTGAGAAGCAGAGCCTCTGAGGGCTGGACTGAGAGTAGCCATAACTGCTAGCTCCGCCCTGTTGATCCTGTGGGACCCACCCTGCTCAAGTCCTGCAGGGAGGCTTTTGCTGGATAGCCTCAGGCAAAGGCTAGATTAGTACCTCCCTCGAGATCCAGGAGCCAGGAAACCCAGAGGTCAGAGTGGGACCATCTAGTTTGCAGCTCCATGGAACCATAAAGGACACACTCAGGGGGCAGACTCAGTGAGCATCAAAGCCCCATCGAAGCAAGTCTTGCCCCAGAGGGGTGTGTCCAGCACAGAAGTTCTCCCACTGCAGACACAGCTGATTCTCACAGCCAATTGGCCTCGAGGTCAATTCCTCCCAGGGATAACTACAACAATCAAGGCTTAACTACAAGACTGTGCACAAAGACCACAAGGGGGTGCAGCAAGAGTGTCCTCCTCAGGTAATTGAGGAGGCTGAACCAGTGGGCCCTAGTGGACACTCAGCACAGAAAACCACTTTATCAACACAGGGAAGCATAAAAAATGCAGAGACAAAGAAAAAGGACACAAATGACAGAAATGGAGGAAAGCAAACTACTGGATACAGAGTTCAAAACCACACTTTTAAGGTTTTTCAAGAATTTTCCAGAAACTGCCAATAAACTTAATGAGATCTACAAGAAATATAATGAGACCCTCGAGGTTTTGATAAAGGGCCAACTAGAAATTAAGCATACACTGAGTGAAATAAAGAATAGTATACAGACTCCCAACAGCATACTAGAGGATTGCAAGAATCAAGTCAACAATTTGAAATACGAAGAAGCAATAAACACCCAACCAGAAAAGCAAAATGAAAAAAGAATCCAAAAATACGAAGATAGTGTAAGGAGCTTCTAGAACAGCTTCAAGCATACCAACATCTGAATTATAGGGGTGCCAGAAGAAGAGAGAGAGCAAGATATTGAAAACCTATTTGAATAAATAATGACAGAAAACTTCCTCTACCTGGTGAAAGAAATAGACTTACCAGTCCAGGAAGCGCCGAGAATCCCAAACAAAAGGAATCCAAAGAGGACCACACCAAGACACATCATAATTAAAATGCCAAGAGCAAAAGACAAAGAGAGAATCTTGAAAACGTCAATAGAAAGAAAGTCAGTTACCTACAAGGGAGTACCCATACGACTGTCAGCTGATTTCTCAACAGAAACTTTGCAGGCCAGAAGGGAGTGGCAAGAAATATTCAAAGTGATGAATTCCAAGAACCTACAACCATCATTACTTTATGCAGCAAAGCTGTCATTCAGAATTGAAGGTCAGATAAAGAGCTTCACAGATAAGAAAAAGCTAAAGGAGTTCACCACCAAACCAATATTATATGAAATGCTGAAAGGTATCCTTTAAGAAGAGGAAGAAGAAGAAAAAGGTAAAGATACAAATTATGAACACCAAATACACATCTATCAACAAGTGAATCTGAAAATCAAGTAAACAATCTGATGAACAGTATGAACTGGTGATTGTAATAGAATCAGGGGGCATAGAAAGGGAGTGGACTGGCTATTCTTGGGGGGCAAAGGGGTGAGGGGAATGCAGGAAGAGACTGGACAAAAATCGTGCACGTATGGATGAGGACAGTGGATGGGGAGTGAGGGAGGAGGGTGGGGTGGGAACTGGGTGGAGGGGAGTTATGGGGGGGAAAAAGAGGAACAAATGTAATAATCTGAACATAATGATTTAATTAATAAAAAAAGAAAAGAAAGAACAGTAGTTAAAAGCAAAAAAAAAAAAAAGTCATGGAGGGGGAAAAAAGGTGGGGCCTATTCTAGGTTAAAAGAGACTAAAGGACATCACCAAATGCAATATTTTTTGCACCATTTTGAATGAAGTTTGATTGAGTCCTGGTTCTAGAAAATTGTCTTAAAAAAACATTTTGGGGAAAATTTGAAAAAGTCGCAAATGGACTGAATATTAGGTGATGTTAGAAAAATTTTTTCTTAGGCAAGATGATGGTTTTGTGGTGTATAGGAGAGACTATTTATTATGGGGAAATGCATGAGGAAGTCATGATGTGGGGGATTTTCAGGTAGTCAGCAGCCCCCACTCAAATCCCTCACATGCACATAAGCAGATTTGGCAGAATGGTAACCACAGTTAGATTTATTTGTTTATTTTTAAAACATTTTTTATTGATTTTAGTGAGGAAGGGAGAGGGAGAGAGAGAGAGAGAGAGAGAGAGGAACATCAGTAACATCAATGGTAAGAAGAGAATCATTGATCGGCTGCCTCCTGCATGCCCACTAGTGGGGATTGAGCCCCCAACCTGGGTATGTGCCCTTGACTGGAATCAAACCCAGGACCAGTCCGCAGGCCGATGCTCTATCCACTGAGCCAAACCGGCTAGGCCTTAACAACTGTTAGATTTAGATGAAACAGGTGTTCACTGTATTATTTCAACTTTTCTTACTGAATATTTTCAGAATAAAAAGTTTTGGGGCGGGGGAGAATATATTTAAGGCAGTTGAATTAATTGTTGGGCTATTGACAAGAGATTTCAAGACTTTTTGACTAATGTTAAATTCCTTAGTGGTAAGCACTGCAATCTTGGTACCTGGATATTGCTTTTTTGTGTGTTCCCCCATTAACTGTTTCCTGATGAACATTGTACCCTTCTGACAATATACTGGGAACGATAAACTGAATTATTCCTAAACTTGAGGGCATGTGTAAAAGCATTTCTGTCCAGGAGTATTGAAGCCATTGTCCATTTTTTAAAAAATATATTTGTATTGATTTCAGAGAGGAAGGGAGAGGGATAGAAAGATAGAAACATCAATGATGAGAGAGAATCATTGATTGGCTGCCTCCTGCACGCCCCCTACTGGGGATTGAGCCCGCAACCCGGGCATGTGCCCTGGACTTGAATCGAACCTGGAACCCTTCAGTCTAGAGGCTAACGCTCTATCCACTGAGCCAAACCAGGTAGGACGCCAGTGACCATTTTGATGATATTTCCACCCCCCACCCCCACCCCATGTAACCATATGGTTAGTGTAGTTGTGAAAGTGACATGACAATATCCAACAAGTGTTTGTTTTTTTTAAATATGTATTTTTATATTTCAGAGAGGAAGGGAGAGGGAGAGAGAGATAGAAACATCAATGATGAGAGAGAATCATTGATTGGCTGCCTCCTGAGGATCGAGGCTGCAACTCAAACATATGCCCTGACCTGGAATCAAACTGTGACCTCCTGGTTCATTGGTCGATGCCTAACCACAGAGCCTTGCTGGCCGGGCTCAAACTAATTCTTTGCTTCTATGTTTCCATCTTAAATTCTCCAAAGGATGATTGCATGTTTACTAGATTGATGGATGTGCAATTAGATGAATTGTCTCTTTTGTCTCCATTATCTTAAGATTGTTTGTAAATAGAATGATAAGATTTTTAATTTCAGTCTTTTGGTCTGGAAAACATATTGTTCTTTAGTCTTCTTACTATATGGGGGAAGATATTTTATATTTTGGTTAGGAATCAATACCAGGTGTATGTGACTCAGATTTAGTTGAACAAATAAACAGATAACTACAATGCTGTATGCAGATAAATTAAAATGCCATATAATACCTTTGTGTCCACAGTGTGGTGAGAGTCAGGGGACTGGCTCTGAAGGAAAGATTTCTCAAAGAAGTTTCTGTTTGAACTGGAAGTTGGGAAAAGAAGGGCATTCTAGGCAGAGCGAATCAGCCAAATGATTTATGGAAAAACATGATGTTTTCTAAGTTCAGAATGGATGTACACAGGGTTTGGGTGTGGAGAGATGCTTGCAGGTGCTGAGTGGATCCAAACTGAAGGGCCTTGTTTGTACCTGGGAACTTGAAATTTAAACTGTATACAGAAGGAGCCTGTCAAGGATGTTAAAATGGAAAGTACATCTTCAGTTCTGTATTTTGAGAAGATATGACTTTGGTGGCAGTGTGTAGGATCTGTCGGATTGGCTGGAGAGTAGAGAGAATGTTGTCAAGGATACTGTTCTATGATAGTTCAGGGGAAAAAGATTGGCTCTGAAGAGAGAAGACAGAGATGAGAGACAGACCTGAGGGAATGTGCAAGTCCTGAGACATCAGGAGTAAGGGAGAGTATGAAAATACTATTGGGGTGGGGATGGGAGTGGCCCGGAAGAGATTAATGCGGGGAAAGGAGGACCTATGTAATACTTTCAACAATATAGATTTAAAAAATAAAAATAAAATACTATCTGCTTTTAGAGACTGGGAGGATGGGATTTCATAAAAGGAAGCTGAGTCAATAATTGGTACAGCGTAGATTTGGGACATTTCAGGTGGGAGTGCAGCTCTAATGCCGGTTTTTCCTAAATTCAACAACCACAGGTCAGACAATTCAATTTAAAACTGGACAGAGGGCTTGAACGGACATTTCTCTAAATGGCCAATGAGCACATGAAACAGTGCTCAGCATGTTTAATCATTAGGCAAATGCAAATCAAAACCACAGTGAGATACCATGTCATACCTACTGAGAGGACTGATATATTAAACAATGAAAAAAATAAGTGAGGATGTTGAAACTGGAACCCTGTGATTACTGGTGGAAAAGTAAAAAAAATGCCACTACGGGAAACCATTTGCTGTTTCTCAAAATATTAAACCTAGGCACGGTGGAGGGGATCAATGGGGGATAGAAATGGACATCTATAATAATTTCAACAATAAATTTCAAGATAAATTAGCGGGGGGGGGAGTTAAACCTAGAATTACCATATGATCCAACAATTTCCCTTTTGAGTATATATACACAAAAGACAGAAGCATTGATCAGATGCTCAACCCTCAGAGGGAACATAGGAGAGGGTGTGGGTAAGGGATAGAGGTCAACCAAAGGACTTGTATACATGCATATAAGCATAACCAATGGACGCGGACCCAGGGGAGTGAGGTCATGAACGGGAGTTGGGTGGGGGGCAATGGGGGGGATAAGGACATATGTAATAGCTTAATAAAAAAATGTTGAAATGAAAAGATTTGAAAGCAAGGACTCAGTCGAACACCAGTGTTCATAGCAGCATTATTCACAATAGTTGAAATTGGAAACAACCCCAGTGTGTATGGAGAGATGACTGGATATACAATATGTGGTATATGCCTACAATGAAATATTTAGCCTTTAAAATGAAGGAAATTCTGAGATGTGCTACAACATGGATGAACCTTGAGGATGTTATACCCAACATAACATAAATACTGTATAATTCCACCTTCATGGGGTACTTTGCTTTGAATAGGTAAATTCATAAGGACAGAAAATATAATAGAAGCTGAGGGAGGGAGAAAGGGGGAGTTGTTGAATTGGCAGTTTCTGTTTGGGATAATGGAAAAATTCTGAAAATGCATAGCATTGAGGTTACACAACTTTATGAATGAATGTATTTAATGGTACTGAATTTGTACACCACAAAATGGTTAAAATGGTAAATTTTACATTATGTATATTTAACCACAATTAAAAAACCCATAAAATACCATTAAATAATTTCAAGTGATTGTTAGGCATGCTAGTGAAAGTTGAATGGCATTTCCGAGTTTTTGTTTTGCAAGATGAACGGGAAAGTTTAGTTTTTCTAAAGATTTTTTTCTGACTGTCTAAAAATGATAACATCATTCAAACCTGTAGGTTCTGAATAGCTCTTCTGGTAATCTCTAGTTTTATAAAGGACATAAGGTCAATACTGGTTGAGCCACGGTTTGATGTCACTTTTGTGGCAAGGCTTCTATCTAGTAGATTTTTAAATTTTTGTCTACTCTTTTCTTAAAATTTATTTACACACATAGTTTATCTTTTCTTATAATATTTATCATTCATTTGTTTAATTTTATTTTACCTTTTTTAGTTCCCATGGTGCATGGGTTGAGCTGGTGAGAAGATAGTATATAGCTATATGTCATAATTATTATTTTTTTAAAATCTTTCCTTTCGAAAGTATTATAGATGTCCCCCCTTTTTTATTGTCCCCTTCTAGCTCACCACAATTCTTATTTAGATATTATTTGTTAATAGGCTATTATTTAGATGCAATTCTTAGATAAGCATTTTGTTCTAATTTTAGGCATTTATCATATCACAGGGTAAGTGGGAAAAAGCCTACAATAAGTTTCTTTTTGGAATTTTATTGAACTTTTTGATTCCAAATGTATACCTCTTTTTTTCTTGTTCAAAACAAAATGAATAATTGTGGTTTTGTCTAAGCATTTTTATATTATTCATTAAAGGAAGAGTCCCAGGTCTCTTTCTGGAGAAGGTGCTGTGGAGACTGTGGAAATGACAACAAAGAGCCTCAAATCTCGTGGAGAAAGTGCTTTGGAGACTGGAAATGACAACAGAGGATTTAGAAGATCACTAAAGTCATTTAGGTGTTTTGATATTCCTTTCATTTTCCAGCATTGTGATTACTTAATTTTTAAAATGTTTTAATTGATTTTAGGGACAGGAAGGGGGAGGGAGAGAGATAGAAATATCCTTGATGAGAGAGAATCATCAGTTGGCTGCCTCCTGCAAACTCCCTCCTGGGAATAAAACCAGAAACCTGGGCATGTGCCCTGGTCAGGAATTGAACCATGACCTCTTGGTTCATGGATTGATGCTCAACCACTGATCCACACCTGCTGGGCCAGCATTGGGATTTTTTTTTCATATTCTTAGATCAACTTAATGTGAAAATGGAACTTGAATTGCTTTATTTTTTTATTTTTTTTATATACTGCCCTTGACTTCAAGGAGCCCACAGTGTAGGACATGATTTTTATTTTGTAGTATTTAGCAATATTTTTAATAAAAGGGCACTATACATGGACTCAGAGAAGATAACAGGTTAAAATGAGGACTCTGGACTGGAGGATCTTAAAGGTTCCTCTCTCATTCATAATATCTGATTCTTTTTTTTTTATTGCTTAAATAATACAAAGGGTATTACATATGTGTCCATTTTTTGCCCCCCGCCCTAGACAGTCCCCTAGCCTCCCCTATCCCCCAGTGTCTTATGTCCATTGGTTATGCTTATATGCATGCATACAAGTCCTTTGGTTGATCTCTTACCCCCCTCCCTCCTGCCCCCCAACCCTCCCCCGGCCTTCCCGCTGCAGTTTGACAATCTGTTTGAGGATGCTCTGCCTCTGTACCTATTATTTTTCAAAAGTTTATAATGGTCTCTATTATCCATGAATGAGTGAGATCATGTGGTATTTTTCCTTCATTGACTGGCTTATTTCACTTAGCATAATGCTCTCCAGTTCCATCCATGCCTTGCAAATGGTAAGAGTTCCTTTTTAGAGCAGCATAGTATTCCATTGTGTAGATTTACCACAGTTTTCTAATCCATTGATCCACTGATGGGCACTTAGGCTGTTTCCAGATCCTAGCTATGGTGAATTGTGCTGCTATGAACAGAGCGGTGCATATATCCTTTGTGATTGGTGTTTCTGGTTTCTTGGGATATATTCCTAGAAGTGGGATCACAGGGTCAAATGGGAGTTCCATTTTCAGTTTTTTGAGGAAACTCCATACTGTCTTCCATAGTGGCTGCACCAGTCTGCATTCCCACCAGCAGTGTACAAGTGTTCCTTTTTCTCCACATTGTCTCCAGCACTTGTCGTTTGTTGATTTGTTGATGATAGCCAGTCTGACAGGTGTGAGATGGTACCTCATTGTTGTTTTGATTTGCATCTCTCGGATGATTAGTGACCTTGAGCATGTTTTCATATGTCTGTTGGCTTTCTGAATGTCCTCTTTTGAAAGGTGTCTATTTAGGTCCTTTGCCCATTATTTGATTGGATTGTTTATCTTCCTTCTGTTAAGTTGTATGAGTTCCCTACAAATTTTGGAGATTAGGCCCTTATCAGATATGACATTGGCAGATATGTTTTCCCACACAGTGGGTTTTCTCATTGTTTTGTTGATGGTTTCTTTTGCTGTGCAGAAGCTCTTTATTTTGATGTAGTCCCATTTGTTCATTTTCTCTTTAGTTTCCAGTGCCCTAGGAGCTGTATCAGTGAAGAAATTGCTTCGGCATATGTCTGAGATTTTGTTGCCTTTGGATTCTTCTAGAATTTTTATGGTTTCCTGTCGTACATTTAAGTCCTTTATCCATTTTGAGTTTATTTTTGTGTATGGTGTATGTTGTTGGTCTAGTTTCATTTTCTTACATATATCTGTCCAATTTTCCCAACACCATTTATTGAAGAGACTATCTTGGCTCCATTGTATGTTCTTGCCTCCTTTGTCAAATATTAATTGAGCATATTGGTACGGGCCAATTTCTGGGCTCTCTATTCTATTCCATTGATCTATATGCCTATTCTTGTGCCAGTACCAGGCAGTTTTGAGAACAGTGGCTTTGTAATACATCTTGATGTCTGGTATTGAGATCCCACCTACTTTGTTCTTTTTCAGGATTGCTGCAGCTATTCAGGGTCTTTCTTTGTTCCAGGTGAAATTTTGGAGAGTTCATTCTGGATCTATGAAGTATGCTGTTGGTATTTTAATGGGAAGTGTGCTGAATTTATAGATTGCTTTGGGTAGTATGGACATTTTAATGATGTTGATTCTACCAATCCATGAACACGGTATGTTCTTCCATCTGTTTATGGCTTCCTCTATATCTTTTTTCAACATCCTGTAGTTTTGTGAGTAGAGGTCTTTTACCTCTTTAGTTACGTTTATTCCTAGGTAGCTTAATTTTTTTGGAGCGATTGTAAACGGGATTGTTTTTATAATCTCTCTTTCTGAAAGTTCACTATTGGTGTATAGAAATGCCTCAGATTTCTTGGGGTTAATTTTGTATCCTGCTACATTGCCAAATTCATGTATTAAGTCTAGTAGGTTTTTGATGGAGTCTCTAGGGTTTTGTATGTATAATATCATGTCATCTGCAAATAAGGACAGTTTTACTTCCTCTTTTCCAATTTGGATGCCTTTTATTCCTTCTTGCCTAATTACAATGGCTAACACTTCCAGTACTATGTTGAACAGGAGTGGAGAGAGGGGGCATCCCTGTCTTGTTCCTGTTCTTTGGGGAAATGGTGTTAGTTTTTGAGAACAGTCCATTGAGTATGCTGTTGGCTGTGGGCCTGTCATATATGGCTTTTATTATGTTGAGGTATGATCCTTCTACTCCCGCCTTGCTGAGAGTTTTTATCAAAAATGGGTGTTGAATTTTGTTAAATGCTTTTTCTGCATCAATTGATATGACCATGTGGTTTTTTTTCTTTCAATTTGTTTATGTGTTTATTGATTTGAGGATATTGTACCATCCTTGCTTTCCTGGGATAAATCCTACTTGGTCCTGGTGTATGATCTCTCTGATGTACTGCTGGGTCCGATGCGCTAAGATTTTGGCATCTATGTTCATGAGGGATATTGGCCTGTAATTCTCTTTCATCGTGTTGTCTTTACCTGGTTTTGGTATTAGGGTGATGCTGGCTTCATAGAATGAGCTTGGAAGTGTTCCTTCCTCTTGATTTTTTTGTAGTAGTCTGAGGAGGATAGGTTTTAGTTCTTCCTTGAATGTTTGGTAAAACTCCCCTGTGAAGCCGTCTGGTCCTGGGCTTTTGTTTGATGGAAGCTTTTTGATGACTACTTCAATTTCTTCCATAGTTATTGGCCTATTGAGATTTTTAGATTCTCCTGATTGAGTTTTGGAATGTTGTATTTTTCTGGGAATTAGTCCATTTCCTCCAGGTTGTCTAGTTTGTTGGAGTAGAGCTGTCCATAGTATTTTTAACAATCGTTTGTATTTCTGTGGGGTCTGTTGTTCTTTCGCCTCTATCATTTCTGATTTTGTTTATTTGGGTCCTCTCTCTTTGCTTCTTGGTGAGTCTGGCTAGAGGTTTGTCAATCTTGTTGATCCTTTCAAAGAACCAGCTCTTGGTTTCATTGATTTTCTGTATTGTTTTTTTGGTCTCTATGTCATATATTTATGCTCTAATCTTTTTTTTTTAAATTAAATCTTTATTGTTCAGATTATTACATTTGTTCCTTTTTTTCCCCCCCATAACTCCCCTCCTCCCAGTTCCCGCCCCACCCTCCGCCCTCACTCCCCACCCACTGTCCTCATCCATAGGTGCACGATTTTTGTCCAGTCTCTTCCCACATCTCCCACACCCCTTTCCCCCCCAAGAATAGTCAGTCCATTCCCTTTCTATGTCCCTGATTCTATTATAATCAACAGTTCATTCTGTTCATCAGATTATTTATTCACTTGATTCTTAGATTCACTTGTTGATAGATGCATATTTGTTGTTCATAATTTGTATCTTTACCTTTTTCTTCCTCTTCCTCTTCTTAAAGGATACCTTTCAGCATTTCATATAATCCTGGTTTGGTGGTGATGAACTCCTTTAGCTTTTCCTTATCTGTGAAGCTCTTTATCTGACCTTCAATTCTGAATGATAGCTTTGCTGGATAAAGTAATCTTGGTTGTAGGTTCTTGGTATTCATCACTTTGAATATTTCTTGCCACTCCCTTCTGGCTTGCAAAGTTTCTGTTGAGAAATCAGCTGACAGTCGTATGGGTATTCCCTTGTAGGTAACTGAGTTTCTTTCTCTTGCTGTTTTTAAGATTCTCTCTTTATCTTTTGCTCTTGGCATTTTAATTATGATGTGTCTTGGTGTGGTTCTCTTTGGATTCCTTTTGTTTGGGGTTCTCCGAGCTTCTTGGACCTGTAAGTCCATTTCTTTCAGCAGGTGGGGGAAGTTTTCTGTCATTATTTCTTCAAATAGGTTTTCAATATCTTGCTCTCTCTCATCTTCTGGCACCCCTATAATTCTGATGTTGGTACGCTTGAAGCTGTCCCAGAGGCTCCTTACACTATCCTCGCATTTTTGGATTCTTTTTTCATTTTGCTTTTCCGGTTGGATGTTTTTTGCTTCCTCGCATTTCAAATCATTGACTTGATTCTTGCGCTCCTCTGGTCTGCTGTCGGGCGTCTGTATAATATTCGTTATTTCAGTCCGTGTATGCTTAATTTCTAGTTGGTTCCCCAATATACGATCGAGGGTCTTATTAGTTTTCGTGTAGATCTCATTAAGTTTATCGGCAGCTTCTAAACAGTTGTTGAGAGACCTTAAAAGTGTGGTTCTGAACTCTATTTCTTCCATTGACAATTTTGTCCTGTTTCTTTGTCTCCGCATTTTGTTATGCTTCCTTGGTGCACCCCCTAGTGGTCTTTGTTTGCAGTCTTATAGATAAATCTTGATTGTTGTAGCTAATTCCAGGGAGGGTTTGACCTCCAGGCCAAGTGGCTATGAGAATCAGCTGTGTCAGCAGTGAGAGAACTTCTGTCCTCTAGGGAGGTGCTAATCTAGCCTTTGCCTGAGGCTATCCAGCAAATGCCTGTGTGCAGGGCTTGGGCGGGGCGGGTCGCACAGGATCAACAGGGTGGGCTGGAGAGAGCAGTTATGGCGGCTCTCAGTCCTGTCCCAAGGGGCTCTGCCTCTCTGAGTCCCAGCACCCGCTGCAAAGCTGGGAGAGAAAGCTGCACTGGCTCTGACCGAAGCCAGACAGTCCCGCTTCTCCCGTTTGAGTCTGGGTCCCTAAAGACTCGCCCGGATCTGGTGCTCAGAGTCTGCGACTCCCTCCCGATTGAAAACGCCAACTGCGCCCTCCGCCGCCAGCCTGCTCCGCGCACTCCGCACCTCAGAATTTGACTTCAGCACTGCGCCTCCTCTGAGTGTCCGTATGCGTTTCTCTTTCCTCCTAGTTGTAGGACTTCCACTCAGCCAGCGTTCCTGTGGTTCTGGGTGATGTCCCTTCCGTTTTTTGGTTTCACTTTTGAAGTAGTTGTTCAAAGCAGCAAACTCCGGCGTTAACCTATGCCGCCATCTTGGTTCTCCTCTAATCTTTATTATCTCCTTCCTTCTGCTCACTCTGGGGTTTTCTTGTTGCTCTCTTTCTAATTCTTTGAGGTGTAGAGTTAGATGATTTACTACCATTTTTTCTTGTTTTTTGAGGTAGGCCTGTAGAGCTATAAAGTTCCCTCTCAGGACTGCTTTCATTGTGTCCCATAGGTTTTGGATTGTTGTGTTTTCATTTCTATTAGTTTCCAGGATGTTTTTAATTTCTTCTTTGATCTCATTGGTAACCCAATCAATATTGAATAGCATGCTATTCAGCTTCCAGGTGTTTGAGTATTTTGGGTTGTTTTCATTGTAGTTTATTTCTAATATTATGCCTTCGTGGTCTGCAAATATGCTTTTTATGATTTCAATCTTCTTGAATTTGGGGAGACTTTGCTTGTGACCCAATATATGGTCTATTTTAGAATATGTCTTATGAGCACATGAGTAGAATGTATATTCCCAGGCTTTGGGGTGAAGTGTTCTGAAGATGTCTATTAAGTCCATCTGATCTAGTGAGTCATTTAGGATTGCTGTATCTTTGCTGATTGTTTGTCTAGAGGACTTATCCAGTGCTGTCAGTGGTGTATTAAAGTCCCCTACTATGATTGTATTGTTGTTGATCTCTCCTTTGATATCTTCCAGGAGATTTTTTATGAATTTGGGTGCTCCTGCATTGGGTGCATATATGTTTATCAGGGTAATATCTTCTTGTTGTATTGATCCCTTTAGTATTATGAAGTGGCCTTCCTTATCTCTTGTTATGGCCTTCACTTTGAGGTCTATTTTTTCCGATATAAGTATTGCTACCCCAGCTTTCGTTTCCTTTCCATTTGCCTGAAAGATATTTTTCCATCCTTTCACTTTCAGTCTGTGTGAGTCCCTTCTAAAGAGGTGGGTTTCTTGTAGACAGCAGATGTATGGGTCATGTTTTTTTATCCATTCAGCCACTTGATGTCTTTTGGTTGGAGCATTTAGTCGGTTTACATTTAAAGTTATTATTGAAAGGTACTTGTTTGTAGTCATTTCTTTTTTTTGTGTGGCTGTTTTCTTTCTGAGCTTTTTAGTTCTTCTTTTTATACCAGTCCCTTTAGCATTCCTTGCATTGCTGGCTTGGTGGTGAGAAACTCCCTTAGCCTTTTTTTGTCTGTGAAGCTTCTTATTTCCCCTTCAAGTTTGAATGATAGCCTTGCTGGATAGAGTATTCTTGGATTCAGTCCTTTGCTTTGCATCACTTTGTAAATGTCTGTCCATTCATTTTGGCCTGATGTGTTTCTGTTGAGAAATCATTTGACAATCTAATGGGAGATCCCTTGTATGTGACTTTCTCTCTCTCTCTTGGAGCCTGTAAGATTCTCTCTTTGTCCTGAACATTTGCCATGGTAATTATGATGTGTCTTGTTGTGGGTCTCTTTGGGTTCACCTTGTTTGGGACTCTCTGGGCTTGTGTGACTTTTTTCTTCCCCACCTCAGGGAAGTTTTCTGATATTATTTCTTTGAATAGGTTTTCTAATCCTTGTTCATCTTTCTGTTGTTCTGGTACTCCTATTAATCGTACGTCGTATCGTTTCATGTTGTCCCAAAGCTCCCTTAGGCTCACCTCCTGTCTTTTAATTTTTTTCTCCAATTGCAGTACAGTTTGGGTGTGCTTTGCTTCCTTGTCTTCTAATTCACTAAGTCGGTCCTCCGCTTCTCCTAGTCTACTGTTGATACTTTCAATGGTGTTTTTTATTGCAGCTATATCACTCTTCATTTCTTCTTGGGTCTTACTTAAGGTGTTGATTTTTTCATCTGTTTCTTCTAGCTTCTTCCATATGTTATTGATTTTTTCATCTGTTTCTTCTTGCTTCTTGCATAGGTAGTTGACTTTTTCATCTGTTTCTTCTTGCTTCTTGTAGAAGTTGTTGATTTTTTTCTGCCATCCAGTTTATGCACTCAAGGACCCTTATTCTGAATTCTTTTTCTGTCATGTTGCATGCCTCTGTATTACTTAGCTGCTTTTCAGGAGAGTCCTTCTCTTTCCTTTGGGGGTTTCTTTGTCTACCCATGTTTGATCTCACTGACATATCTAAACGTTGAGTCGTTCAGTGGCTGCTCCCTGGGTGGCAGTGACTCCTTGGTCTGTGGTTGCTCTTCGGGCGGTTGCGGTAGCAGCTGCTCCTCAGTTGGCAGCAGCTCCTCTGGTGGGTGCTGTTTACAGCTGTGGTGGCTCTTCTGGATGGTGGGGGAGGCTTCACGTACAGCTGCTGTTCCTCAGCAGAGGGTGTGGTGCTCAGGAGGCTGTTGTTCCTCGGATCTGCTGCGTTGATTTAAAGGCACAAAATACAACACAAGGCACCACGTACCAGGCACTAAACACAAATATATTCACGATATTAATAACCCCAAATAAAGGTGACCACCCGAATTCAGAGAATTAGGGGATAAGGAAGAAGGAAGAGAAAAAGATAAAAGAGAAAAAAGAAAAGAAAAGTAGGGACCAAAAGAGTGCAAAAATGAAATTGGGAAAAAGGAGGGGGGAAAATAAAAGCGAGAATAGAAAAGATAAAAAAAGAGCGAAAAGAGAGAATGAAGTGGAAGAGGGGAAGAGACTTTTTATATGAGGAGAATACTCCTATAGAACCGCCACTAATCCCAACAAATTCCAGCAACAGCTCCCTAGAGATGGATGCAAACTAGAAACAACTGATAATATACCACTGAAAATAGAATGGAGGACACTAATCCCAAAATAAAATAAAGAAAAAATAAAATGGCACTTTAAAAAATGGTAAAATAGTAGCAGTAATAATACTGGTTAAAAATAAGAAGGTAGTAATTAAAAGCGTAAAATCAGGTGATGGAAAAAGAAGAAAAAAAAGGAAAAAAAGAAAAAAAATGGTTTCTTAGTTAAAAGGTGAAAAAAGAAAAAAAAAATTTGCAGTAGTGAAGGTCCTTCGGTTCTTCTATTCTTCAGTCTGGCTCGCCTTTAGTCCTGCCAGTTATTCAGGAATGTGTTGAGTTTCCCTGCGATACACTGTTCCTCTGTGTTGTAAACCACAGTCCTTATTTTAAAGCAGGCCGTATTTGTTTCCCAGACTGCCTTATTTTGTGTTTAGCAAAGACTCAGTTTGTGGCTCAGCCTCTGGGTGGCAGTGTTCTGGGGTTGGCCTCTGAGGATATAAGGCTTCTCTATCGCATTTAAAACTGATTTGGATAGGTCAACTATCCAGAGCTGGTTCCTTAATAGTTATCTGCTCTGTGTTCTTGCTGGGATTGAAAATCCCTCTATAGGCCAGACGCTGTTAACTCCCAGGGACTGATCAGATTATTTTAATCCTTAATCTCATTCAGGGTGGAATCTGTGTGTGGCTGTGCTCCTTGTCTGGGGGCTTTGGGGAGGAGTCTCACTCTTCAGAGAGAATGGCTGCCCCAGTCCTGGGCTAAGGGGTATCTCAGCACTCAATTCGCTGCCACCTCTCCCGGCTCCCCTTCTCTCCTCAGTCTCTCCCCAGATTCCACTCCTCCGCACCCTCTCCCTCTCCTCAGCACAGGTGAGTGTCTGTACCCGAAATATCTTATGAACAGGATTCAGTGAAAACAAACAAACAAATGCTGGCTGCGGAAACGGGGAAGGCTTGGTTTCTGTAAGCTCTTTTCTTACCGGCACGGCATGGTCTGGTCAGCTCTTCAGGCTGCCCCCTTTAGGCTCAGTCCTCCGTGAACACAGAACCCATCTCTCAAATCTCCTGGCTGTTCCAGGAATCCCGCGGATCTCCTTTCCCCAGTCAGGGGCTTTGCCTGTCCCAAGGGACGTGGCTGTCTGCCACGCTATCTCCCTTTGACCCTCTGGGCTCAGAGGTCTGGCAATCTTTCCTGCCCAAATCCCTGTGTTTTGTTTTTTTTTTTACCTTTCCAGGGGAGTTCTGCCCTTCCCGGCTGCAAATGGTCTCACCAGCTGAGAAATTTCGCCAATTCGGGGTGGGTTTTATTAGTTTCAGCTGCTCACTCCATTTGCTCCCTTGAATTGCTTTAAATGAATTTTTCTTATTGTTTAAAGCAGCAGTTCTCAACCTGTAGGTCGTGAGCCCTTTAGTGGTCGAATGATCCTTTCACAGGGGTCGCCTAATACCATGGGAAAACACATATATAATTACATATTGTTTTTGTGATTAGTCACTATGCTTTAATTATGTTTAATTTGTAACAGTGAAATTGGGGGTCAACATAACATAAGGAACTATATTAAAGGGTCACAGCATTAGGAAGGTTGAGTTTAACACTGGTTTAAAGTATTACATATGTCTCCTTTTCCCCCATCGACCCCTCCTTGATCACTCCCACCGCCCTAATTACAAGGAGGCATGACTTAAAAATCAATATCTGTTTCTTCTTCTCGGGATTGGGAGTATTTACTGAATTCAGACCACCACCAGAAGGTTGAGTCTCACCTTTTGAACAGATCTTTATGTCTGAATCCTTTGGAAAGTTTCTCAGATGAAGGATGAAGACTTGTCACAGAATCTCAGTCTGGATTCTTCTACACTTCTCTCACATACCTGCAATCTTTTTCCTACTTCACTGGGTCTCTGAGGAGCCTAAATGGAATACTCTGATGGGAGAAGGAATTCATTCACTTGTTGACCCCCCTTGTTCAGTTGGCAAGGTAAATACTGTGTGTAGAGTGAAAACTTCCAGGAGTGCTCAGGTGACTTAGAAATTGGCCTTAAGAACCCAGAGCATTTTTTGCAAAACACAGACTTGTTTGAAGATACTGGCTATGTAAGGGCTTGTGAGTCATCTTTGTCCCAAGATCAGCAGGAAGTCAGGAAACATGGTAAACACTGGGTGTGACCCGAAGACCATTTCATTTTGACAGGCTGACTGCCTGCACTGTGGTGGAAGGTCTATAACAATACCTGCTATGCTGTAACAATATCTACCTTCTAGTAGTGCTTACAGTTCAGAGAATTGCAGTTTAGCTACATAAATTGTCAACAAGGCCAGGGAATCATGATCCCCATTAGTGATGAGAAAACCTGTCAGAGTGTGTTTCCAAGACCATGACGCTTGGTTAGCTGTGGGCTCTCTAATGCACTTGTGCTGTCGCCTTCTGTGTCTTTCTGGTTCCTAGTGGATCTACATTTAAATGGTGCTAACACTGCACTTTCACAGCCTTGCCAGCACTCTGTTTAAACACCGAATTCTAAAGGTCACACACTTGGGTATTGTGACCCTTGATAATAAAATTGAATTGAATAAAATTATCAACGTCTGAGTTAATATTACAGAACATTTTCTAATTTTTGTGATCTTCCTTGAGATAAAGAAGTTGCATTCTGATACATGGCACTTTTAATTTTTTATTTCTCTTAGGACAAATCATTACTATGATGAAAACTGTTTTATAATGAAATGATTTCCAACCCTAATAATGGGCTCTGGTATTTTTCACATATTTTATTTAGTTTTAAAACTTCACAGTGAATTAACTGGTATTTCCCCATTTTCTGGAAGAAAATATTGAGGCTATAGAGATGGTTTGTTGAAAATCAACAACTAATAGGTAATGGAAGAGAACCTAGATCACAGTATTTTTACAGTAGTTTCACCTACATAAAATTTGTCTAGCAAAAGTAGATGAGGTTGCACTTACAATACTGGGCACAGGAAAGTCCAGAAATAGAATAAAGGGGCTCTGGATTTGATTACCTTTTTTCTCATGAGTATGTTTTTAAATGGGAAAGTTCTACTGAGGAATGCTAACTGTTGGGGGTGAATATTGTAATACCTTCCTAGTTATTTGTATTTTATATGTTCTTGTTGTTGTAGGGACTTAAAATTGGAGTTTTACTTAGATCATTACTGCAAGGATTACACAATGCTTTTCAGAACAACTGAAGAAGTATGCACACTTCATCAAGGTAAGCATCTTTTTCATTAAAAGTTTTGTGAACAGTATGGTGACATTTGCTTGTATTTCTGTTATGTTTGGACTCTATGTCATAAACTCGCTTCTAAACAACATAGAGTACAGCCCAGCTGATGGGGTGTCAGGTCCTGTCACTTCTCTGGTACTCTAGTTCTTGAGGTCCCTTCCTTCCTCTCAGCCTCTCTCTCCCTTTCTCTGTCTGTGCCACTGACCTGTTGTTCTGTCTGGAAGCTGAGTCCACAGCCTTTTCCTTACCGCTTTAGCAAATCTTGGTTTTGCTATGTTCTTCACTTTGTTCTGAGAGTGTCTTGGTCTGAGAAAAGATAGGGCATATCGTGCTACTTTATTGTAACTTCTAGACATAAGCTGTCAAGTCCCATGAGTGGGATAGATTTCCACCTTGACATTCCTGATACGACGATTCTAGTGTGAAGCCATCAAGGTGAGCAGCAAGAGTACTAAGCCACATTGACTTCAGGGCCTCCTGATCCCATGTGTTCTCTGTGACCTGTCAACCTCTAGTATCGCCAGGTCCCTAAGGATTCTCTACCGGCAGCCCGAAGGATCTTTTGAAAATGTCAATATGATCATGTCTCTTCTGAAAACTGACAGTGCTCTCCTATGGCCTTTAGAAATGAGTCCCAAATCCTTAGCGTGTCCGTTCAGGCCCTCCATGGCCCGACCTTAGCTTCCTTTGCAGTCTTTTCTCTCCCTCACCCCTTTTTTGTGGTCACACTTTGAGATCCTCATTGGCATCACACTCTGCCAGCCCAGCTTAGAGCTGTGCCATGCCCTGTATCCTGACGTCTCCCTCTGGAGTCCGTGGAAGGCTGGTGTTCTTTCCGGCATCTCCCATCTTTCCCCTGTCCTGCTCTCTGCTCCCATCGTTTTTTGTTTTTTTGTTTTTGTTTTCGTTTTTGTTGTTGTTTTTTTTTTTGCAATACCATGAAATGCTACAACCTTGTCCACGCTCAGGGGTTTTAACGATCTCATTCAGTGTGGCAGCTGAGAATTATAAGCAGCAGAATAGTGATGAAGCTAACAGTAGGGCCTTGTCTTTCTAACAAAAGAACAAGTCCACAGGTAGGGGGATCCAATATTGAATTCAGCTGCTCAGTGATGTCATGGTAAGCTCCCAGCATCAACGAGAGGAAAAAAATCCTCTCCTCGCTATTGTGCTTTATATCAGGGAGGAACTTTGTGTCTCATAAATCAACTCTGAGAGTCTTTCGTGAACCCTTGGGCAGAACGGGCCGAATTGCAAGGGACATGGGGCAGTTTAGTGTCAATCTGCTCCTGAAGGAGGTGCCTAAGCCCAGGAGGAGGTGGTGAGGGGAAGGGCAGTGGGGACATGTGGGATGGTGAGCTTCCTGTTTGTACTGTGATCACTAAGGGCCCCGTACATTTCTTCTGTGTGGACTTGTGGAGGAAAGGCGTCCTGAGATACAGGGATGACTGTTTCACAACGGTTGCCTAGTGTTTTGAAGTACCCTGTCTCATAGGGTCCATATTATCCACACAGAACTGGTTAAACATATATGTTTCTACTGATCTCAGAGGGAGGAAGGGAAAGGGAACAGAGAGAGTGGGGTGTGGGGGTGGGGGCGGTGAGGAGGCTGGGAAGGGGAGAGAAAATGTCAATTATGAGAGAGCATCATCGGTCCCATAGCCCCTAGGGTGCAACCCCGGTACGGGCCCTGACTGGGAATCTAATGGGGATCTCTTGGTTCTGGGGTCCACGCTCAAGCACTGAGCCATCCCAGCCGGGCAGCCACATATCAATTTAAAGTGAAATTTTTTTTTAATTCTAATTTAGTAAAACTTAAAATTCACTGAGACGTTTAGGTTTTTCTTGTTGGATACCTGAGGAGTGTTGGCTTGGTGTATTGACCAGGTAGCTTGTTTGCCTTGAAAGCAAATATGAAATGAAAGAAAGGAAGTGTGTCTCCTCTCAGAGCAAGAGTGCTGCTCACATGAGAACGATGAGCTTTGGATGATTGGGCCACAGCACTGAATGAATCCCTCTTGCACAGTGTGCCTCCTTTTGAAATACTCACCAGTGGCATTCCTTTGTCCTTTCTGCTTAGAATTTTCTGACATGATGGTTTTCGTTTCAATTATAGATTGTTCCAGTAGTGGTGTCAGTGAACTATGGCCCCTCCGGTAGAACCAGGGCTGTGTACCTTGTTTCCATACCGTCCTGTTCCAGTGGAACCATTGCCTCTCCCTAAGCTGAGTCTGACTGGTGAGTTAAATTCTGGGCTCATGGAGGAAGGGAAATGATTCAGGAAGTGTTTAGTGGGGGGAGTTGTTTTGAGTTACTCCTGTTGCAACCAAAGCAATGCTCTTGCTATCCCTAGTGATTTTAAGTATGGTTGAGAGCTAGTCTACTGGTTGTTTCTGGCCAAATAGCAAATCCAGCTAAACGGCGAGGGAAGTAGAATGCCCCCCATTAAGTAATTTTTCCTTTCATGAGACCATTTCAAGAGACAAGTTGGCACTTGGGAAAGTTTAGAAAGATATGATTGAGTCTGGCCAGTGTTGCACGGTGGTGGAGCGTCCGCCTGTGAAGCAGGCAGGAGTGCACAGTTGGTTTGATTCCGGGTCAGGGCACAGGCCCGGGATGCAGACTGGATCACCAATAGGGGTCATGAAGGAGGAAACCGATCAATGCTTCTCTCTCATGGTTTACGTTTCTGTCTCGCCCTTTCTCCCTCCCTGAAATCAATCAAAGTGTATTTTTTAAAATATATACTGAGTCTAGCCCCGGTTGATGGGGCTCATTGGATGGGCATCTCCCCTTGCACTGAAAGGTTTCCGGATCAGTTCCCAGGGAGGGCACGTGGCAGGGTTTTGCGGTCAATTCCATGGCGAGGGTGGGCAGGAGGCGGCTGGTTCACCTCTCATCTATGTTCTCTGCCTCTCCCTTCCTCTCTCCACTGTCTATCTGTATATTGGAGGTATGATCCTTGTGTCAACCAGAACCTATACATAAAGCAAAATGAGAAGAAACTGTCACTTCTAGTAGTTTCACTTCTGACAGTCCACTAGTGTGAACATTTTGGTGTATATATTTCCAGATTTTATGTCCCCATTTTATCAGTGTATACGTAGTTATCAGAAGAAATTAAATGTTTCAAAACTTATTTTAAAACTGTATGATACAGTGAGCACCTTCCATGTCAGCATATATGTGTACATGTGTGTGTGTGTGTATGGAATTATGTATATGTACATGAGAAGACATGGTCTACACGTGTTTTTAATAAACAACCTTATTTAATCAAAAGGAGTATTTAACTTAATGGGACATAGTCTTCATAAATAGGTAGGTACTTTTAGAAATTATCCTTATTTACTATTATAAATGTACAGTTGGGATGTATTCCTCTGAATTATTTAAGATAATCGCCTAGAACTCTTCTGACAGCATGAGAGAAGGCTTCCAGCGCAGCCAGTAGCTGGCTCCATAATGGCTTCAGGTACTGCCTCGGGCCAGGCCTGGCCAGGGCAGGGCCTCTCGTTGGACCAGGCTCTGGCCCCTGAGCAGACCCTTCCTCTGCCTCCGGAGAGCTCTGGAGCTCTGGGCGTGGACCTGGAGCAGGAGAAAGAGACAGATTGACTCACACTCCTGGCTTTCCTGTGACTTAGTGCAGACAGGAAAGATGCCACCGCCTTTAAGGGAACTCCAGCCCATGAGCCTGCCCTCCCCCGATGATCTGTCCAGATGATCATTCCCCCTCACCTTGTTGAGTTGCCTTGGTGGGCTCAAGGTGCTGCAGCGCCAACCATAGATTTTGGGCGTGGCCCACCAGGTGTGAGGCGGGGGAGTTGACGGGCAGCAAGGCCTGCTCTACCTCGAAGCAGGCGAAAGGAAGGGGCTGCTCCAAACCCTGGACGTGGTCCAGCCAGGTCCCCACCATCGCAGCAAAGGCCCTGGGGAGAGGCAGGTGGGCAGCAGAGTCTGAGTCCTGGTCTTTCCTTGCACTCTGCCCTCCCATGGCACACTTGTTTAGATCTGAGCCTCTGTGCAGGCCCCCCTTGTGCACCCAGGGGACAGCCCCATGCCACCCCCGGCCCCTGTGTGGCTGTCCTGGTTGTAGCAGTTGTGGGATCCAGCAGGTTCAACACGGAGTCTGTGTCAGACTCTTCTTCCCACTGGCAGCTCTCCTGAAGGTCCAGTGCACTGCCCTCCCCCACCCTCCAGGCCCTGGGCATCTGGGCTGAGGACTGAGACAGACTTGTGAGCAGCCTGCTCACCACAGTCCTGTTCTGAGCCTGGCCACCGTGGTCAGGGGAGATGGATATGGAGGGGGCAGGCAGAGTGGGGTGGGTCTGTGGGGAGTGGGAGGGGACTGTGAGGGACAACTCAGCACAGCATCCCCTCTGGGTCTACAAGGCCTGGCACCCCACCCACTGTCATCTTTGACTCCTATCCTCCT
Source organism: Myotis daubentonii (assembly GCF_963259705.1). Taxonomy (NCBI): domain Eukaryota; kingdom Metazoa; phylum Chordata; class Mammalia; order Chiroptera; family Vespertilionidae; genus Myotis; species Myotis daubentonii. The sequence goes on along the minus strand of NC_081851.1, from coordinate 12,258,352 downwards.
GGAATAGAAGACTCCAGAGCCCAGGCCTTTCTTGGGAATCAGATGATGTATAAGATTAGGGTTCTGCCAGGCACTCTCCACCCTCCACCCACCACAGTCCTCACAATGCTGACTCTGGAGGCCCTCCCTCTGGACCCGGAGACCACTCACTTTATGACTTGGTCCTGCGGTGTGTCAGCCCGGGCATTGTAAGCAGGTGTGCCTCCAGATGGAAAAATCACTCTGATCGCATCAGCCCTGATGGATGGTGGACACGACCTGCGAATGATGGACAGCGTGACTGCTTGGACCCATTGCCCAGAAATGAGGCCCAGGGATTGTGTCTGCTTCATTCCTTGAGTCAGGCTAAGTGTCTCCAAAATTGCGTGCACATTGTCGAGTAAAGAAACTCCAACCAGAAGCATGCCATACATCTGAGTGGTCCTGGGCCCCTGCTCTCCCCAGAAATCCCCAGTGTGGTCCACCAAGGACCAGGACCGGCTAGGTGAAACCTCACACTGCTTAACAGGTTGCTTTGCATGTGCTTTTCCAACCTCCGATGCCACAGGCCGCTGATGGGTGTGTCAGAGTTCTTTCCATGGGACAGAGTGAAAGAATTGCCACCAACAACCGCCGCACATCCAGCTACCCTGTCTGCAGAGCCAGGGAGCAGGTGAGACCTGCCATGGCTTGTCCCCACAGCAGTGCTATGAGGTTTCCCCCCGAGCAGCCCACTTTTCAGAGGAGCATCATGAGACTCGGGAAGATGTGGTGACGTTTTCATGCCTCACAGCTATCAGTGGGCAGAGTCACAAGTGTGTGCTCACCTAGATAGAAGCTCCTCCACGAACCGTTGGGCTCTGGAGAAGGCCAGCGTGGAGACGTGGGGGACGATTCCTCCCGGGAAAGCTGGCACCATGGCCATGGCCACCTTCTCCGAGATGCCTTCTTGGAGGGCCTGCATCCTGCAGGACTCATGCAGGTTACCAGTTCGCTCAGCTGCACACTGGGTGGGAGAAGGAAGGATATCCATGTCAGCGGCATGACCGTGAACCCCACAAGGATGGAGGTTCGGAGCTCAATCGGGAGGTCCCAGCCCTACTGTGACGTGTACAAGAGGAGGGACAGGAGTGCCCCGGCTGGACGAGGTTCTAGGTCTTCAAAGTGCCCCTGAAGTTCCGTACATGTTCATACAATTGCCACCTTCTAGGCATCTTCCCCCCCACCCCCTTCCCTTTAGCTGTGGATCAACCAACCTCCTTGTAGTAATAGTGTATATGAAGAGCCCGGGCCCTGTGAGTCCTCAAGAAAGGTCCTTGTTATAGAGATGAGAACACAGAGGCTTAGGAAATATCAAATGCCTGCTCAAGGGCATGCAGGTCAGAACTGGGTACTGTCCTGCATGACATTCCCTCTCAGGTACCAGAGACTTCCCTGCTACTGACATGGGTGGAAAGGGTGTGGGAACCTTGTCCCTCCCCAGCGTGGGAACAGTGTACACGGTAGATATGGCCTGTGAAAGCCTTTGACTTCAAAAGAGAAAGTTATGTTTTATCCTTTTACATTAAAGGGCATTTTAAGACCCTCATTATGGAGATGGCAGATTCCGCAAGGTGGCAAGTGCCTGGAGACTGCAGATGGGAGAAAGGCGATCACGGGGCAGGAATCTGACCAGAGGACTCGGGGAGGAGGTGATCCATGTGGTGGGTGTAAAGTGACAGGTGCCTCAGTGTCCCCATGAGGCAATTGCCAGGGACGGAACACTGTGTTTGAGTTGGACACCTTGACATTGGCCAGGTGAAAATTTCAATGAGTGAGATTTCCCGGGCCAGGCTGGGAGCAAGGCAGCAGCCATCATCAGAAAGTGCTGTTGGCAAAGTCCCTGCCACAGCCCTTTGGGTTTGGAATCTGCCTGCAGCCGTTAAAATATTACACGTGCTTGTTCTTCCCCCAGCAGTGGGCGTCTACCTCCAGCTGGGGACATTACATGTACTGTGGCCTGAATTGTTTACCCCTAATCCCATGACTTTGCAACCCCTCGAACTTGATTATGTGTCTGCATTTGAGTTTTAGTCTTCAAGCAAGTCATTCAGGTGACGTGAATTCAGTGGTGTGGGTCTTCATCGAATCTGATCAGTGTCCTTAGAAGAGGAGGGTAGGACACGTGGCAGTGCAGAGGGGAGTCCATGTGACACACAGAGAGAAGGCAGCCATCTACAAGCTGAGGAGCGACCCCCTCAGGAGATACCAGCCCCACTGACAGCACCATCTCTCACTTCTAGCCTCCGGAATTGTGAGGAAATGAATGTCTGCTGTTAACACCACCCAGTGTGGCCCTATGTTATGGCAGCGCAAGCAAGTTACCTAACACAGTCTGTTCTGACACACATCAGTGTTCCAGACAGTACTGCTGATAATGCAGCTGAACTGCATTAGGCCCATGTCCATCAGCACTGAAAGGCCGCATCGCTGGGCAAATGACCTCCACGACTGGACCAGGTCCGCAAGGACAGTGGAGCTGAGTGCTCCAGAGGATATGTGGCAAGTGTAGTTTAAGCAACACAAACAGCGAAATGACCAAGTGCTCATGGTCCACTGTGAAGTCACACGACATTTCTCTCTCTGATATTGCTACAAATATGTGAGGAGCATCTCTCTACCGTCCCATACAGCTGGACAGGGGCGTGGGGGGGGTCCCCATTTCTTTGTCTTGGGGCTGTGGGACACTGGGGAGAGTCCTGGGAGGGTGCCCGGGGAGTCCCCAGATTTGAGTGTGGGTCTGGGCACTGCCAGCTTGTGTTGGGGTTGTGGGTGTAGAGACCCTCGAGGCCAGCTCTCACCTCAGACAGGCAATGATCTGTGTCATCAGCCTGGTGCACCTGCACCCTGACCCCGTAGGTTGTGTAGTCGGGTCCATGGGCCAGCACCTCAATGATGTCCTCCTTGGAGCTCTGCAAAGACAGAGTGGGTACTGAGCCAGGAGGCATCAGGAACCTTCCACCCAATCTGTGGTCCTGTGTCATGGCAGACCTAGTCTGTGAGGGCATGGTGAGGATGTTCCTGGCAGCCCTGCTGAGCTAGCAACAATTGATTTGTGTCAAGGTGTAGCCACAGTGAAAGCCTGAAACACTGAGGAAAACTCTGTCCTTGTTGGCATGATATGGAGTTGGGTAAGACCACAGCACCTGAGCTGGGTGCGCTGCAATGGTTTGTCGTCCTCTGTGAGGTGATAGGTTGCAGAGAAAAGTATTCAAGACCTTAATCCCTTCCTATCCCCCTAAACACCACCCCCCCGCTTCCCCTTGGTTTTTGTTTTGTTTTTTTCAAATACACAGCACTATCAAGTGGGATGATGTGTAAGGCTTGGAAAAGGTCTACAAGGACAGTCGGGCTGGGGCTGGTCTACAGGATACTTGGGGCAGGGAGTTCATCAGATGAAAGGAGCATGAGGCAAAGACAGCAACAGATGCCTTCTCTCTGATCCCAAGAAGCACAGGAAGAAAGACTGCTTTTCTCCCCTACCAGGGAGCTGGTCGGGAGGATTGAAGGTGCAGATCACTTTGGGAGTGGGCCTCTGAGAACTTTGAGGCCCCAGATTTGACTCTGACTTCTGGTCCCACCCCAGTCACCTCAGGGTCCTGGGCGTGGGCCAGCTCTCACCTCAGTTTGGCACTGGATGGTTTTCCTGTCCTGACGCACTTGTTCTTTGTACCCGTTGAGGGCATAAGTGAACCTTTCAGCCAGGTCCCCGGCGCTGCCCTTGTTGGAGCTCTGCAAAGACAGAGCCCGCTACCGTGCCAGGAGGCAACAGGCGCCCCGGGCATTACCAGTGGGGACGATGCCCACCACCCATTCTGCTCCCCAGATCAGGTAGAGAGGGGCAACTGCAAAGACCTCCAGGCAGGGAGTGAAGTTGATGACCCATTGAGCACCCCTGCGATTTAACAAGTTAGTAGCAGAGCTCTGACCCCAGCACTCGGCTTCCCTTCCTGTGAGCCATGACCTGGGCAATGAACATGACACACCCTCCAACACCCTTCAGGATTCTGACACTTACCAACCTGCTCCTGAGCCCAGCAAGAGCATCCCTCATTTCCAGCTTTCTTCCCCTCACCATCCCGGACACAAACACACACACACAAACACAAACAAACACACACACACACACACACACACACACGGGATGAGGGGTAAGAGGTGTGGGGCTCCCCAGGTGTGACCCTCAGTTGGCGCCCAAGTGTGAGCTGAAAGGACCTGCCCTCGGTTACCTATGTGTGACTCGTGCCAGAGGGCGAGGGGTATCCAGATTTTCCTTTAACAACTTGGTCTAGAACAGCATTGCTGGATATTGGAGATACTAGAGAAGTGAGTTTTCACTCTGTTTCACTGATGATTCACTTCATGTTACATTTGCCCCATACATAAGTAAGATATTAGTAATAAGGGAAATTGGGTGTGGTGTACATGGTTATTATCTTCACAATTGTTCTGTAAACCTGGAACTATTCTAATATAAAATATCCATTAAAAGAATACTCAAAATCCTAGGAAACGTTAATATCTGAACATAGTGGAATGGATCACTGAAATAACGGGGAGTATGGCAATTGTGTCACAGGAAACACCACTTGCCTACCATATGCTGGAATATAATGGAACTAGAGGAAATGAGAGAGAGAGGTCAGTTTGGGAAAAATTTTAGGAGATAAGAGGAAGGTCTCTGTGCTATAACCACAGTGTCTGAGATTTCTGCATTCCCTGCCACCCCTACCCCTCCTGGTGGGTCAAGCTGACACTTTGTGAGGTCAAGCCACACCATGGCAACCACTGATTATGGGCAAACAGAGCTGAAGTGGATGGATCCTCACTAACCCAAATAGTATATATAGAGACCAGGACCTTTGAGTAGTGTCTGTTGCCTTAACATAGCTAAAATTAATTAGACGATATAGTAGACTAGTAGAGATAAGGAATAAGACTCCAAACACAAGGATGGATGAAGAAACTGCAAGTACAAAAGTGAATTTATGTTTGTATTGCGGGGGGTGGGAAGGATGCTGGAGGTCGCAGTCATGTGGAACAGAGTGTTGTGTTAATGCTGGCAGTGTATAATAAAGAATTTGATTTCCTTTTTACATGGCAGACTATTGAATACTGTTAAACTATTGAAAGGATGGTCAGCTCAAGATGTGAAGTTTTATCCCACAACTGGTATAGTTTTTCCTTTAATATCATGGCCTAGAACAGCATTGTTGGATATTTGAGATACTAGAGAAGTGAGGTTTGACTCTGTTTCACTGATGGGGAGGGATCTAAAGAGGGGGCAGGCATGTGAGAAAGGAGTCATGTAGATTTCTATAGTTGGGGCACCAGACAAGCCATGCCATACTGAGCGAGACACTTGGGATAAGGACAAGAAGACGTCTGAATGGGATTTTTTTCTCAACACTTTCTAATACTGGCAAGGAAAAAAGAAGGTGATGTTAAATTTAGGTTTCGATTGGGGGGGTAGTATGGCTGGTGGTCGCAGTGATGAGGAACAGGGTGGTCGCAGTCATGAGGAACAGGGTGTTGTGTTAGTGCTGGCAGTGTATAATAATGAATTTGATTTCCTTTTCATATGGTAGACTATTGAATATAGTTAAACTATTGAAAGGATGGTCAGCTCAAGGTCTGAAGTTTTATGCCACATCAGGTCCAGTTTTTCCTTTAACAACTTGGTCTAGAACATCATTGCTGGATATTTGAGATGCTAGAGAAGGGAGGTTTCACTCTAACTGTTTCACTGATGATTCACTTCATGTTACATTTGCCCCATACATAAGTAAGATATTGGTAATAAGGGAAATTGGGTATGGTGTACATGGTTATTATCTTCACAATTTTTCTGTAAATCTGGAACTATTCTAAAGTAAAACATCCCTTAAAACAACACTCAAAATCCTAGGAAATGGGAGCAACTGAACATAGTGGAATGGACCACTGAAATGACCTGGGAGTATGGGAATTGCCTTAGAGGAAACACCACCTCCCTGCCATACGCTGGACTATAATGGAACTAGAGGAATTGAGAGAGAGAGGTCAGTTTAGGAAAAAAATTTAGGAGTGAAGAGGAAGGTCTCTGTTTGATAACCAGAGTGTCTGAGATTTATGCATCCTCTGCCACCCCCCCACCGCCACCTGAATGGTCAAGCTGAGGCTTTGTGATGTCAAGCCACACCATGGCAACCACTGATTTTGGGCAAACAGAGCTGAAGTGATTGGCTCCTCCTTAACCTAAAGAGAATATAGAGAGGCCAGGACAATTTCAGTAGTGTCTGTTGCCTTAAGATAGCTAAAATTAATAAGGTGATATTGAAGACTAGTAGAGATAAGGAATAAGACTCCACACATAAGGATGGATGAAGAAACTGCAAGTACAAACGTGAATTCATGTTTGTATTGGGGGGGTGTGGGATGGATGGTGGTGGTTGAAGTCATGAGGGACAGAGTGTTGTGTTAATGCTGGCAGTGTATAAGAAAGAATTTGATTTCCTTTTTACATGGCAGACTATTGAATATTGTTTAACTATTGAAAGGATGGTCAGCTCAAGATGTGAAGTTTTATCCCACAACTGGTATAGTTTTTCCTTTAACATCATGGTCTAGAACAGCATTGTTGGATATTTGAGATAATAGAGAAGTGAGGTTTGACTCTGTTTCACTGATGGGGAGGGATCTAAGGAGGGACCAGGTATGTGAGAAGGGAGTCATGTAGATTTCTATAGTTGGGGCACCAGACAAGCCATGCCATACTGAGCGAGACACATGGGATAAGGACAAGAAGACGTCTGAATGGGATTTTTTTCTCAACACTTTCTAATACTGGCAAGGAAAAAAGAAGGTGATGTTAAATTTAGGTTTCGATTGGGGGGGTAGTATGGCTGGTGGTCGCAGTGATGAGGAACAGGGTGGTCGCAGTCATGAGGAACAGGGTGTTGTGTTAGTGCTGGCAGTGTATAATAATGAATTTGATTTCCTTTTCATATGGTAGACTATTGAATATAGTTAAACTATTGAAAGGATGGTCAGCTCAAGGTCTGAAGTTTTATGCCACATCAGGTCCAGTTTTTCCTTTAACAACTTGGTCTAGAACATCATTGCTGGATATTTGAGATGCTAGAGAAGGGAGGTTTCACTCTAACTGTTTCACTGATGATTCACTTCATGTTACATTTGCCCCATACATAAGTAAGATATTGGTAATAAGGGAAATTGGGTATGGTGTACATGGTTATTATCTTCACAATTTTTCTGTAAATCTGGAACTATTCTAAAGTAAAACATCCCTTAAAACAACACTCAAAATCCTAGGAAATGGGAGCAACTGAACATAGTGGAATGGACCACTGAAATGACCTGGGAGTATGGGAATTGCCTTAGAGGAAACACCACCTCCCTGCCATACGCTGGACTATAATGGAACTAGAGGAATTGAGAGAGAGAGGTCAGTTTAGGAAAAAAATTTAGGAGTGAAGAGGAAGGTCTCTGTTTGATAACCAGAGTGTCTGAGATTTATGCATCCTCTGCCACCCCCCCACCGCCACCTGAATGGTCAAGCTGAGGCTTTGTGATGTCAAGCCACACCATGGCAACCACTGATTTTGGGCAAACAGAGCTGAAGTGATTGGCTCCTCCTTAACCTAAAGAGAATATAGAGAGGCCAGGACAATTTCAGTAGTGTCTGTTGCCTTAAGATAGCTAAAATTAATAAGGTGATATTGAAGACTAGTAGAGATAAGGAATAAGACTCCACACATAAGGATGGATGAAGAAACTGCAAGTACAAACGTGAATTCATGTTTGTATTGGGGGGGTGTGGGATGGATGGTGGTGGTTGAAGTCATGAGGGACAGAGTGTTGTGTTAATGCTGGCAGTGTATAAGAAAGAATTTGATTTCCTTTTTACATGGCAGACTATTGAATATTGTTTAACTATTGAAAGGATGGTCAGCTCAAGATGTGAAGTTTTATCCCACAACTGGTATAGTTTTTCCTTTAACATCATGGTCTAGAACAGCATTGTTGGATATTTGAGATACTAGAGAAGTGAGGTTTGACTCTGTTTCACTGATGGGGAGGGATCTAAGGAGGGAGCAGGTATGTGAGAAGGGAGTCATGTAGATTTCTATAGTTGGGGCACCAGACAAGCCATTCCATACTGAGCCAGACACTTTGAATAAGGACAAGGAGAAATCTGCATGGGTATTTTTTTCTCAACACTTTCTAATACAGGCAAGGAAAAAAGCTGATGTGTAATTTTGGTTTGCATTTTGCGGGTGGTATGGATGGTGGTCACAGTCATGAGGAACAGGGTGGTCGCAGTCATGAGGAACAGGGTGTTGTGTTAGTGCTGGCAGTGTATAATAATGAATTTGATTTCCTTTTTAATGGTAGACTATAGAATGTTGTTAAACGATTGAAAGGATGGTCAGCTCAAGATCTGAAGTTTTATGTCACATCTGGTCCATTTTTTCCTTTAACAACTTGGTCTAGAACATCATTGCTGGATATTTGAAACACTAGAGAAGTGAGGTTTCACTCTAACTCTTTCACTGCTGATTCACTTCAAGTTACATTTGCCCCATGCATAAGTAAGATATTAGTAATAAGGGAAATTGGGTATGGTGTACATGGTTATTATCTTCACAATTTTTCTGTAAATCTGGAACTATTCTAAAATAAAACATCCATTAAAACAACACTCAAAATCCTAGGAAATGGGAGCAACTGAACATAGTGGAATGGACCACTGAAATGACAGGGGAGTATGGGAATTGTCTTAGAGGAAAGACCACCTCCCTGCCATATGCTGGACTATAATGGAACTAGAGGAATTGAGAGAGAGAGGTCAGTTTAGGAAAAAATTGTAGGAGTGAAGAGGAAGGGCTCTGTTCTATAACAAGAGTGTCTGAGATTTCTGCATCCACTGCCACCCCCGCCCCTCATGGATTGTCAAGGTGAGGCTTTGTGATGTCAAGCCACACCATGGCAACCACTGATTATGGGCAAACAGAGCTGAAGTGATTGGCTCCTCCATAACCTAAAGAGAATATATAGAGGCCAGGACCCTTTCAGTAGTTTCTGTTGCCTTCAGATAGCTAAAATTAATAAGATGATATTGAAGTCTAGTAGAGATAAGGAATAAGACTCCACACACAAGGATGGATGAAGAAACTGCAAGTACAAAATTGAATTTATGTTTTTACTGGGGGTGGGTGGGGTGGGATGGATGGTGGTGTTCGCAGTCATGAGGAACAGAGTGCTGTGTTTATGCTGGCAGTGTATAATAAATTATTTGATTTCCTGTTTACATGGAAGAGTATTGAATTCTGTTAAACTATTGAAAGGATGGTCAGCTCAAGATGTGAAGTTTTATGTCATATCAGGTCCAGTTTTTCCTTTAACATCATGGTCTAGAACAGCATTGTTGGATATTTAAGATTCTAGAGAAGTGAGGTTTGACTCTGTTTCGCTGAGGAGGGATCTAAGGAGGGGGCAGGTATGTGAGAAGGGAATAATGTAGATTTCTTTAGTTGGGGCACCAGACAAGCCATTGCATACTGAACCAACACTTTGAATAAGGACAAGGAGAAGTCTGAATGGGTTTTTTTTTCTCAACACTTTCTAATACTGGCAAGGATAAAAGAAGCTGATGTTAAATTTAGGTTTGGATTGGGGGGGTGGTATGGATGGTGGTCGGAATCATGAGGAACAGGGTGGTCGCAGTCATGAGGAACAGGGTGTTGTGTTAGTGCTGGCAGTGTATAATAATGAATTAGATTTCCTTTTCACATGGTAGACTATTGAATATAGTTAAACTATTGAAAGGATGGTCAGCTCAAGGTCTGAAGTTTTATGCCACATCAGGTCCAGTTTTTCCTTTAACAACTTGGTCTAGAACATCATTGCTGGATATTTGAGATGCTAGAGAAGGGAGGTTTCACTCTAACTGTTTCACTGATGATTCAATTCATGTTACATTTGCCCCATACATGAGTAAGATATTGTTAATAAGGGAAATTGGGTATGGTGTACATGGTTATTATCTTCACAATTTTTCTTTAAATCTGGAACTATTCTAATGTAAAACATCCCTTAAAACAACACTCAAAATCCTAGGAAATGGGAGCAACTGAACATAGTGGAATGGACCACTGAAATGACCTGGGAGTATGGGAATTGTCTTAGAGGAAACACCACCTCCGTGCCATATGCTGGACTATAATGGATCTAGAGGAATTGAGAGAGAGAAGTCAGTTTAGGAAAAAATTGTAGGAGTGAAGAGGAAGGGCTCTGTTCTATAACAAGAGTGTCTGAGATTTCTGCATCCACTGCCACCCCCGCCCCTCATGGATTGTCAAGGTGAGGCTTTGTGATGTCAAGCCACACCATGGCAACCACTGATTATGGGTAAACAGAGCTGAAGTGATTGGCTCCTCCTTAACCTAAAGAGAATATATAGAGACCGGGCCCCTTTCAGTAGTTTCTGTTGCCTTCAGATAGCTACAATGAATAAGATAATATTGAAGTCTAGTAGAGATAAGGAATAAGACTCCACACACAAGGATGGATGAAGAAACTGCAACTACAAAAGTGAATTTATGTTTGCACTAGGGGTGGGGGGGGGTGGGATGGATGGTGGTGTTCGCAGTCATGAGGAACAGAGTGTTGTGTTAATGCTGGCAGTGTATAATAAATTACTTGATTTCCTTTTTACATGGAAGACTATTGAATTCTGTTAAATTATTGAAAGGATGGTCAGCTCAAGATGTGAAGTTTTATCCCACAACTGGTATAGTTTTTCCTTTAACATCATGGTCTAGAACAGCATTGTTGGATATTTGAGATACTAGAGAAGTGAGGTTTGACTCTGTTACACTGATGGGGAGGGATCTAAGGAGGGGGCAGGTATGTGAGAAGGGAATAATGTAGATTTCTTAGGTTGGGGCACCAGACAAGCCATTCCATACTGAGCCATACACTTTGAATAAGGACAAGGAGAAATCTGCATGGGTATTATTTTCTCAACACTTTCTAATACAGGCAAGGAAAAAAGCTGATGTGTAATTTTGGTTTGCATTTTGGGGGTGGTATGGATGGTGGTCACAGTCATGAGGAACAGGGTGGTCGCAGTCATGAGGAACAGGGTGTTGTGTTAGTGCTGGCAGTGTATAATAATGAATTTGATTTCCTTTTTACATGGTAGACTATTGAATATTGTTAAACGATTGAAAGGATGGTCAGCTCAAGATCTGAAGTTTTATGTCACATCTGGTCCATTTTTTCCTTTAACAACTTGGTCTAGAACATCATTGCTGGATATTTGAAACACTAGAGAAGTGAGGTTTAACTCTAACTCTTTCTCTGATGATTCACTTCAAGTTACTTTTGCCCCATGCAACTAAATATTAGTAATAAGGGAAATTGGGTATGGTGTACATGGTTATTATCTTCACAATTTTTCAGTAAATCTGGAACTATTCTAAAACAAAACATCCATTAAAACAACACTCAAAATCCTAGGAAATGGAAGCAACTGAACATAGTGGAATGGAACACTGAAATGACAGGGGTGTATGGCAATTGTCTTAGAGGAAATACCACCTCCCTGCCATATGCTGGACTATAATGGAACTAGAGGAATTGAGAGAGAGAGGACAGTTTAGGAAAAAATTGTAGGAGTGAAGAGGAAGGGCTCTGTTCTATAACAAGAGTGTCTGAGATTTCTGCATCCACTGCCACCCCCGCCCCTCATGGATTGTCAAGGTGAGGCTTTGTGATGTCAAGCCACACCATGGCAACCACTGATTATGGGTAAACAGAGCTGAAGTGATTGGCTCCTCCATAACCTAAAGAGAATATATAGAGGCCAGGACCCTTTCAGTAGTTTCTGTTGCCTTCAGATAGCTAAAATTAATAAGATGATATTGAAGTCTAGTAGAGATAAGGAATAAGACTCCACACACAAGGATGGATGAAGAAACTGCAAGTACAAAAGTGAATTTATGTTTGTACTGGGGGTGGGGGGGGTGGGATGGATGGTGGTGTTCGCAGTCATGAGGAACAGAGTGTTGTGTTAATGCTGGCAGTGTATAATAAATTACTTGATTTCCTTTTTACATGGAGGACTATTGAATTCTGTTAAACTATTGAAAGGATGGTCAGCTAAAGATGTGAAGTTTTATCCCACAACTGGTATAGTTTTTCCTTTAATATCATGGCCTAGAACAGCATTGTTGGATATTTGAGATACTAGAGAAGTGAGGTTTGACTCTGTTTCACTGATGGGGAGGGATCTAAGGAGGGGGCAGGTATGTGAGAAGGGAATAATGTAGATTTCTTAGGTTGGGGCACCAGACAAGCCATTCCATACTGAGCCAGACACTTTGAATAAGGACAAGGAGAAATCTGCATGGGTATTTTTTTCTCAACACTTTCTAATACAGGCAAGGAAAAAAGCTGATGTGTAATTTTGGTTTGCATTTTCGGGGTGGTATGGATGGTGGTCACAGTCATGAGGAACAGGGTGGTCGCAGTCATGAGGAACAGGGTGTTGTGTTAGTGCTGGCAGTGTATAATAATGAATTTGATTTCCTTTTTACATGGTAGACTATTGAATATATTTAAACTATTGAAAGGATGGTCAGCTCAAGGTCTGAAGTTTTATGTCACATCTGGTCCAGTTTTTCCTTTAACAACTTGGTCTAGAACATCATTGCTGGATATTTGAGATGCTAGAGAAGTGAGGTTTCACTCTAACTGTTTCACTGATGATTCACTTCATGTTACATTTCCCCATACATAAGTAAGATATTGGTAATAAGGGAAATTGGGTATGGTGTACATGGTTATTATCTTAACAATTTTTCTGTAAATCTGGAACTATTCTAAAGTAAAACATCCCTTAAAACAACACTCAAAATCCTAGGAAATGGGAGCAACTAAACATAGTGGAATGGACCACTGAAATGACCTGGGAGTATGGGAATTGCCTTAGAGGAAACACCACCTCCCTGCCATATGCTGGACTATAATGGAACTAGAGGAATTGAGAGAGAGAGGTCAGTTTAGGAAAAAAATTTAGGAGTGAAGAGGCAGATCTCTGTTCGATAACCAGAGTATCTGAGATTTCTGCATGCTCTGCCACCCCCCCACCCCCACCTGAATGGTCAGGCTTAGGCTTTGTGATGTCAAGCCACACCATGGCAACCACTGATTTTGGGCAAACAGACCTGAAGTGATTGGCTCCTCCTTAACCTAAAGAGAATATATAGAGGCCAGGACACTTTCAGTAGTTTCTGTTGCCTTAAGATAGCTAAAATTAATAAGGTGATATTGAAGACTAGTAGAGATAAGGAATAAGACTCCACACACAAGGATGGATGAAGAAACTGCAAGTACAAAAGTGAATTTATGTTTGTATTGGGGGGTGTGTGGGATGGATGGTGGTGGTTGCAATCATGAGGGACAGAGTGTTGTGTTAATGCTCACAGTGTATAAGTAAGAATTTCATTTCCTTTTTACATGGCAGACTACTGAATATTGTTTAACTATTGAAAGGATGGTCAGCTCAAGATGTGAAGTTTTATCCCACAACTGGTATAATTTTTCCTTTAACATCATGGTCTAAAACAGCATTGTTGGATATTTGAGATACTAGAGAAGTGAGGTTTGACTCTGTTTCACTGAGGAGGGATCTAAGGAGGGGGCAGGTATGTGAGAAGGGAATAATGTAGATTTCTTTAGTTGGGGCACCAGACAAGCCATTGCATACTGAACCAACACTTTGAATAAGGACAATGAGAAGTCTGAATGGGGTTTTTTTCTCAACACTTTCTAATACTGGCAAGGATAAAAGAAGCTGATGTTAAATTTAGGTTTGGATTGGGGGCGGGGTGGTATGGATGGTGGTCGCAGTCATGAGGAACAGGGTATTGTGTTAGTGCTGGCAGTGTATAATAATGAATTTGATTTCCTTTTTACATGGTAGACTATTGAATATAGTTAAACTATTGAAAGGATGGTCAGCTCAAGGTCTGAAGTTTTATGCCACATCAGGTCCAGTTTTTCCTTTAACAACTTGGTCTAGAACATAATTGCTGGATATTTGAGGTGCTAGAGAAGGGAGGTTTCACTCTAACTGTTTCGCTGATGATTCACTTCATGTTACATTTGCCCCATACATAAGTAAGATATTAGTAATGAGGTAAATAGGGGATGGTGTACATGGTTATTATCTTCACAATTTTTCTTTAAATCTGGAACTATTCTAAAGTAAAACATCCCTTAAAACAACACTCAAAATCCTAGGAAATGGGAGCAACTGAACATAGTGGAATGGACCACTAAAATGACCTGTGAGTATGGGAATTGCCTTAGAGGAAACACCACCTCCCTGCCATATGCTGGACTATAATGGAACTAGAGGAATTGAGAGAGAGAGGTCAGTTTAGGAAAAAATTGTAGGAGTGAAGAGTAAGGGCTCTGTTCTATAACAAGAGTGTCTGAGATTTCTGCATCCACTGCCACCCCCGCCCCTCCTGGATTGTCAAGGTGAGGCCTGTGATGTCAAGCCACACCATGGCAACCACTGATTTTGGGCAAACAGAGCTGAAGTGATTGGCTCCTCCTTAACCTAAAGAGAATATATAGAGGCCAGGACCTTTTAAGTATTTTCTGTTGCCTTCAGATAGCTAAAATGAATAAGATGATATTGAAGTCTAGTGGAGATAAGGAATTAGACTCCACACACAAGGATGGATGAAGAAACTGCAAGTACAAAAGTGAATTTATGTTTGTACTAGGGGTGGGGGGGTGGGATGGATGGTGGTGGTCGCAGTCCTGTGGAACAGAGTGTTGTGTTAATGCTGCCTGTGTATAATAAATTATTTGATTTCCTTTTTACATTGATGACTCTTGAATTCTGTTAAACTATTGAAAGGATGGTCAGCTCAAGATGTGAAGTTTTATCCCACAACTTGTATAGTTTTTCCTTTAACATCTTGGTCTAGAACAGCATTGTTGGATATTTGAGATACTAGAGAAGTGAGGTTTCACTCTGTTTCACTGATGGGGAGCGATTTAAGGAGGGGGCAGGCATGTGAGAAGGGAATAATGTAGATTTCTTTAGTTGGGGCACCAGACAAGCCATTGCATACTTAGCCAGACACTTTGAATAAGGACAAGGAGAAATCTGAATCGGGATTTTTTTCTCAACACTTTCTAATACTGGCAAGGATGAAAGAAGCTGATGTTTGGATTGGGGGGGGGGTGTTATTGATGTTGGTCGCCGTCCTGAGGAACAGGGTGGTCGCAGTCATGAGGAACAGGGTGTTGTGTTAGTGCTGGCAGTGTATAATAATGAATTTGATTTCCTTTTCATATGGTAGACTATTGAATATAGTTAAACTATTGAAAGGATGGTCAGCTCAAGGTCTGAAGTTTTATGCCACATCAGGTCCTGTTTTTGCTTTAACAACTTGGTCTAGAACATCATTGCTGGATATTTGAGAATCTAGAGAAGTGAGGTTTCACTCTGTTTCTCTGATGACTCACTTCATGTTACATTTGCCCCATACATAAGTAAGATATTGGTAATAGGGGAAAGCGGAATTGGGTATGGTGTACATGGTTATTACCTTCACAATTTTTCTGTAAATCTGGAACTATTCTATATTAAAACATCCATTAAAAGAACACTCAAAATCCTAGGAAATGGGAACAACTGAACATAGTGGAAAGGACCACTGAAATGACGGGGGAGTATGGGAATTGTCTTAGAGGAAACACCACCTCCCTGCCATATGGTGGACTATAATGGAACTAGAGGAATTGAGAGAGAGAGAGGTCAGTATAGGAAAAAAAATTAGGAGTGAAGAGAAAGGTCTCTGTTCTATAACTAGAGTGTCTGAGATTTCTGAAGAATCTGCCACCCCCGTCCCATCTGGATGGTCAAGCTGAGGCTTTGTGATGTCAAGCCACTCCATGGCAACCACTGATTTTGGGCAAACAGAGCTGAAGTGATTGGCTCCTCCTTAACCTAAAGAGAATATATAGAGGCCTGGACGCTTTCAGTAGTTTCTGTTGGCTTAAGATAGCTAAAATTAATTAGATGATATTGAAGTCTAGTAGAGATAAGGAATAAGACTCCACACACAAGGATGGATGAAGAAACTGCAAGTACAAAAGTGAATTTATGTTTGTACTGGGGGTGGGGGTGGGGGGGGTGGGATGGATTGTGGTGGTTGCAGTCATGAGGGACAGAGTGTTGTGTTAATGCTGGCAGTGTATAAGTAAGAATTTGATTTCCTTTTTACATGGCAGACTACTGAATATTGTTTAACTATTGAAAGGATGGTCAGCTCAAGATGTGAAGTTTTATCCCACAACTGGTATAGTTTTTCCTTTAACATCATGGTCTAGAACAGCATTGTTGGATATTTGAGATACTAGAGAAGTGAGGTTTGACTCTGTTTCACTGATGGGGAGGGATCTAAGGAGGGGGCAGGCATGTGAGAAGGGAATAATGTAGATTTCTTTAGTTGGGGCACCAGACAATCCATTGCATACTGAACCAACACTTTGAATAAGGACAATGAGAAGTCTGAATGGGGATTTTTTTCTCAACACTTTCTAATACTGGCAAGGATAAGAGAAGCTGATGTTAAATTTAGGTTTGGATTGGGGGTGGTGGTATTGATGGTGGTCCCCATCATGAGGAACAGGGTGGTCGCAGTCATGAGGAACAGGGTGTTGTGTTAGTGCTGGCAGTGTATAATAATGAATTTGATTTCCTTTTCATATGGTAGACTATTGAATATAGTTAAACTATTGAAAGGATGGTCAGCTCAAGGTCTGAAGTTTTATGCCACATCAGGTCCAGTTTTTCCTTTAACAACTTGGTCTAGAACATCATTGCTGGATATTTGAGATGCCAGAGACGGGAGGTTTCACTCTAACTGTTTCACTGATGATTCACTTCATGTTACATTTGCCCCATACATAAGTAAGATATTGGTAATAAGGGAAATTGGGTATGGTGTACATGGTTATTATCTTCACAATTGTTGAATGTTTCCTTCCAAGACTCGCGTGGAGTAGGGTTCAGTATCTGAAAGAGGAGCCACACAACAAATGAGAGAAAAAGACACGAGATAATTTTGCAATATTGGGGGACCAGGCGGCAAGTCCCGAAGGACTTCCTCCCTGTGCTCAGGCCTCACCAAGCTTTTATTGATCTGGGATTCACCCATAGCATAGCCCTAGGCAAGTGCCCCCCTGCAACAGGCAGACTAGCCCATCATCAAGGATTTACATAATAATAAATGGGGGAGTAGTTTCAGCTACCACTGTCTGGACAAACAGAAGTGGCGCCTAGCTCCGACCTTTTGGAGGGCTTCAAAGGCACCTAGCCTTCGGGGGTTCTCTGTCTATGCTTATCAGATAGTGAAGGCAATAAACAGTTTCCCACATCTCCCCCTTATTTTTTCCTTATAAAACCAGAAATAAACATATAAGAACAAAAAATGTTTAAGTCCCCAAATCAATGTCCAACAGTTCTGAGTCCAAGTTTCAATGTCTGACAGTTCATGTGTACATGCCAGCAATGAAATGCTGGTTCTGGATGGTGGACAAATGCAGGTCCGGTCCTCTCTGGTCTGGTCCTGGGCAACCTGCAGCGCCACACAGCTGCTGACTGCTAGCATGGCAAGGCGTCTTCACCATCTCCATCTCTGAACTGTCTCTCCTGTCTTTGTGGCTGGAGCAATCTGTTCAGTTTCTCTCCTGGATCCCTTGTTGCAGGAATCCACATGGTCTTGGAGTTGTTCTCTGAAAGTATACAAACATATTCTCGACCAAAGGTTAATAATTGAAATTTTACTTGGAGTCTTTTTATATTTGCCCAAATGATTTTCCTTTGGCTTATTTTGACACCACATATGTTTTTCATGGGTGTCTTGCAGTTAGCATCACAAAATGAAAAAGAAAATTTTCTAGATGCAATTTTAGTTACAGGATATTTTTCCTTACATGGTATTTTTCCAACAATTTTTCTGTAAATCTGGAACTATTCTAAAGTAAAACATCCCTTAAAACAACACTTAAAATCCTAGGAAATGTTAGCTGAAGGTAGGAAGATTTATCCCACAACAGGTATAGTTTTTCCTTTAACATCATGGGCTAGAAGAGCATTGTTGGATATTTGAGATACTAGAGAAATGATGTTTGACTTTGTTTCACTGATGGGGAGGGATCTATGGAGGCAGCAGGCATGTGAGAAGGGAATAATGTAGATTTCTTTAGTTGGGGCACCAGACAAGCCATTGCATACTTAGCCAGACACTTTGAATATGGACAAGGAGAAATCTGAATCGGGATTTTTTTCTCAACACTTTCTAATACTGGCAAGGATGAAAGAAGCTGATGTTAAATTTAGGTTTGGATTGGGCGGGGGGGTGTTATTGATGTTGGTCGCCGTCCTGAGGAACAGGGTGGTCGCAGTCATGAGGAACAGGGTGTTGTGTTAGTGCTGGCAGTGTATAATAATGAATTTGATTTCCTTTTCATATGGTAGACTATTGAATATAGTTAAACTATTGAAAGGATGGTCAGCTCAAGGTCTGAAGTTTTATGCCACATCAGGTCCTGTTTTTGCTTTAACAACTTGGTCTAGAACATCATTGCTGGATATTTGAGAATCTAGAGAAGTGAGGTTTCACTCTGTTTCTCTGATGACTCACTTCATGTTACATTTGCCCCATACATAAGTAAGATATTGGTAATAGGGGAAAGCGGAATTGGGTATGGTGTACATGGTTATTACCTTCACAATTTTTCTGTAAATCTGGAACTATTCTATATTAAAACATCCATTAAAAGAACACTCAAAATCCTAGGAAATGGGAACAACTGAACATAGTGGAAAGGACCACTGAAATGACGGGGGAGTATGGGAATTGTCTTAGAGGAAACACCACCTCCCTGCCATATGGTGGACTATAATGGAACTAGAGGAATTGAGAGAGAGAGAGGTCAGTATAGGAAAAAAAATTAGGAGTGAAGAGAAAGGTCTCTGTTCTATAACTAGAGTGTCTGAGATTTCTGAAGAATCTGCCACCCCCGTCCCATCTGGATGGTCAAGCTGAGGCTTTGTGATGTCAAGCCACTCCATGGCAACCACTGATTTTGGGCAAACAGAGCTGAAGTGATTGGCTCCTCCTTAACCTAAAGAGAATATATAGAGGCCTGGACGCTTTCAGTAGTTTCTGTTGGCTTAAGATAGCTAAAATTAATTAGATGATATTGAAGTCTAGTAGAGATAAGGAATAAGACTCCACACACAAGGATGGATGAAGAAACTGCAAGTACAAAAGTGAATTTATGTTTGTACTGGGGGTGGGGGTGGGGGGGGTGGGATGGATTGTGGTGGTTGCAGTCATGAGGGACAGAGTGTTGTGTTAATGCTGGCAGTGTATAAGTAAGAATTTGATTTCCTTTTTACATGGCAGACTACTGAATATTGTTTAACTATTGAAAGGATGGTCAGCTCAAGATGTGAAGTTTTATCCCACAACTGGTATAGTTTTTCCTTTAACATCATGGTCTAGAACAGCATTGTTGGATATTTGAGATACTAGAGAAGTGAGGTTTGACTCTGTTTCACTGATGGGGAGGGATCTAAGGAGGGGGCAGGCATGTGAGAAGGGAATAATGTAGATTTCTTTAGTTGGGGCACCAGACAATCCATTGCATACTGAACCAACACTTTGAATAAGGACAATGAGAAGTCTGAATGGGGATTTTTTTCTCAACACTTTCTAATACTGGCAAGGATAAGAGAAGCTGATGTTAAATTTAGGTTTGGATTGGGGGTGGTGGTATTGATGGTGGTCCCCATCATGAGGAACAGGGTGGTCGCAGTCATGAGGAACAGGGTGTTGTGTTAGTGCTGGCAGTGTATAATAATGAATTTGATTTCCTTTTCATATGGTAGACTATTGAATATAGTTAAACTATTGAAAGGATGGTCAGCTCAAGGTCTGAAGTTTTATGCCACATCAGGTCCAGTTTTTCCTTTAACAACTTGGTCTAGAACATCATTGCTGGATATTTGAGATGCCAGAGACGGGAGGTTTCACTCTAACTGTTTCACTGATGATTCACTTCATGTTACATTTGCCCCATACATAAGTAAGATATTGGTAATAAGGGAAATTGGGTATGGTGTACATGGTTATTATCTTCACAATTGTTGAATGTTTCCTTCCAAGACTCGCGTGGAGTAGGGTTCAGTATCTGAAAGAGGAGCCACACAACAAATGAGAGAAAAAGACACGAGATAATTTTGCAATATTGGGGGACCAGGCGGCAAGTCCCGAAGGACTTCCTCCCTGTGCTCAGGCCTCACCAAGCTTTTATTGATCTGGGATGCACCCATAGCATAGCCCTAGGCAAGTGCCCCCCTGCAACAGGCAGACTAGCCCATCATCAAGGATTTACATAATAATAAATGGGGGAGTAGTTTCAGCTACCACTGTCTGGACAAACAGAAGTGGCGCCTAGCTCCGACCTTTTGGAGGGCTTCAAAGGCACCTAGCCTTCGGGGGTTCTCTGTCTATGCTTATCAGATAGTGAAGGCAATAAACAGTTTCCCACATCTCCCCCTTATTTTTTCCTTATAAAACCAGAAATAAACATATAAGAACAAAAAATGTTTAAGTCCCCAAATCAATGTCCAACAGTTCTGAGTCCAAGTTTCAATGTCTGACAGTTCATGTGTACATGCCAGCAATGAAATGCTGGTTCTGGATGGTGGACAAATGCAGGTCCGGTCCTCTCTGGTCTGGTCCTGGGCAACCTGCAGCGCCACACAGCTGCTGACTGCTAGCATGGCAAGGCGTCTTCACCATCTCCATCTCTGAACTGTCTCTCCTGTCTTTGTGGCTGGAGCAATCTGTTCAGTTTCTCTCCTGGATCCCTTGTTGCAGGAATCCACATGGTCTTGGAGTTGTTCTCTGAAAGTATACAAACATATTCTCGACCAAAGGTTAATAATTGAAATTTTACTTGGAGTCTTTTTATATTTGCCCAAATGATTTTCCTTTGGCTTATTTTGACACCACATATGTTTTTCATGGGTGTCTTGCAGTTAGCATCACAAAATGAAAAAGAAAATTTTCTAGATGCAATTTTAGTTACAGGATATTTTTCCTTACATGGTATTTTTCCAACAATTTTTCTGTAAATCTGGAACTATTCTAAAGTAAAACATCCCTTAAAACAACACTTAAAATCCTAGGAAATGTTAGCTGAAGGTAGGAAGATTTATCCCACAACAGGTATAGTTTTTCCTTTAACATCATGGGCTAGAAGAGCATTGTTGGATATTTGAGATACTAGAGAAATGATGTTTGACTTTGTTTCACTGATGGGGAGGGATCTATGGAGGCAGCAGGCATGTGAGAAGGGAATAATGTAGATTTCTTTAGTTGGGGCACCAGACAAGCCATTGCATACTTAGCCAGACACTTTGAATATGGACAAGGAGAAATCTGAATCGGGATTTTTTTCTCAACACTTTCTAATACTGGCAAGGATGAAAGAAGCTGATGTTAAATTTAGGTTTGGATTGGGCGGGGGGGTGTTATTGATGTTGGTCGCCGTCCTGAGGAACAGGGTGGTCGCAGTCATGAGGAACAGGGTGTTGTGTTAGTGCTGGCAGTGTATAATAATGAATTTGATTTCCTTTTCATATGGTAGACTATTGAATATAGTTAAACTATTGAAAGGATGGTCAGCTCAAGGTCTGAAGTTTTATGCCACATCAGGTCCTGTTTTTGCTTTAACAACTTGGTCTAGAACATCATTGCTGGATATTTGAGAATCTAGAGAAGTGAGGTTTCACTCTGTTTCTCTGATGACTCACTTCATGTTACATTTGCCCCATACATAAGTAAGATATTGGTAATAGGGGAAAGCGGAATTGGGTATGGTGTACATGGTTATTACCTTCACAATTTTTCTGTAAATCTGGAACTATTCTATATTAAAACATCCATTAAAAGAACACTCAAAATCCTAGGAAATGGGAACAACTGAACATAGTGGAAAGGACCACTGAAATGACGGGGGAGTATGGGAATTGTCTTAGAGGAAACACCACCTCCCTGCCATATGGTGGACTATAATGGAACTAGAGGAATTGAGAGAGAGAGAGGTCAGTATAGGAAAAAAAATTAGGAGTGAAGAGAAAGGTCTCTGTTCTATAACTAGAGTGTCTGAGATTTCTGAAGAATCTGCCACCCCCGTCCCATCTGGATGGTCAAGCTGAGGCTTTGTGATGTCAAGCCACTCCATGGCAACCACTGATTTTGGGCAAACAGAGCTGAAGTGATTGGCTCCTCCTTAACCTAAAGAGAATATATAGAGGCCTGGACGCTTTCAGTAGTTTCTGTTGGCTTAAGATAGCTAAAATTAATTAGATGATATTGAAGTCTAGTAGAGATAAGGAATAAGACTCCACACACAAGGATGGATGAAGAAACTGCAAGTACAAAAGTGAATTTATGTTTGTACTGGGGGTGGGGGTGGGGGGGGTGGGATGGATTGTGGTGGTTGCAGTCATGAGGGACAGAGTGTTGTGTTAATGCTGGCAGTGTATAAGTAAGAATTTGATTTCCTTTTTACATGGCAGACTACTGAATATTGTTTAACTATTGAAAGGATGGTCAGCTCAAGATGTGAAGTTTTATCCCACAACTGGTATAGTTTTTCCTTTAACATCATGGTCTAGAACAGCATTGTTGGATATTTGAGATACTAGAGAAGTGAGGTTTGACTCTGTTTCACTGATGGGGAGGGATCTAAGGAGGGGGCAGGCATGTGAGAAGGGAATAATGTAGATTTCTTTAGTTGGGGCACCAGACAATCCATTGCATACTGAACCAACACTTTGAATAAGGACAATGAGAAGTCTGAATGGGGATTTTTTTCTCAACACTTTCTAATACTGGCAAGGATAAGAGAAGCTGATGTTAAATTTAGGTTTGGATTGGGGGTGGTGGTATTGATGGTGGTCCCCATCATGAGGAACAGGGTGGTCGCAGTCATGAGGAACAGGGTGTTGTGTTAGTGCTGGCAGTGTATAATAATGAATTTGATTTCCTTTTCATATGGTAGACTATTGAATATAGTTAAACTATTGAAAGGATGGTCAGCTCAAGGTCTGAAGTTTTATGCCACATCAGGTCCAGTTTTTCCTTTAACAACTTGGTCTAGAACATCATTGCTGGATATTTGAGATGCCAGAGACGGGAGGTTTCACTCTAACTGTTTCACTGATGATTCACTTCATGTTACATTTGCCCCATACATAAGTAAGATATTGGTAATAAGGGAAATTGGGTATGGTGTACATGGTTATTATCTTCACAATTGTTGAATGTTTCCTTCCAAGACTCGCGTGGAGTAGGGTTCAGTATCTGAAAGAGGAGCCACACAACAAATGAGAGAAAAAGACACGAGATAATTTTGCAATATTGGGGGACCAGGCGGCAAGTCCCGAAGGACTTCCTCCCTGTGCTCAGGCCTCACCAAGCTTTTATTGATCTGGGATTCACCCATAGCATAGCCCTAGGCAAGTGCCCCCCTGCAACAGGCAGACTAGCCCATCATCAAGGATTTACATAATAATAAATGGGGGAGTAGTTTCAGCTACCACTGTCTGGACAAACAGAAGTGGCGCCTAGCTCCGACCTTTTGGAGGGCTTCAAAGGCACCTAGCCTTCGGGGGTTCTCTGTCTATGCTTATCAGATAGTGAAGGCAATAAACAGTTTCCCACATCTCCCCCTTATTTTTTCCTTATAAAACCAGAAATAAACATATAAGAACAAAAAATGTTTAAGTCCCCAAATCAATGTCCAACAGTTCTGAGTCCAAGTTTCAATGTCTGACAGTTCATGTGTACATGCCAGCAATGAAATGCTGGTTCTGGATGGTGGACAAATGCAGGTCCGGTCCTCTCTGGTCTGGTCCTGGGCAACCTGCAGCGCCACACAGCTGCTGACTGCTAGCATGGCAAGGCGTCTTCACCATCTCCATCTCTGAACTGTCTCTCCTGTCTTTGTGGCTGGAGCAATCTGTTCAGTTTCTCTCCTGGATCCCTTGTTGCAGGAATCCACATGGTCTTGGAGTTGTTCTCTGAAAGTATACAAACATATTCTCGACCAAAGGTTAATAATTGAAATTTTACTTGGAGTCTTTTTATATTTGCCCAAATGATTTTCCTTTGGCTTATTTTGACACCACATATGTTTTTCATGGGTGTCTTGCAGTTAGCATCACAAAATGAAAAAGAAAATTTTCTAGATGCAATTTTAGTTACAGGATATTTTTCCTTACATGGTATTTTTCCAACAATTTTTCTGTAAATCTGGAACTATTCTAAAGTAAAACATCCCTTAAAACAACACTTAAAATCCTAGGAAATGTTAGCTGAAGGTAGGAAGATTTATCCCACAACAGGTATAGTTTTTCCTTTAACATCATGGGCTAGAAGAGCATTGTTGGATATTTGAGATACTAGAGAAATGATGTTTGACTTTGTTTCACTGATGGGGAGGGATCTATGGAGGCAGCAGGCATGTGAGAAGGGAATAATGTAGATTTCTTTAGTTGGGGCACCAGACAAGCCATTGCATACTTAGCCAGACACTTTGAATATGGACAAGGAGAAATCTGAATCGGGATTTTTTTCTCAACACTTTCTAATACTGGCAAGGATGAAAGAAGCTGATGTTAAATTTAGGTTTGGATTGGGCGGGGGGGTGTTATTGATGTTGGTCGCCGTCCTGAGGAACAGGGTGGTCGCAGTCATGAGGAACAGGGTGTTGTGTTAGTGCTGGCAGTGTATAATAATGAATTTGATTTCCTTTTCATATGGTAGACTATTGAATATAGTTAAACTATTGAAAGGATGGTCAGCTCAAGGTCTGAAGTTTTATGCCACATCAGGTCCTGTTTTTGCTTTAACAACTTGGTCTAGAACATCATTGCTGGATATTTGAGAATCTAGAGAAGTGAGGTTTCACTCTGTTTCTCTGATGACTCACTTCATGTTACATTTGCCCCATACATAAGTAAGATATTGGTAATAGGGGAAAGCGGAATTGGGTATGGTGTACATGGTTATTACCTTCACAATTTTTCTGTAAATCTGGAACTATTCTATATTAAAACATCCATTAAAAGAACACTCAAAATCCTAGGAAATGGGAACAACTGAACATAGTGGAAAGGACCACTGAAATGACGGGGGAGTATGGGAATTGTCTTAGAGGAAACACCACCTCCCTGCCATATGGTGGACTATAATGGAACTAGAGGAATTGAGAGAGAGAGAGGTCAGTATAGGAAAAAAAATTAGGAGTGAAGAGAAAGGTCTCTGTTCTATAACTAGAGTGTCTGAGATTTCTGAAGAATCTGCCACCCCCGTCCCATCTGGATGGTCAAGCTGAGGCTTTGTGATGTCAAGCCACTCCATGGCAACCACTGATTTTGGGCAAACAGAGCTGAAGTGATTGGCTCCTCCTTAACCTAAAGAGAATATATAGAGGCCTGGACGCTTTCAGTAGTTTCTGTTGGCTTAAGATAGCTAAAATTAATTAGATGATATTGAAGTCTAGTAGAGATAAGGAATAAGACTCCACACACAAGGATGGATGAAGAAACTGCAAGTACAAAAGTGAATTTATGTTTGTACTGGGGGTGGGGGTGGGGGGGGTGGGATGGATTGTGGTGGTTGCAGTCATGAGGGACAGAGTGTTGTGTTAATGCTGGCAGTGTATAAGTAAGAATTTGATTTCCTTTTTACATGGCAGACTACTGAATATTGTTTAACTATTGAAAGGATGGTCAGCTCAAGATGTGAAGTTTTATCCCACAACTGGTATAGTTTTTCCTTTAACATCATGGTCTAGAACAGCATTGTTGGATATTTGAGATACTAGAGAAGTGAGGTTTGACTCTGTTTCACTGATGGGGAGGGATCTAAGGAGGGGGCAGGCATGTGAGAAGGGAATAATGTAGATTTCTTTAGTTGGGGCACCAGACAATCCATTGCATACTGAACCAACACTTTGAATAAGGACAATGAGAAGTCTGAATGGGGATTTTTTTCTCAACACTTTCTAATACTGGCAAGGATAAGAGAAGCTGATGTTAAATTTAGGTTTGGATTGGGGGTGGTGGTATTGATGGTGGTCCCCATCATGAGGAACAGGGTGGTCGCAGTCATGAGGAACAGGGTGTTGTGTTAGTGCTGGCAGTGTATAATAATGAATTTGATTTCCTTTTCATATGGTAGACTATTGAATATAGTTAAACTATTGAAAGGATGGTCAGCTCAAGGTCTGAAGTTTTATGCCACATCAGGTCCAGTTTTTCCTTTAACAACTTGGTCTAGAACATCATTGCTGGATATTTGAGATGCCAGAGACGGGAGGTTTCACTCTAACTGTTTCACTGATGATTCACTTCATGTTACATTTGCCCCATACATAAGTAAGATATTGGTAATAAGGGAAATTGGGTATGGTGTACATGGTTATTATCTTCACAATTGTTGAATGTTTCCTTCCAAGACTCGCGTGGAGTAGGGTTCAGTATCTGAAAGAGGAGCCACACAACAAATGAGAGAAAAAGACACGAGATAATTTTGCAATATTGGGGGACCAGGCGGCAAGTCCCGAAGGACTTCCTCCCTGTGCTCAGGCCTCACCAAGCTTTTATTGATCTGGGATGCACCCATAGCATAGCCCTAGGCAAGTGCCCCCCTGCAACAGGCAGACTAGCCCATCATCAAGGATTTACATAATAATAAATGGGGGAGTAGTTTCAGCTACCACTGTCTGGACAAACAGAAGTGGCGCCTAGCTCCGACCTTTTGGAGGGCTTCAAAGGCACCTAGCCTTCGGGGGTTCTCTGTCTATGCTTATCAGATAGTGAAGGCAATAAACAGTTTCCCACATCTCCCCCTTATTTTTTCCTTATAAAACCAGAAATAAACATATAAGAACAAAAAATGTTTAAGTCCCCAAATCAATGTCCAACAGTTCTGAGTCCAAGTTTCAATGTCTGACAGTTCATGTGTACATGCCAGCAATGAAATGCTGGTTCTGGATGGTGGACAAATGCAGGTCCGGTCCTCTCTGGTCTGGTCCTGGGCAACCTGCAGCGCCACACAGCTGCTGACTGCTAGCATGGCAAGGCGTCTTCACCATCTCCATCTCTGAACTGTCTCTCCTGTCTTTGTGGCTGGAGCAATCTGTTCAGTTTCTCTCCTGGATCCCTTGTTGCAGGAATCCACATGGTCTTGGAGTTGTTCTCTGAAAGTATACAAACATATTCTCGACCAAAGGTTAATAATTGAAATTTTACTTGGAGTCTTTTTATATTTGCCCAAATGATTTTCCTTTGGCTTATTTTGACACCACATATGTTTTTCATGGGTGTCTTGCAGTTAGCATCACAAAATGAAAAAGAAAATTTTCTAGATGCAATTTTAGTTACAGGATATTTTTCCTCACATGGTATTTTTCCAACAATTTTTCTGTAAATCTGGAACTATTCTAAAGTAAAACATCCCTTAAAACAACACTTAAAATCCTAGGAAATGTTAGCTGAAGGTAGGAAGATTTATCCCACAACAGGTATAGTTTTTCCTTTAACATCATGGGCTAGAAGAGCATTGTTGGATATTTGAGATACTAGAGAAATGATGTTTGACTTTGTTTCACTGATGGGGAGGGATCTATGGAGGCAGCAGGCATGTGAGAAGGGAATAATGTAGATTTCTTTAGTTGGGGCACCAGACAAGCCATTGCATACTTAGCCAGACACTTTGAATATGGACAAGGAGAAATCTGAATCGGGATTTTTTTCTCAACACTTTCTAATACTGGCAAGGATGAAAGAAGCTGATGTTAAATTTAGGTTTGGATTGGGCGGGGGGGTGTTATTGATGTTGGTCGCCGTCCTGAGGAACAGGGTGGTCGCAGTCATGAGGAACAGGGTGTTGTGTTAGTGCTGGCAGTGTATAATAATGAATTTGATTTCCTTTTCATATGGTAGACTATTGAATATAGTTAAACTATTGAAAGGATGGTCAGCTCAAGGTCTGAAGTTTTATGCCACATCAGGTCCTGTTTTTGCTTTAACAACTTGGTCTAGAACATCATTGCTGGATATTTGAGAATCTAGAGAAGTGAGGTTTCACTCTGTTTCTCTGATGACTCACTTCATGTTACATTTGCCCCATACATAAGTAAGATATTGGTAATAGGGGAAAGCGGAATTGGGTATGGTGTACATGGTTATTACCTTCACAATTTTTCTGTAAATCTGGAACTATTCTATATTAAAACATCCATTAAAAGAACACTCAAAATCCTAGGAAATGGGAACAACTGAACATAGTGGAAAGGACCACTGAAATGACGGGGGAGTATGGGAATTGTCTTAGAGGAAACACCACCTCCCTGCCATATGGTGGACTATAATGGAACTAGAGGAATTGAGAGAGAGAGAGGTCAGTATAGGAAAAAAAATTAGGAGTGAAGAGAAAGGTCTCTGTTCTATAACTAGAGTGTCTGAGATTTCTGAAGAATCTGCCACCCCCGTCCCATCTGGATGGTCAAGCTGAGGCTTTGTGATGTCAAGCCACTCCATGGCAACCACTGATTTTGGGCAAACAGAGCTGAAGTGATTGGCTCCTCCTTAACCTAAAGAGAATATATAGAGGCCTGGACGCTTTCAGTAGTTTCTGTTGGCTTAAGATAGCTAAAATTAATTAGATGATATTGAAGTCTAGTAGAGATAAGGAATAAGACTCCACACACAAGGATGGATGAAGAAACTGCAAGTACAAAAGTGAATTTATGTTTGTACTGGGGGTGGGGGTGGGGGGGGTGGGATGGATTGTGGTGGTTGCAGTCATGAGGGACAGAGTGTTGTGTTAATGCTGGCAGTGTATAAGTAAGAATTTGATTTCCTTTTTACATGGCAGACTACTGAATATTGTTTAACTATTGAAAGGATGGTCAGCTCAAGATGTGAAGTTTTATCCCACAACTGGTATAGTTTTTCCTTTAACATCATGGTCTAGAACAGCATTGTTGGATATTTGAGATACTAGAGAAGTGAGGTTTGACTCTGTTTCACTGATGGGGAGGGATCTAAGGAGGGGGCAGGCATGTGAGAAGGGAATAATGTAGATTTCTTTAGTTGGGGCACCAGACAATCCATTGCATACTGAACCAACACTTTGAATAAGGACAATGAGAAGTCTGAATGGGGATTTTTTTCTCAACACTTTCTAATACTGGCAAGGATAAGAGAAGCTGATGTTAAATTTAGGTTTGGATTGGGGGTGGTGGTATTGATGGTGGTCCCCATCATGAGGAACAGGGTGGTCGCAGTCATGAGGAACAGGGTGTTGTGTTAGTGCTGGCAGTGTATAATAATGAATTTGATTTCCTTTTCATATGGTAGACTATTGAATATAGTTAAACTATTGAAAGGATGGTCAGCTCAAGGTCTGAAGTTTTATGCCACATCAGGTCCAGTTTTTCCTTTAACAACTTGGTCTAGAACATCATTGCTGGATATTTGAGATGCCAGAGACGGGAGGTTTCACTCTAACTGTTTCACTGATGATTCACTTCATGTTACATTTGCCCCATACATAAGTAAGATATTGGTAATAAGGGAAATTGGGTATGGTGTACATGGTTATTATCTTCACAATTGTTGAATGTTTCCTTCCAAGACTCGCGTGGAGTAGGGTTCAGTATCTGAAAGAGGAGCCACACAACAAATGAGAGAAAAAGACACGAGATAATTTTGCAATATTGGGGGACCAGGCGGCAAGTCCCGAAGGACTTCCTCCCTGTGCTCAGGCCTCACCAAGCTTTTATTGATCTGGGATGCACCCATAGCATAGCCCTAGGCAAGTGCCCCCCTGCAACAGGCAGACTAGCCCATCATCAAGGATTTACATAATAATAAATGGGGGAGTAGTTTCAGCTACCACTGTCTGGACAAACAGAAGTGGCGCCTAGCTCCGACCTTTTGGAGGGCTTCAAAGGCACCTAGCCTTCGGGGGTTCTCTGTCTATGCTTATCAGATAGTGAAGGCAATAAACAGTTTCCCACATCTCCCCCTTATTTTTTCCTTATAAAACCAGAAATAAACATATAAGAACAAAAAATGTTTAAGTCCCCAAATCAATGTCCAACAGTTCTGAGTCCAAGTTTCAATGTCTGACAGTTCATGTGTACATGCCAGCAATGAAATGCTGGTTCTGGATGGTGGACAAATGCAGGTCCGGTCCTCTCTGGTCTGGTCCTGGGCAACCTGCAGCGCCACACAGCTGCTGACTGCTAGCATGGCAAGGCGTCTTCACCATCTCCATCTCTGAACTGTCTCTCCTGTCTTTGTGGCTGGAGCAATCTGTTCAGTTTCTCTCCTGGATCCCTTGTTGCAGGAATCCACATGGTCTTGGAGTTGTTCTCTGAAAGTATACAAACATATTCTCGACCAAAGGTTAATAATTGAAATTTTACTTGGAGTCTTTTTATATTTGCCCAAATGATTTTCCTTTGGCTTATTTTGACACCACATATGTTTTTCATGGGTGTCTTGCAGTTAGCATCACAAAATGAAAAAGAAAATTTTCTAGATGCAATTTTAGTTACAGGATATTTTTCCTCACATGGTATTTTTCCAACAATTTTTCTGTAAATCTGGAACTATTCTAAAGTAAAACATCCCTTAAAACAACACTTAAAATCCTAGGAAATGTTAGCTGAAGGTAGGAAGATTTATCCCACAACAGGTATAGTTTTTCCTTTAACATCATGGGCTAGAAGAGCATTGTTGGATATTTGAGATACTAGAGAAATGATGTTTGACTTTGTTTCACTGATGGGGAGGGATCTATGGAGGCAGCAGGCATGTGAGAAGGGAATAATGTAGATTTCTTTAGTTGGGGCACCAGACAAGCC
The DNA here is from genome assembly GCF_963259705.1 of Myotis daubentonii. Lineage (NCBI taxonomy): Eukaryota > Metazoa > Chordata > Mammalia > Chiroptera > Vespertilionidae > Myotis > Myotis daubentonii. Next base: position 12,227,269 of record NC_081851.1, on the reverse strand, counting down.
ATTGCATACTGAGCCAACCCTTTAAATTTGGACAAGGAGAAGTCTGAATGGGGATTTTTTTTCTCAACACTTTCTAATGCTGGCAAGGATAAAAGAAGCTGATGTTAAATTTATGTTTGTATTGAGGGGGCGGTATGGATGGTGGTCGCAGTCATGAGGAACAGGGTGGTCGCAGTCATGAGGAACAGGGTGTTGTGTTAGTGCTGGCAGTGTATAATAATGAATTTGATTTCCTTTTTACATGGTAGCCTATTGAATACTAGAGGCCCGGTGCACAAAAATTTGTGCACTCGGGTGGGTCCCTCAGCCCACCCTGTGCCCTCTCGCAATATGGAGCACCTTGGGGGCCCCTTCCCCTGGCTGCTGGCACCAGTTTTCCTCTGGTGCCCGGAACCCAGGCCTTTGCTCTTCGCTGGGAGGGGCCCACACGGTGGGCGAGGGGCTTAGCTCTTTTAAAAATACTTCTGAATGTTTGGTAAATAACCCTGTAGGAATCTACTTTCTGAAACATGCTGGTTGTTAAGGGCTGATTTGGGTAATCAACAAAATATATGTTAAAATCCTAATCCCCAGAACCTCAGAATGTACCTGTATATGGAGATAAGATCTTTAAAGAGGGGATCACATTTAATTGTGGCAGTTCCAGTGGGACCCTTAGCCCATCTCACTGAAGTCCTTATAAGAAGAGGAATGTTGGGGTCCAGCCCCAGCAGGTCCAGGGGTTCCCAAAGAAGGAATGACACAGAGGCAGCATTCAGGTTATCATCATAGCCAGGTTCTCTTTTTATTGTCCTGTTACATCTATATTTATACTATTTGATCCTATAAACATGCCTCTGTAAGCTTTTTTTTTTTTTTTTTGCATCGGGTCCATTTATTGGGGGGTCAGTCAAAGGGGGAGCTGGCTAGGGTGGGGTAGGGCAGCAGCTTGTCTGGCCCCCGAGAAACCCAACTTAAGTCCAGAGCCTCGAGGGCTTAGAAGCCAAAGTCTTCCTCCACCTTTATCTGCACAGGGGCCAGCTCCGGTGTCAGCGGGACTCCTGCCCAGTGCCCTTCCTATGGCACTCGCCACCTCTTCCAACTGCTGGGCCCCTCGCCAGGGGCTGGGCTGCTGGCTTCTGTGGGCGCTGGCGTCCTCCTGGGCGGGGACAGCCCCTCTTTCTCTGGAGGCTCGTTCTCAGCGTTGCCTGGGTTGGGGGGCGTCTCTGCCCTGGCTGCCCTCGTCCTCCAGTAAGATGGTGAACTGGCTGGCCCGGTAGTTGTCACCGTAGGAGTCCAGCACCTTCATGAGGAACCTCTGCTCCTGCTGGAGTCTCCATGTTATCCTCTATATCTGATGGAGCCTGATCAGGACCCGCTCCTTCGCCTGCTCAATCTCCCTGCAGCGCCGATCCAGTGCCTGGTACTTCCTGCGATTGAGTTCCCATTGGCACCGCCCTTGCTGGACTTAGGCTGCCTCCTCCTCTTTGTCTCGCTCCTGGAGGCTGGAGCTGCCCAGACCCCCAGACAGGAACTCCACTTCTGTCTCAAGCTCGCTCTCCAGGATGTGACCACCTTCAGCGGAGGCAGCGCCAGCTCCCAGCCGGGAGGTGCTGAGAACTCCTCAAAGCCCACAGCTGCCATGGACCCCTCTCTCTGCTCCAGCTCCATTTCTCCCTGGCTCCCGATGCAGAACTTCCAACCTTGCAAGCCTCTAGTTTAAAGTGGCTTGCGAAACTACAGCCCATCAGATTTCACAGCCAGGCACCCAGGCCCTGGCCGCTAAGCCTCCTGGGAGTTGTAGTTCTCTATTTCCGGCTTACCTCCCTCGCCCCACCCCCACCCCAGTCCCAACTGAAAGGCCCTGCTGGCTGGTCTAACCCTGTGGCCAGGCATCTGAGTCACCTCGGGTCTTTATTCCTGTCCCGACACCACGCCATCTGACCATGGAGACTCTCCTCTTGCGAGGCCCCTGGGGCTCCTTCTGGGTCTCCTCAGCCCAGGTACTGGATCCCGTGCCCCAGCAGCGATACAGCCCTGGTGCCTGGGTCTCCATCTGGGGCCTGGCTGTATCGCCCCCAGACGGGATGGCGTGCCCCAGCTGCTACGCAGCCCCGGGCCCTGGGTCTCCACAACCTGGGCACCGGATTTCGTGCCCCAGCGGCAAAAACAGCCCCGGCGCATGGGTCTCCTTCTGGGGCCTGGCTGCATTGCCCCTGGGGTCCAGATGGTGTCCCCAGGCAGCTATGCAGCCTGGCCTCTGGCCCCGCCTCTGGGTGTTCTCCCATCACTGGTGATCAGTGATCTGAGAAGCCAGGCAGACATCCGCCTCTTCCCTGCCCCACCCAGCTTCTCCCATTACTGGCCCAGGGCCGGCAAAGGTGGCCAGGTTCTCTTATCACAGAAGCCGGCAAAGGAGGCCTGGCTTCTCCTAGCAAAGGCAGCTTGGTTCTCTGGCTCTTGGGTGCCGCCTGGGTTTCCGATTGCAGTCAGCAGCAGGCAGCTTCTTCCCTCCTTCGCCTTTCGCCTCCCAGCATTGCGCCTATGTTGGCAGTTAACTGCCAGTCTTAGTTGGCAGTTAATTTGCATATAGCCCTGATGAGCCAATGAAAAGGGTATCGTCCTACGCCAATAACCATTTTATCTTTTATTAGATAGGATTGTTAAACGATTGAAAGGATGGTCAGCTCAAGATCTGAAGTTTTATGCCACATCTGGTCCATTTTTTCCTTTAAGAATTTGGTCTAGAACATCATTGCTTGACATTTGAAACACTAGAGAAGTGAGGTTTCACTCTAACTGTTTCACTGATGATTCAATTCATGTTACATTTGCCCCATACATAAGTAAGATATTGGTAATAAGGGAAATTGGGTATGGTGTACATAGTTATTATCTTCACAATTTTTCTGTAAATCTGGAACTATTCTAAAGTAAAACATCCCTTAAAACAACACTCAAAATCCTAGGAAATGGGAGCAACTGAACATAGTAGAATGGACCACTGAAATGACAGGGGAGTATGGGAATTGTCTTAGAGGAAAGACCACCTCCCTGCCATATGCTGGACTATAATGGAACTAGAGGAATTGAGAGAGAGAGGTCAGTTTAGGAAAAAATTGCAGGAGTGAAGAGGAAGGGCTCTGTTCTATAACAAGAGTGTCTGAGATTTCTGCATCCACTGCCACCCCCGCCCCTCCAAGCCACACCATGGCAACCACTGATTATGGGTAAACAGAGCTGAAGTGATTGGCTCCTCCATAACCTAAAGAGAATATATAGAGGCCAGGACCCTTTCAGTAGTTTCTGTTGCCTTCAGATAGCTAAAATTAATAAGATGATATTGAAGTCTAGTAGAGATACGGAATAAGACTCCACACACAAGGATGGATGAAGAAACTGCAAGTACAAAAGTGAATTTATGTTTGTACTGGGGGTGGGGGGGTGGGATGGATGGTGGTGTTTGCAGTCATGAGGAACAGAGTGTTGTGTTAATGCTGGCAGTGTATAATAAATTGTTTGATTTCCTTTTTACATGGCAGGCAATTGAATATTGTTAAACTATTGAAAGGATGGTCAGCTCAAGATGTGAAGTTTTATCCCACAACTGGTATAGTTTTTCCTTTAACATCATGGTCTAGAACAGCATTGTTGGATATTTGAGATACTAGAGAAGTGAGGTTTGACTCTGTTTCACTGATGGGGAGGGAACTAAGGAGGGGGCAGGCATGTGAGAAGGGAATAATGTAGATTTCTTTAGTTGCAGCACCAGACAATCCATTGCATACTGAACCAACACTTTGAATAAGGACAATGAGAAGTCTGAATGGGGATTTTTTTCTCAACACTTTCTAATACTGGCAAGGATAAGAGAAGCTGATGTTAAATTTAGGTTTGGATTGGGGGGGTGGTATTGATGGTGGTCGCCGTCATGGGGAACAGGGTGTTGTGTTAGTGCTGGCAGTGTATAATAATGAATTTGATTTCCTTTTCATATGGTAGACTATTGAATATAGTTAAACTATTGAAAGGATGGTCAGATCAAGGTCTGAAGTTTTATGCCACATCAGGTCCAGTTTTTCCTTTAACAACTTGGTCTAGAACATCATTGCTGGATATTTGAGATGCTAGAGAAGTGCGGTTTCACTCTAACTGTTTCATTGATGTTTCACTTCATGTTACATTTCCTCATACATAAGTAAGATATTGGTAATAAGGGAAATTGGGTATGGTGTACATGGTTATTATCTTCACAATTTTTTCTGTAAATCTGGAACTATTCTAAAGTAAAACATCCCTTAAAACAACACTCAAAATCCTAGGAAATGGGAGCAACTAAACATAGTGGAATGGACCACTGAAATGACCTGGGAGTATGGGAATTGCCTTAGAGGAAACACCACCTCCCTGCCATATGCTGGACTATAATGGAACTAGAGGAATTGAGAGAGAGAGGTCAGTTTAGGAAAAAAATTTAGGAGTGAAGAGGAAGGTCTCTGTTCGATAACCAGAGTGTCTGAGATTTATGCATGCTCTGCCACCCCCCCACCCCCACCTGAATGGTCAAGCTGAGGCTTTGTGATGTCAAGCCACACCATGGCAACCACTGATTTTGGGCAAACAGACCTGAAGTGATTGGCTCCTCCTTAACCTAAAGAGAATATATTGAGGCCAGGACACTTTCAGTAGTTTCTGTTGCCTTAAGATAGCTAAAATTAATAAGGTGATATTGAAGACTAGTAGAGATAAGGAATAAGACTCCACACACAAGGATGGATGAAGAAACTGAAAGTACAAAAGTGAATTTATGTTTGTACTGGGGGTTGGGGGGGTGGGATGGATGGTGGTGGTTGCAGTCATGAGGGACAGAGTGTTGTGTTAATGCTGGCAGTGTATAAGAAAGAATTTGATTTCCTTTTTACATGGCAGACTATTGAATATTGTTTAACTATTGAAAGGATGGTCAGCTCAAGATGTGAAGTTTTATCCCACAACTGGTATAGTTTTTCCTTTAACATCATGGTCTAGAACAGCATTGTTGGATATTTGAGATACTAGAGAAGTGAGGTTTGACTCTGTTTCACTGAGGAGGGATCTAAGGAGGGGGCAGGTATGTGAGAAGGGAATAATGTAGATTTCTTTAGTTGGGGCACCAGACAAGCCATTGCATACTGAACCAACACTTTGAATAAGGACAAGGAGAAGTGTGAATGGGGGTTTTTTTCTCAACACTTTCTAATTCTGGCAAGGATAAAAGAAGCTGATGTTAAATTTAGGTTTGAATTGGGGGGGGGTGGTATGGATGGTGCTCGCAGTCATGAGGAACAGGGTGGTCGCAGTCATGAGGAACAGGGTGTTGTGTTAGTGCTGGCAGTGTATAATAATGAATTTGATTTCCTTTTCATATGGTAGACTATAGAATATAGTTAAACTATTGAAAGGATGGTCAGCTCAAGGTCTGAAGTTTTATGCCACATCAGGTCCAGTTTTTCCTTTAACAACTTGGTCTAGAACATCATTGCTGGATATTTGAGAATCTAGAGAAGTGAGGTTTCAATCTGTTTCTCTGATGACTCACTTCATGTTACATTTGCCCCATACATAAGTAAGATATTGGTAATAGGGGAAAGGGGAATTGGGTATGGTGTACATGGTTATTACCTTCACAATTTTTCTGTAAATCTGGAACTATTCTATATTAAAACATCCATTAAAAGAACACTCAAAATCCTAGGAAATGGGAACAACTGAACATAGTGGAAAGGACCACTGAAATGACGGGGGAGTATGGGAATTGTCTTAGAGGAAACACCACCTCCCTGCCATATGGTGGACTATAATGGAACTAGAGGAATTGAGAGAGAGAGGTCAGTATAGGAAAAAAAATTAGGAGTGAAGAGAAAGGTCTCTGTTCTATAACTAGAGTGTCTGAGATTTCTGAAGAATCTGCCACCCCCGTCCCATCTGGATGGTCAAGCTGAGGCTTTGTGATGTCAAGCTACTCCATGGCAACCACTGATTTTGGGCAAACAGAGCTGAAGTGATTGGCTCCTCCTTAACCTAAAGAGAATATATAGAGGCCTGGACGCTTTCAGTAGTTTCTGTTGGCTTAAGATAGCTAAAATTAATTAGATGATATTGAAGTCTAGTAGAGATAAGGAATAAGACTCCACACACAAGGATGGATGAAGAAACTGCAAGTACAAAAGTGAATTTATGTTTGTACTGGGGGTGGGGGTGGGGGGGGTGGGATGGATTGTGGTGGTTGCAGTCATGAGGAACAGAGTGTTGTGTTAATGCCTGCAGTGTATAATAAATTATTTGATTTCCTTTTTACATGGAAGACTATTGAATTCTGTTAAACTATTGAAAGGATGGTCAGCTCAAGATGTGAAGTTTTATCCCACAACTGGTATAGTTTTTCCTTTAACATCATGGTCTAGAACAGCATTGTTGGATATTTGAGATACTAGAGAAGTGAGGTTTGACTCTGTTTCACTGATGGGGAGGGATCTAAGGAGGGGGCAGGCATGTGAGAAGGGAATAATGTAGATTTCTTTAGTTGGGGCACCAGACAATCCATTGCATACTGAACCAACACTTTGAATAAGGACAATGAGAAGTCTGAATGGGGATTTTTTTCTCAACACTTTCTAATACTGGCAAGGATAAGAGAAGCTGATGTTAAATTTAGGTTTGGATTGGGGGTGGTGGCATTGATGGTGGTCCCCATCATGAGGAACAGAGTGGTCGCAGTCATGAGGAACAGGGTGTTGTGTTAGTGCTGGCAGTGTATAATAATGAATTTGATTTCCTTTTCATATGGTAGACTATTGAATATAGTTAAACTATTGAAAGGATGGTCAGCTCAAGGTCTGAAGTTTTATGCCACATCAGGTCCCGTTTTTCCTTTAACAACTTGGTCTAGAACATCATTGCTGGATATTTGAGATGCCAGAGACGGGAGGTTTCACTCTAACTGTTTCACTGATGATTCACTTCATGTTACATTTGCCCCATACATAAGTAAGATATTGGTAATAAGGGAAATTGGGTATGGTGTACATGGTTATTATCTTCACAATTGTTGAGTGTTTCCTTCCAAGACTCACGTGGAGTAGGGTTCGGTATCTGAAAGAGGAGCCGCACAACAAATGAGAGAAAAAGACACGAGATAATTTTGCAATATTGGGGGACCAGGCGGCAAGTCCCGAAGGACTTCCTCCCTGTGCTCAGGCCTCACCAAGCTTTTATTGATCTGGGATGCACCCATAGCATAGCCCTAGGCAGGTGACCCCCTGCAACAGGCAGACTAGCCTATCAGCAAGGATTTACATGATAATAAATGGGGGAGTAGTTTCAGCTACCACTGTCTGGACAAACAGAGGTGGTGCCTAGCTCTGACCTTTGGGAGGGCTTCAAAGGCACCCAGCCTTCGGGGGTTCTCTGTCTATGCTTATCAGATAGTGAAGGCAATAAACAGTTTCCCACATCTCCCCCTTATTTTTTCCTTATAAAACCAGAAATAAACATATAAGAACAAAAAATGTTTAAGTCCCAAAATCAATGTCCAACAGTTCTGAGTCCAAGTTTCAATGTCTGACAGTTCATGTGTACATGCCAGCAATGAAATGCTGGTTCTGGATGGTGGACAAATGCAGGTCCGGTCCTCTTTGGTCTGGTCCTGGGCAACCTGCAGCACCGCACAGCTGCTGACTGCTAGCATGGCAAGGCGTCTTCACCATCTCCATCTCTGAACTGTCTCTCCTGTCTTTGTGGCTGGAGCAATCTGTTCAGTTTCTCTCCTGGATCCCTTGTTGCAGGAATCCACATGGTCTTGGAGTTGTTCTCTGAAAGTATACAAACATATTCTCGACCAAAGGTTAATAATTGAAATTTTACTTGGAGTCTTTTCTTTTTATATTTGCCCAAATGATTTTCCTTTGACTTATTTTGACACCACATATGTTTTTCATGGGTGTCTTGCAGTTAGCATCACAAAATGAAAAAGAAAATTTTCTAGATGCAATTTTAGTTACAGGATATTTTTCCTTACATGGTATTTTTCCAACAATTTTTCTGTAAACCTGGAACTATTCTAAAGTAAAACATCCATTAAAACAACACTCAAAATCCTAGGAAATGGTAGCAACTGAACATAGTGGAATGGACCACTGAAATGACAGGGGAGTATGGGAATTGTCTTAGAGGAAAGACCACCTCCCTGCCATATGCTGGACTATAATGGAACTAGAGGAATTGAGAGAGAGAGGTCAGTTTAGGAAAAAATTGTAGGAGTGAAGAGGAAGGGCTCTGTTCTGTAACAAGAGTGTCTGAGATTTCTGCATCCACTGCCACCCCCGCCCCTCCTGGATTGTCAAGGTGAGGCTGTGTGATGTCAAGCCGCACCATGGCAACCACTGATTATGGGCAAACAGAGCTGAAGTGATTGGCTCCTCCTTAACCTAAAGAGAATATATAGAGGCCAGGACACTTTCAGTAGTTTCTGTTGCCTTAAGATAGCTAAAATTAATAAGATGATATTGAAGTCTAGTAGAGATAAGGAATAAGACTCCACACACAAGGATGGATGAAGAAACTGCAAGTACAAAAGTGAATTTATGTTTGTACTGGGGGTTGGAGGGGGGTGGGATGGATGGTAGTGTTCGCAGTCATGAGGATCAGAGTGTTGTGTTAATGCTGGCAGTGTATAATAAATTATTTGATTTCCTTTTTACATGGAAGACTATTGAATTCTGTTAAACTATTGAAAGGATGGTCAGCTCAAGATGTGAAGTTTTATCCCACAACTGGTATAGTTTTTCCTTTAACATCATGGTCTAGAACAGCATTGTTGGATATTTGAGATACTAGAGAAGTGAGGTTTGACTCTGTTTCACTGATGGGGAGGGATCTAAGGAGGGGGCAGGCATGTGAGAAGGGAATAATGTAGATTTCTTTAGTTGCGGCACCAGACAATCCATTGCATACTGAACCAACACTTTGAATAACGACAATGAGAAGTCTGAATGGGGATTTTTTTCTCAACACTTTCTAATACTGGCAAGGATAAGAGAAGCTGATGTTAAATTAGGTTTGGATTGGGGGTGGTGGTATTGATGGTGGTCCCCATCATGAGGAACAGGGTGGTCGCAGTCATGAGGAACAGGGTGTTGTGTTAGTGCTGGCAGTGTATAATAATGAATTTGATTTCCTTTTCATATGGTAGACTATTGAATATAGTTAAACTATTGAAAGGATGGTCAGCTCAAGGTCTGAAGTTTTATGCCACATCAGGTCCAGTTTTTCCTTTAACAACTTGGTCTAGAACATCATTGCTGGATATTTGAGATGCCAGAGACGGGAGGTTTCACTCTAACTGTTTCACTGATGATTCACTTCATGTTACATTTGCCCCATACATAAGTAAGATATTGGTAATAAGGGAAATTGGGTATGGTGTACATGGTTATTATCTTCACAATTGTTGAGTGTTTCCTTCCAAGACTCACGTGGAGTAGGGTTCGGTATCTGAAAGAGGAGCCGCACAACAAATGAGAGAAAAAGACACGAGATAATTTTGCAATATTGGGGGACCAGGCGGCAAGTCCCGAAGGACTTCCTCCCTGTGCTCAGGCCTCACCAAGCTTTTATTGATCTGGGATGCACCCATAGCATAGCCCTAGGCAGGTGACCCCCTGCAACAGGCAGACTAGCCTATCAGCAAGGATTTACATGATAATAAATGGGGGAGTAGTTTCACCTACCACTGTCTGGACAAACAGAGGTGGTGCCTAGCTCTGACCTTTGGGCGGGCTTCAAAGGCACCCAGCCTTCGGGGGTTCTCTGTCTATGCTTATCAGATAGTGAAGGCAATAAACAGTTTCCCACATCTCCCCCTTATTTTTTCCTTATAAAACCAGAAATAAACATATAAGAACAAAAAATGTTTAAGTCCCAAAATCAATGTCCAACAGTTCTGAGTCCAAGTTTCAATGTCTGACAGTTCATGTGTACATGCCAGCAATGAAATGCTGGTTCTGGATGGTGGACAAATGCAGGTCCGGTCCTCTTTGGTCTGGTCCTGGGCAACCTGCAGCACCGCACAGCTGCTGACTGCTAGCATGGCAAGGCGTCTTCACCATCTCCATCTCTGAACTGTCTCTCCTGTCTTTGTGGCTGGAGCAATCTGTTCAGTTTCTCTCCTGGATCCCTTGTTGCAGGAATCCACATGGTCTTGGAGTTGTTCTCTGAAAGTATACAAACATATTCTCGACCAAAGGTTAATAATTGAAATTTTACTTGGAGTCTTTTCTTTTTATATTTGCCCAAATGATTTTCCTTTGGCTTATTTTGACACCACATATGTTTTTCATGGGTGTCTTGCAGTTAGCATCACAAAATGAAAAAGAAAATTTTCTAGATGCAATTTTAGTTACAGGATATTTTTCCTTACATGGTATTTTTCCAACAATTTTTCTGTAAATCTGGAACTATTCTAAAGTAAAACATCCATTAAAACAACACTCAAAATCCTAGGAAATGGTAGCAACTGAACATAGTGGAATGGACCACTGAAATGACAGGGGAGTATGGGAATTGTCTTAGAGGAAAGACCACCTCCCTGCCATATGCTGGACTATAATGGAACTAGAGGAATTGAGAGAGAGAGGTCAGTTTAGGAAAAAATTGTAGGAGTGAAGAGGAAGGGCTCTGTTCTGTAACAAGAGTGTCTGAGATTTCTGCATCCACTGCCACCCCCGCCCCTCCTGGATTGTCAAGGTGAGGCTGTGTGATGTCAAGCCGCACCATGGCAACCACTGATTATGGGCAAACAGAGCTGAAGTGATTGGCTCCTCCTTAACCTAAAGAGAATATATAGAGGCCAGGACACTTTCAGTAGTTTCTGTTGCCTTAAGATAGCTAAAATTAATAAGATGATATTGAAGTCTAGTAGAGATAAGGAATAAGACTCCACACACAAGGATGGATGAAGAAACTGCAAGTACAAAAGTGAATTTATGTTTGTACTGGGGGTTGGAGGGGGGTGGGAGGGATGGTAGTGTTCGCAGTCATGAGGATCAGAGTGTTGTGTTAATGCTGGCAGTGTATAATAAATTATTTGATTTCCTTTTTACATGGAAGACTATTGAATTCTGTTAAACTATTGAAAGGATGGTCAGCTCAAGATGTGAAGTTTTATCCCACAACTGGTATAGTTTTTCCTTTAACATCATGGTCTAGAACAGCATTGTTGGATATTTGAGATACTAGAGAAGTGAGGTTTGACTCTGTTTCACTGATGGGGAGGGATCTAAGGAGGGGGCAGGCATGTGAGAAGGGAATAATGTAGATTTCTTTAGTTGGGGCACCAGACAATCCATTGCATACTGAACCAACACTTTGAATAAGGACAATGAGAAGTCTGAATGGGGATTTTTTTCTCAACACTTTCTAATACTGGCAAGGATAAGAGAAGCTGATGTTAAATTTAGGTTTGGATTGGAGGGGTGGTATGGATGGTGGTCGCTGTCATGAGGACACGGTGGTCGCAGTCATGAGGAACAGGGTGTTGTGTTAGTGCTGGCAGTGTATAATAATGAATTTGATTTCCTTTTCATATGGTAGACTATTGAATATAGTTAAACTATTGAAAGGATGGTCAGCTCAAGGTCTGAAGTTTTATGCCACATCAGGTCCCGTTTTTCCTTTAACAACTTGGTCTAGAACATCATTGCTGGATATTTGAGATGCTAGAGAAGTGAGGTTTCACTCTGTTTCACTGATGATTCACTTCATGTTACATTTGCCCCATAAATAAGTAAGATATTGGTAATAAGGGAAATTGGGTATGGTGTACATGGTTATTATCTTCACAATTGTTGAGTGTTTCCTTCCAAGACTCGCGTGGAGTAGGGTTCGGTATCTGAAAGAGGAGCTGCACAACAAATGAGAGAAAAAGACACGAGATAATTTTGCAATATTGGGGGACCAGGCGGCAAGTCCCGAAGGACTTCCTCCCTGTGCTCAGGCCTCACCAAGCTTTTATTGATCTGGGATGCACCCATAGCATAGCCCTAGGCAAGTGCCCCCCTGCAACAGGCAGACTAGCCCATCAGCAAGGATTTACATAATAATAAATGGGGGAGTAGTTTCACCTACCACTGTATGGACAAACAGAGGTGGCGCCTAGCTCCGACCTTTTGGAGGGCTTCAAAGGCACCCAGCCTTCGGGGGTTCTCTGTCTATGCTTATCAGATAGTGAAGGCAATAAACAGTTTCCCACATCTCCCCCTTATTTTTTCCTTATAAAACCAGAAATAAACATATAAGAACAAAAAATGTTTAAGTCCCAAAATCCATGTCCAACACTTCTGAGTCCAAGTTTCAATGTCTGACAGTTCATGTGTACATGCCAGCAATGAAATGCTGGTTCTGGATGGTGGACAAATGCAGGTCCGGTCCTCTCTGGTCTGGTCCTGGGCAACCTGCAGCGCCGCACAGCTGCTGACTGCTAGCATGGCAAGGCTTCTTCACCATCTCCATCTCTGAACTGTCTCTCCTGTCTTTGTGGCTGGAGCAATCTGTTCAGTTTCTCTCCTGGATCCCTTGTTGCAGGAATCCACATGGTCTTGGAGTTGTTCTCTGAAAGTATACAAACATATTCTTGACCAAAGGTTAATAATTGAAATTTTACTTGGAGTCTTTTCTTTTTATATTTGCCCAAATGATTTTCCTTTGGCTTATTTTGACACAACATATGTTTTTCATGGGTGTCTTGCAGTTAGCATCACAAAATGAAAAAGAAAATTTTCTAGATGCAATTTTAGTTACAGGATATTTTTCCTTACATGGTATTTTTCCAACAATTTTTCTGTAAATCTGGAACTATTCTAAAGTAAAACATCCCTTAAAACAACACTTAAAATCCTAGGAAATGTTAGCTGAAGGTAGGAAGATTTATCCCACAACAGGTATAGTTTTTCCTTTAACATCAAGGGCTAGAAGAGCATTGTTGGATATTTGAGATACTAGAGAAATGATGTTTGACTTTGCTTCACTTATGGGGAGGGATCTATGAAGGCAGCAGGCATGTGAGAAGGGAATAATGTAGATTGCTTTAGTTGGGGCACCAGACAAGCCATTGCATACTGAGCCAACACTTTAAATTTGGACAAAGAGAAGTCTGAATGGGGATTTTTTTTCTCAACACTTTCTAATGCTGGCAAGGATAAAAGAAGGTGATGTTAAATTTATGTTTGTATTGAGGGGGCGTTTTGGATGGTGGTCGCAGTCATGAGGAACAGGGTGGTCGCAGTCATGAGGAACAGGGTGTTGTGTTAGTGCTGGCAGTGTATAATATATTATTTCATTTCATTTTTACAGGGCAGACTATTGAATATTGTTAAACTATTGAAAAGATGGTCAGCTCAAGATGTGAAGTTTTACCCCACAACTGGTATAGTTTTTCCTTTAACATCATGGTCTAGAACAGCATTGTTGGATATTTGAGATACTAGAGAAATAATGTTTGACTCGGTTTCACTGATGGGGAGGGATCTATGGAGGCAGCAGGCATGTGAGAAGGGAGTCATGTAGATTTCTTAAGTTGGAGGACCAGACAAGCCATTGCATTCTGAGCCAGACACTATGAATAGGGACAAGGAGAAGTCTGAATGGGAATTTTTCTCTCAACACTTTATAATACTGGCAAGGAAAAAAGATGCTGATGTTTAATTTATGTTTGTATTCGGGGGGTGGTTTGGCTTGTGGTCGCAGTGATGAGGAACAGGGTGGTCGCAGTGATGAGGAACATGGTGTTGTGTTAGTGCTGGGAGTGTATAATAATGAATTTGATTTCCTTTTTACATGGTACACTATTGAATATTGGTGTTGTGTTACTGCTGGCAGTGTATAATAATGAATTTGATTTCCTTTTTACATGTTAGAATATTGAATATTGTTATACGATTGAAAGGATGGTCAGCTCAAGATCTGAAGTTTTATGCCACATCAGGTCCAGTTTTTCCTTTAACACCTTGGTCTAGAACATCATTGCTGGATATTTGAGATGCTAGAGAAGTGAGGTTTCACTCTCACTGTTTCACTGATGATTCACTTCATGTTACATTAGCCCCGTACATAAGTAAGATATTAGTAATATGGTAAATTGGGTATGGTATACATGGTTATTGTCTTCACAATTTACCTGTAAATCTGGAACTGTTCTACAATAAAACATCAATTAAAACAACACTCAAAATCCTAGGAAATTGTAGCAACTGAACATAGTGGAATGGACCACTGAAATGACGGGGAGTATGGGAATTGTCTTAGAGGAAACACCACCTCCCTGCCATATGCTGGACTATAATGGAACTAGAGGAATTGAGAGAGAGAGAGGTCAGTTTAGGAAAAAATTTTAGGATTCAATGTTGGGAGCCATTAGAGATATTGGCTTAGACAAAGCCATCTTAAGAACTGTAAATTTCTGGTTCCTCCAGAAACTCCTAATTACCAGAAACCACCTGTGTCTTGCAAAGTGGTCAGCAGTTAAAGACAAACTACCCTCACACAGCAGCTAAATCACAGATCTCCACTGATAAGCGCATAGCCATTTGTAGCCTGCTAAATCACCGCTGATAAGCACAGCAAACAGGAGCCTAGTAAATCCCTAGTAATAGGTTACTGCCCATAGACCGCTTTACCCACCCCCTTTTCCTAAAACAGCATATATTCTGCCGCAGTGAGAATAAAGTTGGAGGCTTGATCAGGAAAAACAAAAACAAAAACAAAAAAAATCCATTAAAACAACACTCAAAATCCTAGGAAATGGTAGCAACTGAACATAGTGGAATGGACCACTGAAATGACCTGGGAGTATGGGAATTGCCTTAGAGGAAACACCACCTCCCTGCCATATGCTGGACTATAATGGAACTAGAGGAATTGAGAGAGGTCAGTTTAGGAAAAAATTTTAGTAGTTAAGAGGAAGGTCTCTGTTCTACAACCAGAGGGTCTGAGATTTCTGCATCCTCAGACACAACTGCGCCTCCTGGATCTACAAGATGAGGCTTTGTGATGTCAAGCCACACCATGGCAACCACTGATTTAGGGCAAACAGAGCTGAAGTGAGTAGCTCCTCATTAACCTAAAGAGTGTATATAGTGGTCAGGACCCTTTCAGTAGTGTCTGTTGCCTTAAGATAGATAAAATTAATAAGACGATATTGAAGACTAGTAGAGATAAGGAATAAGACTCCACACACAAGGATGGATGAAGAAACTGCAAGTACAAAAGTGAATTTATGTTTGTATTGTGGGGGAGGGGAGATGGATGGTGGTGGTCATGGTCATGAGGAACAGAGTGTTTTGTTAATGCTGGCAATGTATAATAAAGAATATGATTTCCTTTTTACATGGCAGACTATTGAATATTAAACTATTGAAAGGATGGTCAGCTCAAGATGTGAAGTTTTTTCCCACAACTGGTATAATTTTTCCTTTAACATCATGTTCTAGAACAGCATTGTTGGATATTTGAGATACTAGAGAAGTGAGGTTTGACTCTGTTTCCTGATGGGGAGGGATCTACGGAGGGGGCAGGCATGTGAGACGTGAGTCATGTAGATTTCATTAATTGGGGCACCAGACAAGCCATTGCATACTGAGCCAGACACTTTGGATAAGGACAGGAGATGTCCGAATGGGGATTTTTTTTCTCAACACATTCTAATACTGGCAAGGAAAAAAGAAGTTGATGTTTACTTTAGGTTTGGATTGGAGGTGGTGGTATGGATGGTGGTCGCAGTCATGAGGAACAGGGTGATTGCAGTCATGAGGAACAGGGTGTTGTGTTAGTGTTGGCAGTGTGTAATAATGAATATGATTTCCTTTTTACGTGGTAGACTATTGAATATTGTTAAACTATTGAAAGGATGGTCAACTCAAGATCTGAAGTTTTATGCCACATCAGGTCCAGTTTGTCCTTTAACAACTGGCTAGAACATCATTGCTGTATATTTGAGATGCTAGAGAAGTGAGGATTCACTCTAACTGTTTCACTGATGATGCACTTCATGTTACATTTGCCCCATACATAAGATATTAGTAATAAGGGAAATTGGGTATGGTGTACAAGGTTATTATCTTCACAATTTTTCGGTAAATCTGGAACTATTCTAAAATAAAACATCCATTAAAACAACACTCAAAATCCTAGGAAATGGTAGCAACTGAACATAGTGGAATGGACCACTGAAAAGATGGGGGAGTGCGGGAATTGTCTTAGAGGAAACACCACCTCCCTGCCATATGCTGGACTATAATAGAACTAGAGGAATTTAGAGAGGTCAGTTTAGGAAAAAATTTTAGGAGTTAGGAGGAAGGTTTATCTTGTATAACCAGAGTGTCTGAGATTTCTGCATCGTCTGCCACCCCTGCGCCTCCTGGATGGTCAAGCTGAGGCTTTGTGATGTCAAGCCACACCATGGCAAGCGCTGATTTTGGGCAAACAGAGCTGAAGTGAGTGGCTCCTCATTAACCTAAATAGTATATGTAGAGGACAGGACCCTTTCAGTAGTGTCTGTTGCCTTAAGATAGATAAAATTAATAAGACGATATTGAAGTCTAGTAGAGAGAAGGAATAAGACTCCACACACAAGGATGGATGAAGAAACTGCAAGTACAAAAGTGAATTAATGTTTGTATTGGGTAGGCTGGGTTGTATGGTGGTGGCCGCAGTCATGATGGACAGAGTGTTGTGTTCATGCTGGCAGTGTATAATAAAGAATTTGATTTCCTTTTTAAAAGGCAGACTATTGAATATTGTTACCCTATTGAAAGGATGGTCAGCTCAAGATGTGAAGTTTTGTCCCACAACTGGTAGTTTTCCTTTAACATCATGGTCTAGAACAGCATTGTTGGATATTTGAGATACTAGAGAAGTGAGGTTTGACTCTGTTTCACTGATCTGGAGGGATCTAAGGAGGGGGCAGGCATTTGAGAAATGAGTCATGTAGATTTCTTTACTTGAGGGACCATGGTCTAGAACAGCATTGTTGGATATTTGAGATACTAGAGAAGTGAGGTTTGACTCTGTTTCACTGATGTGGAGGGATCTAAGGAGGGGGCAGGCATTTGAGAAGTGAGTCATGTAGATTTCTTTAGTTGAGGGACCAGGCAAGCGGTTGCATACTGAGCCAGACACTTTGGATAAGGACAAGGGGAAGTCTGAATGGGGATTTTTCTCTCAACACTTTCTAATGCTGGCAAGGAAAAAAGAAGCTGATGTGTAATTTAGGTTTGGATTGGGTGGGTGGTATGGATAGTGGTCACAGTCATGAGGAACATGGTGGCCACAGTCATGAGGAACACGGTGTTGTGTTAGTGCTGGCAGTGTATAATAATGAATTTGATTTCCTTCTTACATGGTAGACTATTGAATATTCTTAAACTATTGAAAGGATGGTCAGCTCAAGATCTGAAGTTTATGCCACATCAGGTCCAGTTTTTCCTTTAACACCTTGGTCTAGAACATAATTGCTGGATATTTGAGGTGCTAGAGAAGTGAGGTTTCACACTCACTGTTTCACTGATGATTCACTTCATGTTACATTTGCCCCGTACATAAGTAAGATATTAGTAATTTGGTAAATTGGGTATGGTATACATGGTTATTGTCTTCACAATTTACCTGTAAATCTGGAACTATTCTACAATAAAACATCAATTAAAACAACACTCAAACACCTAGGAAATGGTAGCAACTGAACATAGAGGAATGGACCACTGAAAAGATGGGGGAGTATGGGAACTGTCTAAGAGCAAACACCACCACCTCCCTGCCATATGCTGGACTATAATGGAACTAGAGGAACTGAGAGAGAGATGTCAGTTTACGGAAAAATTTTAGGAGTGAAGAGGAAGGTCTCTATTCTATAACCAGAGGTTCTGAGATTTCTGAATCCTATGCCACCCCCACCCCTTCTGAATGGTCAATCTGGTCTTTGTGATGTCAAGCCACACCATGGCAACCACTGAATTTGGGGAAACAGAGCTGAAGTGATTGGCTTCTCCTTAACCTAAAGAGAATATGTAGAGGACAGGACCCTTTCAGTAGTGTCTGTTGCCTTAAGATAGCTAAAATTAATAAGATGATATTGAAGACTAGTAGAGATAAGGAATAAAACTACACACACAAGGATGGATGAGGAAACTGCAAGTACAAAAGTCAATTTATGTTTGTATGGGGGGGGTGGGATGGATGGTGGTGGTCGAAGTCATGAGGAACAGAGTGTTGTGTTAATGCTGGCAGTGTATAATAAGTTATTTCATTTCCTTTTAACATGGCAGACTATTGAATATTGTTAAACTATTGAAAAGATGGTCAGCTCAAGATGTGAAGGTTTATCCCACAACTGGTATAGTTTTTCCTTTAACATCATGGTCTAGAACAGCATTATTGGATATTTGAGATACTAGAGAAGTGAGGTTTGACTCTGTTTCACTGATGGGGAGGGATCTATGGAAGCAGCAGGCATGTGAGAAGGGAGTCATGTAGATTTCTTAAGTTGGAGGACCAGACAAGCCATTGCATTCTGAGCCTAACACTTTGAATAGGGACAAGGAGAAGTCTGAATGGGAATTTTTTCTCAGCACTTTATAATACTGGCAAGGAAAAAAGACGCTGATGTTTAATTTATGTTTGTATTCGGGGGGTGGTTTGGCTGGTGGTCGCAGTGATGAGGAACAGGGTGGTCGCAGTGAGGAGGAACAGGGTGTTGTGTTAGTGTTGGCAGTATATAATAATGAATTTGATTTCCTTTTTACATGGTATACTATTGAATATTGGTATTGTGTTACTGCTGGCAGTGTATAATAATGAATTTGATTTCCTTTTTACATGGTAGACTATTGAATGTTGTTATACGATTGAAAGGATGGTCAGCTCAAGATCTGAAGTTTTTTGCCACATCAGGTCCAGTGTTTCCTTAAACAACTTGGTCTAGAACATCATTGCTGGATATTTGAGATGCTAGAGAAGTGAGGTTTCTCTCTGTTTCACTGATGACTTACTTCATGTTACATTTGCCCCATACATAAGTAAGATATTAGTAATAAGGGAAATTGGGTATGGTGTACATGGTTATTATCTTCACAATTTTTCTGTAAATCTGGAACTATTCTAAAATGAAACATACATTAAAACAACACTCAAAATCCTAGGAAATGGTAGCAACTGAACATAGTGGAATGTACCACTTAAATGACGGTGGAGTATGGAAATTGTCTTAGAGGAAAAACCACCAACCTACCATATTCTGGACTATAATGGAACTAGAGGAAATGAGAGAGAGAGGTCAGTTTAGGAAAAAATTTTTGGAGTGAAGAGGAAGGTCTCTGTTCTATAACCAGTGTGTCTGAGATTTCTGCATCCTCTGCTACCCCAAGCCCTCCTGGATGGTCAAGCAGAGGCTTTGTGATGTCAAGCCACACCATGACAACCACAGATTTTGGGCAAACAGAGCTGAAGTGATTGGCTCCTCTTTAACCTAAAGTGAATATATAGAGGCCAGGATCCTTTAAGTAGTGTCTCTTGCCTTAAATTAGCTAAAATAATTAAGATGATATTGAAGACTAGTAGAGATAAGGAAAAAGACTCTAAACACATGGATGGATGAAGAAACTGCAAGTACAAAAGTGAATTTATGTTTGTATTGTGGGGTGGTGGGGGATGGATGGTGGTGGTCGCAGCCATGAGAAACAGAGTGTTGTGTTAATGCCGGCAGTGTATAATAAATTCTTTGATTTCCTTTTTACATGGCAGGCCTTTGAATATTGTTAAACTATTGAAAGGATGGTCAGCTCAAGATGTGAAGTTTTATCCCACAACTGGTATAGTTTTCCCTTTAACATCATGGTCTAGAACAGCATTGTCGGATATTTGAGATACTAGAGAAGTGAGGTTTGACGCTGTTTCACTGATGGGGAGGGATGTAAGGAGGGGGCAGGCATGTGAGAAGGGAATACTTTAGATTTCTTTAGTTGGGGCACCAGACAAGCCATTGTATACTGAGCTAAATCTTTGAATAAGGACAAGGAGAAGTCTGACTTGGGATTTTTTTTCTCAAATCTTTCTAATACTGGCAAGGAAAAAAGAAGCTGATGTTAAATTTAAGTTAGGATTGGGGGGGGGGGCCGTGTATGGATGGTGGTCGCAGACATGAGGAACAGGATGGTCGCAGTCATGAGGAACAGGGTGTTGTGTTAGTGCTAGCAGTGTAGAAATATGACTTTCATTTCCCTTTTCCCTGGTAGACTATTGAATATAGTTAAACTATTGAAAGGATGGTCAGCTCAATATCTGAAGTTTTATGCCACATCAGGTCCAGTTGTTCCTCTAACAACTTGGCCTAGAACATCATTGCTGTATATTTGAGATGCTATAGAAGTGAGGTTTCACTCTGTTTCTTTGATGATTCACTTCATGTTACATTTGCCCCTTACGTAGGAAAGATATTAGTAGTAAGGGAAATTGGGTATGGTGTACATGGTTATTATCTTCACAGTTTTTCTGTAAATCTGGAACTATTCTAAAACAAAACATCCATTAAAACAACACTCAAAATCCTAGGAAATGGTAGCAACTGAACATAGTGGAATGGACCACTGAAATGACGGGGGAGTATGGGAATTGTCTTAGAGGAAACACCACCTCCCTGCCATATGCTGGACTATAATAGAACTAGAGGAATTTAGAGAGGTCAGTTTAGGAAAAAATTTTAGGAGTTAGAAGGGAGGTTTATCTTGTATAACCAGAGTGTCTGAGGTTTCTGCATCGTCTGCCACCCCTGCGCCTCCTGGATGGTCAAGCTGAGGCTTTGTGATGTCAAGCCACACCATGGCAAGCACTGAATTTGGGCAAACAGAGCTGAAGTGATTGGCTTCTCCTTAACCTAAAGAGAATATGTACAGGACAGGACCCTTTCAGTAGTGTCTGTTGCCTTAAGATAGCTAAAATTAATAAGATGATATTGAAGACTAGTAGAGATAAGGAATAAGACTCCACACACAAGGATGGATGCGGAAACTGCAAGTACAAAAGTGAATTTATGTTTGTATGGGGGGGGTGGGATGGATGGTGGTGGTCGAAGTCATGAGGAACAGAGTGTTGTGTTAATGCTGGCAGTGTATAATAAGTTATTTGATTTCCTTTTAACATGGCAGACTATTGAATATTGTTAAACTATTGAAAAGATGGTCAGATCAAGATGTGAAGTTTTATCCCACAACTGGTATAGTTTTTCCTTTAACATCATGGTCTAGAACAGCATTGTTGGATATTTGAGATACTAGAGAAATAAATTTGACTCGGTTTCACTGATGGGGAGGGATCTATGGAAGCAGCAGGCATGTGAGAAGGGTGTCATGTAGATTTCTTAAGTTGGAGGACCAGACAAGCCATTGCATTCTGAGCCTAACACTTTGAATAGGGACAAGGAGAAGTCTGAATGGGAATTTTTTTCTCAGCACTTTATAATACTGGCAAGGAAAAAAGACGCTGATGTTTAATTTATGTTTGTATTCGGGGGGTGGTTTGGCTGGTGGTCGCAGTGATGAGGAACAGAGTGGTCGCAGTGAGGAGGAACAGGGTGTTGTGTTAGTGCTGGCAGTATATAATAATGAATTTGATTTCCTTTTTACATGGTAGACTATTGAATATTGGTATTGTGTTACTGCTGGCAGTGTATAATAATGAATTTGATTTCCTTTTTACATGGTAGACTATTGAATGTTGTTAAACGATTGAAAGGATGGTCAGCTCAAGATCTGAAGTTTTTTGCCACATCAGGTCCAGTTTTTCCTTAAACAACTTGGTCTAGAACATCATTGCTGGATATTTGAGATGCTAGAGAAGTGAGGTTTCTCTCTGTTTCACTGATGATTCACTTCATGTTACATTTGCCCCATACATAAGTAAGATATTGGTAATAAGGGAAATTGGGTATGGTGTACATGGTTATTATCTTCACAATTTTTCTGTAAATCTGGAACTATTCTAAAATGAAACATACATTAAAACAATACTGAAAATCCTAGGAAATGGTAGCAACTGAACATAGTGGAATGTACCACTTAAATGACGGTGGAGTATGGTAATTGTCTTAGAGGAAACACCAAAAACCTACCATATTCTGGACTATAATGGAACTAGAGGAAATGAGAGAGAGAGGTCAGTTTAGGAAAAAATTTTTGGAGTGAAGAGGAAGGTCTCTGTTCTATAACCAGTGTGTCTGAGATTTCTGCATCCTCTGCCACCCCGAGCCCTCCTGGATGGTCAAGCAGAGGCTTTGTGATGTCAAGCCACACCATGACAACCACAGATTTTGGGCAAACAGAGCTGAAGTGATTGGCTCCTCCTTAACCTAAAGAGTATATATAGAGGCCAGGATCCTTTAAGTAGTGTCTCTTGCCTTAAATTAGCTAAAATAATTAAGATGATATTGAAGACTAGTAGAGATAAGGAAAAAGACTCTACACACATGGTTGGATGAAGAAACTGCAAGTACAAAAGTGAATTTATGTTTGTATTGGAGGGTGGGGGGGATAGATGGTGGTGGTCGCAGCCATGAGTAACAGAGTGTTGTGTTAATGCCGGCAGTGTATAATAAATTCTTTGATTTCCTTTTTACATGGCAGCCTTTTGAATATTGTTAAACTATTGAAAGGATGGTCAGCTCAAGATGTGAAGTTTTATGCCACATCAGGTCCAGTTGTTCCTCTAACAACTTGGCCTAGAACATCATTGCTGTATATTTGAGATGCTATAGAAGTGAGGTTTCACTCTGTTTCTTTGATGATTCACTTCATGTTACATTTGCCCCTTACATAGGTAAGATATTAGTAATAAGGGAAATTGGGTATGGTGTACATGGTTATTATCTTCACAGTTTTTCTGTAAATCTGGAACTATTCTAAAACAAAACATCCATTAAAACAACACTCAAAATCCTAGGAAATGGTAGCAACTGAACATAGTAGAATGGACCACTGAAATGACGGGGGAGTATGGGAATTGTCTTAGAGGAAACACCACCTCCCTGCCATATGCTGGACTATAATGGAACTAGAGGAATTGAGAGAGAGAGAGGTCAGTTTAGGAAACAATTTTAGGAGTGAAGAGGAAGGTCTCTGTTTTATAACCAGTGTGTCTGAGATTTCTGCATCCTCTGCCACCCCGGCCCCTCTTGGATGGTCAAGCTGAGGCTTTGTGATGTCAAGCCACACCATGGCAACCACAGATTTTGGGCAAACAGAGCTAAAGTGATTGGCTCCTCCATAACCTAAAGAGAATATATAGAGGCCAGGATCCTTTAAGTAGTGTCTCTTGCCTTAAATTAGCTAAAATTAGTAAGATGATATTGAAGACTAGTAGAGATAAGGAAAAAGACTCTACACACAAGGATGGATGAAGAAACTGCAAGTACAAAAGTGAATTTATGTGTGTATTGGGGGGGAGGGGGGATGGATGGTGGTGGTCGCAGCCATGAGGAACAGAGTGTTGTGTTAATGCCGGCAGTGTATAATAAATTGTTTGATTTCCTTTTTACATGGCAGGCTATTGAATATTGTTAAACTATTGAAAGGATGGTCAGCTCAAGATGTGAAGTTTTATCCCACAATTGGTATAGTTTTTCCTTTAACATCATGGCCTAGAACAGCATTGTCAGATATTTGAGTTACTACTGAAGTGAGTTTTGATGCTGTTTCACTGATGGGGAGGGATGTAAGGAGGGGGCAGGCATGTGAGAAGGGAATAGTGTAGATTTCTTTAGTTGGGGCACCAGACAAGCCATTGTATAGTGAGCCAACACTTTGAATAAGGACAAGGAGAAGTCTGACTTGGGATTTTTTTTCTCAAATCTTTCTAATACTGGCAAGGAAAGAAGAAGCTGATGTTAAATTTAAGTTAGGATTGGGGGGGGGGGGCGTGTATGGATGGTGGTTGCAGACATGAGGAACAGGATGGTCGCAGTCTTGAGGAACAGGGTGTTGTGTTAGTGCTAGCAGTGTATAAATATGACTTTGATTTCCCTTTTACCTGGTAGACTATTGAATATAGTTAAACTATTGAAAGGATGGTCAGCTCAATATCTGAAGTTTTATGCCACATCACGTCCAGTTGTTCCTTTAAGAACTTGGCCTAGAACATCATTGCTGTATATTTGAGATGCTATAGAAGTGAGGTTTCACTCTGTTTCTTTGATGATTCACTTCATGTTACATTTGCTCCTTACATAGGTAAGATACTAGTAATAAGGGAAATTGGGTATGGTGTACAAGGTTATTATCTTCACAGTTTTTCTGTAAATCTGGATCTATTCTAAAACAAAACATCCATTAAAACAACACTCAAAATCCTAGGAAATGGTAGCAACTGAACGTAGTGGAGTGGACCACTGAAATGACGGGGGAGTATGGGAATTGTCTTAGAGGAAACACCACCTCCCTGCCATATGCTGGACTATAATGGAACTAGAGGAATTGAGAGAGAGAGAGGTCAGTTTAGGAAAAAATTGTAGGATTGAAGAGGAAGGTTTGTTCTATAACCAGTGTGTCTGAGATTTCTGCATCCTCTGCCACCCCGGCCCCTCCTGGATGGTCAAGCTGAGGCTTTGTGATGTCAAGCCACACCATGGCAACCACAGATTTTGGGCAAACAGAGCTAAAGTGATTGGCTCCTCCTTAACCTAAAGAGAATATATAGAGGCCAGGACAATTTCAGTAGTGTCTCTTGCCTTAAGATAGCTAAAATTAACAAGATGATATTGAAGACTAGTAGATATAAGGAATAAGACTCCACACACATGGATGGATGAATAAATTGCAAGTACAAAATTGAATATATGTTTTTATTGGGGGTGGGGGGTTGGGATGGATGGTGTTTGTCGCAGTCATGAGGAACAGAGTGTTCTGTTAATGCTGGTAGTGTATAATAAATTATTTGATTTCCTTTTTACAAGGAAGACTATTGAATATTGTTAAACTATTGAAAGGATGGCCAGCTCAAGATGTGAAGTTTTATCCCTCAACTGGTATAGTTTTTCCTTTAACATCATGGTCTAGAACAGCATTGTTGGATATTTGAGAAACTAGAGAAGTGAGGTCTGACTCCGTTTCACTGATGGGGAGGGATCTAAGGAGGGGCCAGGCATGGGAGAAGGGAGTAATGTAGATTTCTTTAGTTTGGGCACCAGACAAGCCATTGCATACTGAGCCAACAATGTGAATAAGGACAAGGAGAAGTCTGAATGGGGATTTTTTTCTCAACACTTTCTAATACTGGCAAGGAAAAAAGAAGCTGATGTTAAATTTAGGTTTGGATTGGGGGGGTAGTATGGATGGTGGTCGCAGTCATGAGGAATAGGGTGGTCACAGTCATGAGGAACAGGGTGTTGTGTTAGTGCTGGCAGTGTGTAATAATGAATTTGATTTACCTTTTACATGGTAGACTATTCAATATTGTTAAACTATTCAAAGGATGGTCAGCTCAAGATCTGAAGTTTTATGCCACATCAGGTCCAGTTTTTCCTTTAACATCGTGGTCCAGAACAGCATTGTTGGATATTTGAGATACTAGAGACATCAGGTCTGACTCTGTTTCACTGATGGGGAGGGATCAAAGGAGGGGCCAGGCATGTGAGAAGGGAGTAATGTAGGTTTCTTTTGTTGGGGCACCAGACTAGCCATTGCATACTGACCCAACACTTTGAATAAGGACAAGAAGATGTCTGAATGGGGATTTTTTTCTCAACACTTTCTAATACTGGCAAGGAAAAAAGACACTGATGTTAAATTTAGGTTTGGTTTGGGGGGGTGATATCGATGGTGGTCGCAGTCATGGGGAACAGCATGTTGTGTTAGTGCTGCCAGTGTATAATAATGAATTTGATTTCCTTTTTACATGGTAGACTATTGAATATTGGTAAACTATTAAAAGGATGTTCAGCTCAAGATCTGAAGTTTATGCCACATCAGGTCCAGTTTTTCCTTTAACAACTTGGTCTAGAACATCATTGCTGGATATTTGAGAAGCTAGAGAAGTGAGGTTTCACTCTAACTGTTTTACTGATGATTCACTTTATGTTACATTTTCCCCATACATAAGTAACATATTAGTAATAAGGGAAATTTGGTATGGTGTACATGGTTATTATCTTCACAATTTTTCTGTAAATCTGGAACTATTCTAAAATAAAACATCCATTAAAACAATACTCAAAATAGGAAATGGTAGCAACTGAACATAGTGGAATGTACCACTGAAATGACAGGGGAGTATGGGAATTGTCTTAGAGGAAACACCACCTCCCTGCCATATGCTGGACTATAATCGAACTAGAGGAATTGAGAGAGAGAGGTCAGTTTAGGAAAAAATTTTAGGAGTGAAGGGTAAGGTCTCTGTTCCATAACCAGAGGGTCTGAGATTTCTGAATCCTCTGCCACCCTCACCCCTTCTGTATGGTCAAGCTGAGGCTTTGTGATGTCAAGCCACACCATGGCAACCACTGAATTTGGGCAAACAGTGCTGAAGTGATTGGCTCTTCCTTAACCAAAAGAGAATATGTAGAGGACAGGACCCTTTCAGTAGTGTCTGTTGCCTTAAGATAGCTAAAATTAATAAGATGATATTGAAGACTAGTAGAGATAAGGAATAAGACTCCACACACAGGATGGATGAGGAAACTGCAAGTACAAAAGTGAATTTATGTTTGTATTGGGGGGGGCTGGGATGGATGTTGGTTGTCGAAGTCATGAGGAACAGAGTGTTTTGTTAATGCTGGCAGTTTATAATAAAGAATTTTGTTTCCTTTTTACATGGTAGACAATTGCATATTGTTAAACTATTGAAAGGATGGTCAGCTCAAGATGTGAAATTTTATCCCACAACTTGTATAGTTTTTCCTTTAACATCATGGTCTAGAACAGCATTGTTGGATATTTGAGATACTAGAGAAGTGAGGTTTCACTCTGTTTCACTGATGGGGAGGGATCTACGGAGGGGGCAGGCATGTGAGACGTGAGTAATGTAGATTTCTTTAATTGGGGCACCAGAGAATCCATTGCATACTGAGCCAACACTTTGAATAAGGACAAAGAGAAGTCTGAATGGGGATTTTTTTCTCAACACTTTCTAATACTGGCAAGAAACAAAGAAGCTGATGTTAAATATATGTTTGGATTGGGTGGATGGTATGGATGGTGGTCGCAGTCATGAGGAACAGGGTGGTCGCAGTCATGAGGAACAGGGTGTTGTGTTAGAGCTGGCAGTGTATAATAATGACTTTGATTTCCTTTTTACATGGTAGACTATTCAATATTGTTAAACTATTGAAAGGATGGTCAGCTCAAGATCTGCAGTTTTACGACACATCAGGTCCAGTTTTTCCTTTAACAACTTGGTCTAGAACATCATTGCTGGATTTTTGAGATACTAGAGAAGTGAGGTTTCACTCTAACTGTTTCACTGATGATTCACTTTATGTTACATTTGCCCCATACATAAGTTAGATATTAGTAAAAAGGGAAATTGGGTATGGTGTACATGGTTATTATCTTCACAATTTTTCTGTAAATCTGGAACTATTCTAAAATAAAACATCCATTAAAACAACACTCAAAATCCTAGGAAATGGTATCAACTGAACATAGTGGAATGTACTGTTATGCCCAGAGCTCGGGGTCCCCAATAATCCACCACCAGGGAGCCTCCTCCGATGCAAAAACAATGAGTCTTTATTGATCAATTCTAGAATTGGCTCCCAGCCTCTATCTGGCGCAGCGGTGAGGGGAGAGAGAGAGTGTCCCAGGAGAACAAAGGTTATATAGGGCTAGCTATTTGGGGTGGGCTTTAGGGGTGGCGTGAGTTACAGAGATTGGTCAGGGTTTTACAGCATAAGGGTCAGGAAGTGACCATCACATTCTGAAGGTTGGAGCCGTCCTCCACTGTAGCCTTATTAGAACCGTAGCTACATTTCTGGAGCTTCATTGGTCCACTCAGGTGGATGTTTCGGAGAGTTAGGACAATACTAGCATTCTTGTGGTCACTCTCGGGGGGGGGGGGGGGGCGGCTTGGGCTGAGGGCCCAGCCTTGCAAGACAAGATAGAGGAGAGGGTGAAGATTATGTCCCTGCTTCGTCCTTGAAGAGGGAGGAGGGTGAATTTCTGTTTAGTGCTGCTTAGTTCTTTCAAGTTCCGTTCTGTCCCTTCATTCCCCCCTTGTCTTGGAACTCACGGCTCAATCACAAGAGGGACTGCATTTCTACCTCTCCCTCTATCGCTAGAGGCCGGTATTGAGCTTGTAAGACCATTAACTACCCCTATGCGTTCCTTGACAAATTGAACTAGCTTGTTAATAATGCAGGGGCCAAAAGTTAGCAACATTAGGAGGATTACAAGGGGCCAAAGAGGGCAGAAATGAGAGTGGTTAACCATGGGGACCAATTAAACAGGGATTCATACCAAGACTGAGACCGCTCTTTTTCCAACTTCCGCTTCTGCAATCCTTCCCTTATGAGGGCCATAGACTCTTTAACAACACCTGAGTGGTCAACATAAAAACAACATTCCTCTCCCAAAGCTGCACATAAGCCCCCCTGCTGCAGGAATAGCAAGTCTAGTCCTCTTCTGTTTTGGAGCACTACCTCAGATAAGGAGGTGAGAGAATCCTGTAAATGGGTAATAGATTTTTCAATTCTTTCTGTGTCTAGGTCAATGGCTGCTCTTAGGGCTCCATAATTCTTGTCTTGTATGACAAGTGAGGATATTCCAGTCCCTGCTCCCGCTAGTCCCAATCCCAAGAGGGCGGCCATAGTTAAGGCTGTGATGGGCTCTCTTTTATTTCGGGGATTGGCAGCGCCAAATTTGTTAAGGACCTCTTTCTCTGAATGGTATATTAACTTGGGAATTAACTGCACAAGCATGCAAAAGCCCTCCTTCTGGGAATTAAGGACCAGGGAGTGGACACAAGGAGCGAGGCCACTGGAGCAGGCCCACCATGCATTCTTGGGAGGCAAAAGGTATACTGCCTCTTCACGGATAGTCAGAGTTTCGTTGCAGAGATGCAACTGCTCAGGGGGTACGTTGCCTACGCAGGCCCCCTGCCCCATTACTGCCTGGAGGGTTAGCCTTGCAACAGTTTGCTGCCACCTGCAGGAGCTGACAATCATGGCGGTTGTATAGTTACCCTTAACCGCGATACCCTCATAATACGGTGGCTCAACGTCTAGACAGAGCCAGCAAGATTTGGTCAGGTCAGGCCTGGAGGCGTTTAAAACATAATAAGCTCCTATAACCATGCTTATAAGTGGGTCTACTTCAGGCGGGGGGGGGGGGGGTATGACTCAGTCAGGTTCTTCATGGTAGGTGCGTGTAGGGTGTTAGGTAGCGATGCCGGGGCCCATGCTCCTTCAGTTGTAGATACCCGGGGAGTGGTCAGCTGAGGTTGAGGAGCTAGTACTTTGTTGGGCCCCATTCCCACAGGGGAATGATAGTGAAGGGGGCGGGTATTTTGAACCCGGAGGGTGAACAACATCCCAGGGTCCGCCCTACGCAAAGCCCCCCTGCAAGAATAGATTCGGAATCCCCAAGTCTTTCCGGTGTCCCATCCTGTAGCCTTTCTCCCCTCTTTTGTGAAGGAAATGCTCACGGGGTTGCAGTAGACACGGCCACTCTGGGGACACGGTGTAGCAGCCGGTCGCCCAACGGTGATTAGGTCACCCTTCTTGGGGGCCTTCCACCAGATGTGTCCGGTTGACACACATGACCAGGAAGCACAGAAGTAGTCTCCAGCACTTCCACAAGGGTCATTTCCCCAGGACCGAGCTTGTGAGTGTCCGGGGAAGACATAAAAATAGAGGGTTCTCCTTGGTTTTGAGTCCTCAAAAGCCTGGCGTATTGCCGCACCCAGGCAGTAATCGCTGGTGTCGAGTGGGTTGGGAAGGAGAGTTAGGAGGTCTACTCGCAGTTCAGGGAATCAGGTGTCTTTGGGATGGATTTGAGAAGTCTGATTAAGGATCACCCCTGAGTTAGTGTCTATGATCTGCCAGGTGATATTATAAGGAGTGTGCGGGCTGCCGGTGGCAGGAGTGTTCACGAGTAAAGTTACCAACATCAGGTAGGTCGAGTGCGCTGCAGCTTGAGCTTGAGCGGGTTGTGCTGGTCTTGGTCGATGCTCCATTGTGTGATGAAGTCTTCCTGGATTGCCGAGGGGTCAGCTGGGCGAACGTGGGAGTGATGGACCCAAGTCGCGATGCCGTCTACCTTGAGAGCGGTGAGTGTAGTCAGCACGACGATGTAGGGGCCTTTCCAGCGTGGTTCGAGGGTCTCCCGGCGGTGTCTTCTGATGAACACCCAGTCACCTGGCTTGTACTGATGAGGCGTCGGGGTGGGGCCAGCCTCGTAGATGGCGCGGAGGCGCGGCCAAATGTCCTCATGTGCCCTCTGCAATTCTCTTAGGAAAGAAGATATCTCCTGATTTTCAAACTCAATAAGAAGTTCAGCTTTTAGGTTAGGGATGATAGGAGGGGGGGCCTACCAAACATGATCTCGTAAGGGGTGAGTCCCAGGGTGTAAGGAGAGTTCCTCACCCGGTAAAGGGCATATGGAAGGAGAGCCACCCAATCCCCGCCAGTCTCCATGGTTAATTTGGTAAGGGTCTCTTTTAGAGTTCTATTCATTCTTTCTACCTGCCCTGAACTCTGGGGCCTGTAAGCACAATGCAATTTCCAATCCGCCCCTATGACTTTGGCTACTGCCTGTGTTACCTGCGAAATAAAGGCTGGCCCGTTGTCGGAGCCTATCACAGCAGGAAAACCATACCTGGGTAAGATGTTTTCCAGCAGCTTCTTGGCCACCGTCTGGGCCGTCTCATGCTTGGTTGGGTATGCCTCTACCCAGCCAGAGAAGGTATCTATGAACACTAAAAGATATTTATAACCATACTTTCCTGGTTTGACTTCAGTGAAATCAACCTCCCAGTGTGCTCCTGGTTTGGTGCCTCTGAGCCTGGTTCTTTGTCCACCTGACCCAGCTCTTGCGTTTGTGAGTTGGCAGTTTTTATAGGAGGTTATAATTTGATTAATTTTTGAGTCTTGTTGGTGAATCTTGATTTTGGCATGCTGAATTAAGTCCTTTAACTTCCGGGCTCCCAAGTGGGTGGACTGATGCATGCGTTCTAATACTGTGACCCCAAGCCAGTCCGGTAGTATGAGTTTCCCATCTGAGGTGTACCACCACCCTTTCACTTCCTTAGCGAGGGGGAGCTTTCTGATCTGCTGCAGCTCTTCCTGAGAGTATTTAGGCTGATCTGGTAGAACTGGGTCCCCGGGGTCTGGTGGTTGTATGGCCATTGCAGGGACCGAGGTGAAGGCCGCTGCCTTGGCTGCCTGATTAGCCTTTTGGTTACCTTTTGCTACTGGGTCATCTGCCTTCTGGTGCCCTTGACAGTGGATAATGGCTAGCTTCGTGGGAAGCCATAGGCCCGCAAGCAGGTCAAGAATCTCCTGTTTGTTTTTCACTGTTCGTCCTGCTGCTGTCAACAGCCCTCTTTCCTGGTAAATCGCCCCGTGAACATGAGCCGTAGCAAATGCATAACGGCTGTCTGTGTAAATGTTGAGCCGCTTCCCCGCCCTCAGTGTCAGTGCCTTGGTGAGAGCAATGAGTTCTGCTCGCTGGGCTGATGTCCCAGGGGGCAGTGCTTCTGCCCACACAGTGTCTATGTCGGTGACCACCGCTGCACCCGCGTACCTGCATCCGTCCCGCACGAAGCTGCTTCCATCCGTGAACCAGGTGGCCTCTGCATCAGGGAGGGGCCGGTCGGTCAAGTCCTTCCGAAGTCCATGTACCTGCTCCAGGGTCCCCGCACAGTCGTGCAGCGGGGCATCTAGGTCGGGGTCAGGCAGCAGGGTAGCGGGGTTGAGAGCCGCGCTGGGATGGAACCGCACTCTAGGAGGGTTGAGCAATAAGCTCTGATAGTGGGTCATGCGTGCATTGCTCATCCATCGGTCAGGAGGTTGTTTTAGGACTCCCTCAATGGCATGCGGGGTTGTTATCCAGATTTCCTGTTCCAGGGTCAATTTGTTGGCATCCTTGACTAAGAGCGCGGTTGCTGCAATGATTCTTAGGCACGGTGGCCATCTGGCGGCTACGGGGTCCAGCTTTTTGGACAAATACGCTACCGGGCGGCTCCAGGGGCCTAAAGCCTGAGTTAAAACCCCTTTTGCTATTCCCTTGCGCTCGTCTACAAAGAGGCGGAAGGGTTCTGTATTGTCTGGCAGGCCCAGGGCTGGAGCAGCCAAAAGAGCTCTCTCTATCTGATTAAAGGCAATTTCCTCTGTCTCAGTCCATTCAAAGGCCTTTCCCTCTTTGGTAGCTTCATATAGGGGCCTGGCAATCTCAGCAAAACTTGGGATCCAGAGGCAGCAATAGCCAGCTGATCCTAGGAATTCCCTTACTTCCCTCCGGGTGGTGGGAATAGGGATTTTCAGGACTGTCTCCTTCCTAGCGTCCGACAACCGCCGCTGTCCGCCCTCCAGTATGTACCCCAGGTAACTCACCCTTTCTAGGCATATCTGAGCTTTCTTTGCAGAGGCCCGGTACCCTAAGGTCCCTAGGGTGGTCAATAAGTCTTTGGTCCCCTGCTCACAGTCCTCGGCAGTGTCTGCAGCAACCAGGATGTCATCTACATACTGAAGGAGGGTGAGACTGGGGTGTTCTCTCCTGTACTCACCGAGATCCTCGTGCAGTGCCTCATCAAAGATGGTGGGCGAATTCTTGAACCCTTGGGGTAACCGCGTCCAGGTTAATTGTCCACTGTAGCCGCCCTCTGGATCGTGCCATTCGAAGGCGAACAGGGGTTGGCTTTGAGGCGCGAGCGGCAGGCTGAAAAAAGCATCCTTCAAATCCAATACAGTGTACCAGACTCTAGTGGGTGTTAAAGAGCTTAGGAGAGTGTACGGGTTAGGAACGGTTGGGTGTATATCCATAACTCTTTCATTTACTTCTCAGAGGTCCTGGACTGGTCGGTAGTCATTCGTGTGGGGCTTTCTGACTGGCAGGAGGGGGGTGTTCCAGGCAGATTGGCATGGAACCAGTATCCCTAGGCTTCGCAGTCTTCGGATATGAGGCTGAATCCCCTCCCGGGCCTCCTGGGGCATTGGATACTGTTTGACTCTTATCGGACTTTCCCCTGGTTTCCCGACCCCCCCCTCCGTCTCTGCCCAAGCGGTGGGGAATTCTTGTAGCCATCTGTCCATATTGTTCTCTCCTGGGGGCGCCCCCTGGTGGAGGCGATATTCATCCTCCAGTCTCAGAGTCAGAACCTGGATTGGATGGCCTTTGCCATCAGTGACCTGGGGCCCCCCTTGTCTGAAAGTTATTTGGGCTCCGATCTTGGTCAGCAAGTCCCGTCCTAATAGGGGGTAGGGGCACTCCGGTATTACCATGAAGGAATGGGATACCCGGCCCGTTCCTAGATCTACTGTTCTTCGGGTAGTCCATGAATACTGGCTTATGCCAGTTGCCCCTTGCACCCAGGACTTCTTGCTGGCTAGCTTCCCTTGAGGTGTGCGTAGGACCGAATGTTGTGCCCCAGTGTCGACAAGGAAGTTAATAGGCGTCCCCTCCACTCTGTTACCCTGGGCTCGGGGAGGGGGTCCGAACCCCGACTCCCCTAATCACTCAGTCCTCCCAGCTCCAAGACCTCCACCCGATCTGTCTTGTTTCCTTTTTTACCGGCCTTCTTTGGGCATTCCCGGGCCCAGTGTCCTATCTCCTTGCAGTAAGCACACTGGTTCCGTTGCAGCTTCTTCTTCCCGCCCCGGGCGGTCCCCTTACCTCCCTCTTGGTCATCGGCAAGCTGGCGAAGGTGGCGGGTCCGCTCCTCAGGGTTCTCCGTGGTGGTGGCCAAGTTTCGGGTCTGCTTGTCACTGGCAGCCACCATGGCACGGGCTTGCCTATCCTCAGGAGATTCTCGGTTGTTATACACCTTTTCAGCCACCTCCAACAAGTCCCGAAAACTCTTTTCCCCTAATCTATCTATCCTCTGCAGTTTCTTTCTAATGTCTGTGGCTGACTGGTTTATAAAGCTCATGACCACAGCCGCCTTATTTTCAGGAGCTTCTGGATCCATGGGGGTATAGGTGCGATACGCCTCCATGATCCATTCTAGAAAGGCAGCTGGAGATTCATCCCTTTCCTGTTGTACGTTCCCTACCTTGGCCAAATTGGTAGGCTTCCTAGCAGCCATACGAAGACCCCCCATCAGAGTCTGACGGTAGATTTTGAGCCTCTCCTTACCTTCTGCCGTGTTGAAGTCCCATTCAAGCCTAGTTAAGGGGAAAGAGACATCTATCTGGGCCTGGTTGGTAGTTGGATTCCCATCTACGCCGGGAACCACCTTCTTCTTTCCTGCGTCCTGCAAGGCAAGTATGGGTGCCAGCTCCGGAGGGCGTGGAGCCAGGAAGGGCCTGAGCCAGGAGGGAGGGTCCTCCACGAGGTCCTGCCAAGTAATAATGTAAGGGAGTTGATTGGGATGACCCCCCTTCGGCCGAGATATGACTTCCCTGACCTGGCGAATGGTGGGGAGGTCGAACGTCCCCTCCGGCAGCCACCCGGCATTGAGAGCCGGCCACTCGCTGGAACAGAAAGTCTGCCATTGACCCTTCTTCACTTCTGCACTGAGGTTATTAGCCCTTCCCTTAACCTCTTTAAAATGATCAACCATAATGCTTAAAGGAGTAGTTTGAGTCTGTCCCATAGCGTCCGTCCAGTGAGTCCACAAAATCAAACAAAAGAACACAGACTCCAAACAAACAAAGACACCTAAGAACAGCCTTCCGACCCCGCGGAAGAAAAACTGAAAAAAAAAAAAAAAACCAGATGGGGGCTTTTACACCCCGCCAGATGGAGGTGCAAGGCGTCCCTTGCCTCCTCCTGCCCGAGACACGCCAGTGCGTCCACTTAGATCTTTATCAGGCCAGATTGCAGAAGCGAGCTCGCATAAGACAGAACAGATAACACATAGACACTTACCGCGGACAGCAGACTCTCGGAGTGGGGTCCCTCGTGGGTTTTACTTGGGTATCCCGGACGCGCCCCCAAAACGTTATGCCCAGAGCTCGGGGTCCCCAATAATCCACCACCAGGGAGCCTCCTCCGATGCAAAAGCAATGAGTCTTTAATGATCAATTCTAGAATTGGCTCCCAGCCTCTATCCGGCGCAGCAGTGAGGCGAGAGAGAGTGTCCCAGGAGAACAAAGGTTATATAGGGCTAGCTATTTGGGGTGGGCTTGAGCGGTGGCGTGAGTTACAGAGATTGGTCAGGGTTTTACAGCATAAGGGTCAGGAAGTGACCATCACATTCTGAAGGTTGGAGCCGTCCTCCACTGTAGCCTTATTAGGACCTTAGCTACATTTCTGCAGCTTCATTGGTCCACTCAGGTGGTTGGTTTGGAGAGTTAGGACAATACCAGCATTCTTGTGGTCACTCTCGGGGGGGGGGGGGGGGCGCGGCTTGGGCTGAGGGCCCAGCCTTTCAAGACAAGATAGAGGAGAGGGAGAAGAGTATGTCCCTGCTTCGTCCTTGAAGAGGGAGGAGGGTGCATTTCTGCTTAGTTCTGCTTAGTTCTTTCAAGTTCCGTTCTGTCCCTTCAGTACCACTGAAATGAAGGGGGAGTATGGGAATTGTCTTAGAGGAAACACCACCTCCCTGCCATATGCTGGACTATAATCAAACTAGAGAAATTGAGAGGGAGAGGTCAGTTTAGGAAAAAATTTTAGCAGTGAAGAGGAAGGTCTCTGTTCTATAACCAGAGTGTCTGAGATTTCTGAATCCTCTGCCACCCCCACCCCTTTTTTGTGATGTCAAGCCACACCATGGCAACCACTGAATTTGGGCAAACAGAGCTGAAGTGATTGGCTCCTCCTTAACCTAAAGAGAATATGTAGAGGACAGGACCCTTTCAGCAGTGTCTGTTGCCTTAAGATAGCTAAAATTAATAAGATGATATTGAAGACTAGTAGAGATAAGGATATAGACTCCACACAGAAGGATGGATGAAGAAGGATGGATGAAGAAACTGCAAGTACAAAAGTGAATTTATGTTTGTATTGGGGGGGTGGGGTGGGATGGATGGTGGTTGTCGCAGTCATGAGGAACAGAGTGTTGTGTTAATGCTGGCAGTGTATAATAAATTATTTGATTTCCTTTTTACATGGCAAACTACTGAATATTGTTAAACTATTAAAAGGAAGGTCAGCTCAAGATGTGAAGTTTTATCCCACAACTTGTATAGTTTTTCCTTTAACATCATGGTCTAGAACAGCATTGTTCGATATTTGAGATACTAGAGAAGTGAGGTTTGACGCTGTTTCACTGATGGGAAGGGATGTAAGGAGGGGCCAGGCATGTGAGATGGGAGTCATGTAGATTTCTTTAGTTGGGGCACCAGAGAAGCCATTGCATACTGAGCCAACACTTTGAATAAGGACAAAGAGAAGTCTGAATGGGGATTTTTTTCTCAACACTTTCTAATACTGGCAAGGAAAAAAGAGGCTGATGTTAAATTTAGGTTTGGATTGAGGGGATGGTATGGATGGTGGTCGCAGTCATGAGGAACAGGGTGGTCGCTGTCATGAGGAACAGGGTGTTGTGTTAGTGCTGCCAGTGTATAATAATGAATTTGATGTCCTTTTTACATGGTAGACTATGGAATATTGGTAAACTATTGAAAGGATGGTCAGCTCAAGATCTGAAGTTTTACTACACATCAGGTCCAGTTTTTCCTTTAACAACTTGGTCTAGAACATCAGTGCTGGATATTTGAGAAGCTAGAGAAGTGAGGTTTCACTCAACTGTTTCACTGATGATTCACTTTATGTTACATTTGCCCCATACATAAGTAACATATTAGTAATAAGGGAAATTGGGTATGGTGTACATGGTTATTATCTTCACAATTTTTCTGTAAAGCGGGAACTATTCTAAAATAAAACACCCATTAAAACAACACTCAAAATCCTAGGAAATGGTAGCAACTGAACATAGTGGAATGTACCACTGAAATGACGGAGGAGTATGAGAATTGTCTTAGAGGAAACACCACCTCCCTGCCATATGCTGGACTATAATCGAACTAGAGGAATTGCGAAAGAGAGGTCAGTTTAGGAAAAAATTTTAGGAGTGAAGAGGAAGGTCTCTGTTGTATAACCAGAGGGTCTGAGATTTCTGAATCCTCTGCCACCCCCACCCCTTCTGGATGGTCAATCTGAGGCTTTGTGATGTCAAGCCACACCATGGCAACCACAGATTTTGGTCACACAGAGATGAAGTGATTGGCTTCTCCTTAACCTAAAAAGAATATATAGAGGCTAGGACCCTTTCAATAGTGTCTGTTGCCTTAAGATAGCTAAAATTAAAAAAAAAAAAAACACAGAAAGGCTGGCTGAGTGGAAATTCTACAACTAGGAGGAAAGAGAATATCATACCCAGACTCAGAGGAAGCGCAGTGCTGAAGTGAAGTACTCAGGTGCGGAGTGCGATTGCGGAGCGGGCTGGCGTTGGAGGGCGCGGTTGTTGTTTTCAATCTGGAGGGAGTTTCAGACTCTGAGCTCCAGATCCGGGCGAGTCTCTGGGGAGCAAGACTCAAACGGGAGAAGCGGGACTGTCTGGCTTCGGTCGGAACTCGAAGGCAGCTTTCTCTCCGAGGTTTGCAGCCATTGCTGGGACTCTGAGAGGCAGAGCCCCTGGGGAAGGAACTGAGAGCAGCCATAACTGCTCGCTCTGGCCCACCCTGTAGATCCCCTGGGACCCGCCCCGCCCAAGCCCTGCGCAGAACCATTTGCTGGATAGCCTCAGGCAAAGGCTAGATTAGCACTGCCTTAGAGATCCAGCACAGAAGCACTCCCACTGCAGACCCAGGGGACTCTCATAGCCAGTTAGTCTGGAGGTCAACTCACCCCCAGTATTGCCGACATCAATCAAGGCATAAAGGCAACAAGATTGCACACAAAGACCACTAGGGGGTGTACCAAGAAAGCATAAAAAAAGCGGAGACAAAGAAACAGGACAAAACTGTCAATGGAGGATATTGAGTTCAGAACCACACTTTTAAGGTCTCTTAAGAACTGTCTAGAAGCTGCCGATAAACTTAGTAAGGCCCTCGAAAAGACTGGTGAGACCGCCGATAAATGTTGTGAGATCCTCAAGAAATCTAATGAGACCCTCGATGTTATATTGGGGAACCAACTAGAAATTAAGCATACACGGACTGAAATAACGAATATTATACAGACTCCCGACAGCAGACCAGAGGAGCGCAAGAATCAAGTCAATGATTTGAAATGCGAGGAAGCAAAAAACACCCAATGGGAAAAGCAAAATGAAAAAAGAATCCAAAAATGCGAGGATAGTGTAAGGAGCCTCTGGGACAGCTTCAAGCGTACCAACATCAGAATTATAGGGGTGCCAGAAGATGAGAGAGACCAAGATATTGAAAACCTATTTGAAGAAATAATGACAGAAAACTTCCCCCACCTGGTGAAAGATATGGACTTACAGGTCCAAGAAGCGCGGAGAACCCCAAACAAAAGGAATCCAAAGAGGACCACACCAAGACACATCATAATTAAAATGCCAAGAGCAAAAGACAAAGAGAGAATCTTAAAAGCAGCAAGAGAAAGAAACCCAGTTACCTACAAGGGAATACCCATATGACTGTCAGCTGATTTCTCAACAGAAACTTTGCAGGCCAGAAGGGAGTGGCAAGAAATATTCAAAGTGATGAATACCAAGAACCTACAACCAAGATTACTTTATCCAGCAAAGCTATCATTCAGAATTGAAGGTCAGATAAAGAGCTTCACAGATAAGGAAAAGCTAAAGGAGTTCATCACCACCAAACCAGGATTATATGAAATGCTGAAAGGTATCCTTTAAGAAGAGGAAGAGGAAGAAAAAGGGAAAGATACAAATTATGAACAACAAATATGCATCTATCAACAAGTGAATCTAAGAATCAAGTGAATAAATAATCTGATGAACAGAATGAACTGGTGATTATAATAGAATCAGGGACATAGAAAGGGAATGGACTGACTATTCTTGGGGGGGAAAGTGGTGTGGGAGATGCGGGAAGAGACTGGACAAAAATCGTGCACCTATGGATGAGGACAGTGGGTGGGGAGTGAGGGCGGAGGGTGGGGCGGGAACTGAGAGGAGGGGAGTTATGGGGGGGGGGAAGAGGAACAAATGTAATAATCTGAACAATAAAGATTTAAAAAA
This sequence comes from Myotis daubentonii, assembly GCF_963259705.1. Classification (NCBI taxonomy): domain Eukaryota; kingdom Metazoa; phylum Chordata; class Mammalia; order Chiroptera; family Vespertilionidae; genus Myotis; species Myotis daubentonii. The sequence goes on along the minus strand of NC_081851.1, from coordinate 12,187,948 downwards.
AAGATAGCTAAAATTAATAAGATGATATTGAAGACTAGTAGAGATAAGGAATAAGACTCCACACTCATGGATGGATGAAGAAACTGCAAGTACAAAAGTGAATATATGTTTTTATTGGGGGGGGGAGGGGATGGATGGTGGTTGTCGCAGTCATGAGGAACAGAGTGTTGTGTTAATGCTGGTAGTGTATAATAAATTATTTGATTTCCTTTTTACAAGGAAGACTATTGAATATTGTTAAACTATTGAAAGGATGGCCAGCTCAAGATGTGAAGTTTTATCCCACAACTGGTATAGTTTTTCCTTTAACATCATGGTCTAGAACAGCATTGTTGGATATTTGAGAAACTAGAGAAGTGAGGTCTGACTCTGTTTCACTGATGGGGAGGGATCTAAGGAGGGGCCAGGCATGTGAGAAGGGAGTAATGTACATTTCTTTAGTTGGGGCACCAGACAAGCAATTGCATACTGAGCCAACAATGTGAATAAGGACAAGGAGAAGTATGAATGGGGATTTTTTTTCTCAACACTTTCTAATACTGGCAAGGAAAAAAGAGGCTGATGTTAAATTTAGGTTTGGATTGGGGGGGTGGTATGGATGGTGGTCGCAGTCATGAGGAACAGGGTGGTCGCAGTCATGAGGAACAGGGTGTTGTGTTAGTGCTGGCAGTGTATAATAATGAATGTGATTTCCTTTTTACATGGTAGACTATTGAATATTGGTAAACTATTGATAGGATGGTCAGCTCAAGATCTGAAGTTTTATGCCACATCAGGTCCAGTTTTTCCTTTAACAACTTGGTCCTGAACATCATTGCTGGATATTTGAGAAGCTAGAGAAGTGAGGTTTCACTCTGTTTCACTGATGACTCACTTTATGTTACATTTGCCCCATGCATAAGTAAGATATTATTAATAAGGGAAATTGGGTATGGTGTACATGGTTATTATCTTCACAATTTCTCTGTAAATCTGGAACTATTCTAAAATAAAACATCCATTAAAACAACACTCAAAATCCTAGGAAATGGTTGCAGCTGAACATAGTGGAATGTACGACTGAAATGACGGGGGAGTATGGGAATTGTCTTAGAGGAAACACCACCTCCCTGCCATATGCTGGACTATAATCGAACTAGAGGAATTGAGAGGGAGAGGTTAGTTTAGGAAAAAATTTTAGCAGTGAAGATGAAGGTCTCTGTTCTATAACCAGAGGGTCTGAGATTCCTGAACCCTCTGCCACCCCCACCCCTTCTGGATGGTCAATCTGAGGCTTTGTGATGTCAAGCCACACCATGGCAACCACTGAATTTGGGCAAACAGAGCTGAAGTGATTGCCTCCTCCTTAACCTAAAGAGAATATGTAGAGGACAGGACCCTTTCAGTAGTGTCTATTGCCTAAAGATAGCTAAAATTAATAAGATGATATTGAAGACTAGTAGAGATAAGGAATAAGACTCTACACAGAAGAATGGATGAAGAAACTGCAAGTACAAAAGTGAATTTATGTTTGTATTGTGGGGGGGGGGTTGGGATGGATGGTGGTGGTCGCATTCATGAGGAACAGAGTGTTGTGTTAATGCTGGCAATGTATAATAAAGAATTTGATTTCCTTTTTACATGGCAGACTATTGAATATTGTTAAACTATTGAAAGGATGGTCAGCTCAAGATGTGAAGTTTTATCCCACAACTGGTATAGCTTTTCCTATAACATCATGGTCTATAACAGCATTGTTGGATATTTGAGATACTAGAGAAGTGAGGGTTGACTCTGTTTCACTGATGCGGAGGGATCTAAGGAGGGGGCAGGCATGTGAGAAGGGAGTCATGTAGATTTCTTTAGTTGAGGCACCAGACAAGCCGTTGCATACTGAGCCAGACACTTTGGATAAGGACAAGGAGAAGTCTGAATGGGGATTTTTTTCTCAGCACTTTCGAATACTGGGAAGGAAACAAGAAGCTGATGTTTAATTTAGGTTTGGATTGGGTGGGTGGTATGGATGGTGGTCGCAGTCATGAGGAATAGGGTGTTGTGTTAGTGCTGGCAGTGTATAATAATTCATTTGATTTCCTTTCTACATGGTAGAATATTGAATATTGTTAAACTATTGAAAGGATGGTCAGCTCAAGATCTGAAGTTTTATGCCACATCAGGTCCAGTTTTTCCTTTACCAACTTGGTCCAGAACATCATTGCTGGATATTTGAGATACTGGAGAAATGAGGTTTCATTCTAAGTGTTTCACTGATGAATCACTTCATGTTACATTTGCCCCATACATAAGTAAGATATTAGTAATAAGGCAAACTGGGTATGGTGTACATGATTATCCTGGTGAAAGAACTGGGGCTAGGGGCTGGATTCGTGAGCTGCCTGCAGTAGCCCTAGAAGAAGCAGCAGCAGCTAGAAAAGTGGGGCACAGCAGACATTTTACCTGACTCTAGAGCTGCCCCACTGCTGCCCAATGAGTAATGAGTGTTTTACAACAAGCAATACAAGACTTAGCCCTTTGGCTTGCTGGCTACAGCACTTAAACCAGAAGCCAGTGACTGTCACTAGCCTTCCTGGAGCCCCAGGAATAGAGCAGTGAGCTCAGGATCTGTGAAATCAGCAGATAGAGCTAGTGAAAGTTCCCTGTTTGCAAATGTACTGAAAGGGTTCAGTACCTGTTGCTGCTGGAAGAAGAGGGGCTGATATCCCCTTATAGTGCACTCCCTTGGGAGAGGCCTGTTTGCGGCTATGCCACAAAGGGGACTGGTAGGAAGAGAAGCGGCCTAATACCCAAGTCACTTCCACAGGAGTGTTTTGCAATATGCAAAGCTGTTTCTAACTGCAACTCTGGCTGTTTTGGACTGGCAGCTTAAAATCTAAGGGCAAAGGAAAGACACTCTCCCTGGACTGTGGAACCTTCAGGACTTTGAGATTCTCCAAGAGAGGAGGAGTCTGACTGAGAGACTGGCTGGGACCCCATTGGGTTAGGAGAACCGGAGTTTGCATATTGAACTTATAAACTACAGTTTGCTAGACAGAGGTCCAAGCCCAGTTGTATAGTGGTTAAGCTGCCTGTGTATAGCAAAACAACTCAGAATACATTTTAGGGAAATTGGACAGACAGTGTTTGTGGCTGGAAAAAAAAGGAACTGGCCACCATACACATCCCTGACAGTAGCCTCCAGAAAACTGTATAATAGACCTCAATCATGCCTGCATCTTCATGGACCTGACTCCAGAGAGACAAGGACAGTTTTGATTTGTATGAGAAGGTCAAAAATAGAAGGTCACCTCCCTAAGATGTCTGTATAGCTCTACCATGTGTCATGTTTAGTAGCAAAAGATTTAGCTGTCAGAAGTGGCCGCAGTGCCAATGTTACACTTCATTATGGGTATGTAAGACAAGGGGCATAGCCAAAGTGGTACTCACCCAAAGTCTCATCCCCTAGAAAAAGCCAGTAAGCTATTTGTCCAAAAGACTTGGCCCCTTTACATTTGGGTGACCTACTTGCCTCTGGGCAGTAGCAGCCATAGCTATGCTTATCAAAAAAGCAAGTAAGTTAACCATAGGCAGGAACTAATGGCCCACATGCAGTCAAGGCTTTACTACAGAACACACTGGAGTGCTAGATGTCAAACGCTCGAGTCACCCAGTTTCAGGTGCTCCAGCGGGCAAAAGAAAAATCAGTAACAATTTATAATGATAGCAGGTACTCATTTGCAATGGCTCATGTACATAATGCTATTTACAAGGTAAGGAGACTCCACAGAAGCAAGAGGGAACCGGGCCACAGACAAAGCGGCCTGGGAGGCTGTCCTAAAACCAGTGGGGCCTCTACAGATTCTAGTGACTCTTTCAGATGCTGACCTGCCCAATCTAGAAAAGCTGAAATCCATAACCAATCTTTTCTCGAGTTCTTGCAGGCTTTACAGTCCATCCAGAAAGCAGTCCAGAAGCACGTCCAATTTGCTCTGCCTGTACCAAATTCTGATCTGGTCCATCCCTTCCAACCTGGTGACTCCGTTTAGATAAAGAAATCTGCCACTTAAGGACTGACTCCTACATGAAAAGGACCACCCCCACGGCAATCAAGGTCGACGGGATCCTGAAGTGTCTTCATCACACCCGGCTTAAGACAGCCATGGAAAATAGAGAGTCCAGGACTCTTCGGACCCTCTAGAGATTATTCCTGGCCCTCATTCCAGGCCCTTATAAGCAAGCCCACTGACTTTATTTGGCAGAGAATTAATTCTATTAAGCTTATAGTCCTCAGGTGTCAATATAACTCCCTCCCCAACAATGACCCAAAAGAGTCAATGATTTGACTCCTGTATAGAAAACCAGTGGGGAATGAAGTATCCGTCTTCCCCAGACAAACTTTTCAGTGCTGGCACCAGGCCAAGACTTAGCCAAAGACCCAGCACATAGGGGCTTTTTAAGACTCACAAAGGGGACCAGAAAACCCCATTTTTCAGAGACAAAGAGGGTAAAAACATACAAATACAGGAAACTTTCTGAGTGACTTCGCCCAGAATTCTAGAGTCATTTTTCTCTGGGCCCGTGTGTAATAATAAATGTAACTCCATCTCTCTAAGCGTTGCTTGGTTTTTCTCCAGTCTTCTGTAACACCTGCACTGATTGAAAGATTTAACTGTTAATACTATAATTACAAGACACATTTCAGTATTGGAGATTAAGAACAAGGTCAAGTTCAACTCAGAGCATGGTCTAGACTCTAGAATGACAAAAACAACCACTCAGAGAGGTAGGACAAGTTCTCATTCATTATTACTCTGCTTCTTTTTTAAATTGTAACTTTTAAAAATATATGTTTTTATTGATTTTAGAGAGAGAGGACGGGAGAGGAAGAGAGAGATAGAGAGAGAGAAACATTGATGGATGTGAAGCCCTCCCCCTACTGGGGATGGAGTCTGCAACCCGGGCATGCGCCCTGACCGAAATCGAACTGGTGACATTTTGGTACACAGGATCACGCTCAACCAACTGAGCCACACCGGCCAGGGCTTCCTACTTCTGGACAATCTGACACAGCGAGCATGTACTGCTGGACAGTCAGGGTGTGTCCCAGTCATGTCCCGTGCTGTGTGCCCCCTCTACCCGTCCACCGTGCACCTCTGTAGAAAGGCCCTTTCCTGACGTCTTCACAGGGCACATCTCCAATCCTTCAAATCCCATTTCAAACGCCCCTTGTCTTACAAGCCAACTCACACATCTTCACTTAGATCAGTGGTTCTCAACCTTCCTAATGCCGCGACCCTTTAATACAGTTCCTCATGTTGTGGTGATCCCCAACCATAAAATTATCTTCGTTGCTACTTCATAACTGTAATTTTGCTACTGTTATGAATCATAACGTAAATATCTGATATGCAGGATGTATTTAGGTGACACCTGTGAAAGGGTCATTCGACTCTCAAAGGGGTCGCGACCCACAGGTTGAAAACCGCTGCCTTAGATGAATGCTATGACATACTGCACCAGCTACCTGTCATTACATTTGCATTTATTTACACACTAGAGGCCGGATGCATGAAATTTGTGTAGGGGCTTGGCCCTCGCAGCCCCTCATAGTCTCGGCTGGCCCTTTCTTCCCCGGCTTTGTCTGGAAGGTCGTCCAGGTGGTCGTTGTGCTGTTCGGTCTATTTAGGGTAATAGCTCTTTATTATATAGGATATAATTACAACAGCAGTCAATACTTAGAGCTCACACTTTCAGTGTGTTAATGTGTGCCATGCACTATAAATAGTAGCTAAGTGTCGTATGTGTATTTTCTCATTAAAGCTCATTATATCTGATGGGGTTATATTTCTGCTGTGCCCGTTTTAAAGATATAGACATTGAGACCCCAGGGAGGCAGTGCTTTCACTTGTCCAAGAGGTTCCTGAGTTAGAAATGGATAGACCTGGATTCTTCTAGTATAAAGGCTCCCTGCAGAAAATGCCACTCAAAAACCCAAACCCTGGAGAATCCCAAGTGTTGTCAAGAATAACTGGAACGCTCATACACGACTGGTGAGCGCGTAAAATGGTGCGGTCATTTTGGAAAACAGTTTGGTAGCTTCGTAAAAACAAACACCAGATGCCCCAGCAATCCCACTCCCAGGTGTCTATACCCATGAGAAATACAAACATATGTCCACCTTAAAAAAAACTTATACGCAACTACTCAGCACAGTTTTATCCATAATTGTCCAAACTTAGAAACAACCCAGATGTCCATCAACTAATGTATGGATAAGCACTCTATGGTGCATCCTGCCAATGGAACACAGGCCCACCTCACTTTATTGTGCATCGCAGATACTGAATTTTTTACAAATTGAAGATTTGTGGCAACCCTGCACTGAGAAAGTATATTGGCCATTTTTCCTACAGGCTCATATAATGTTAAGCATTTTTAAATTAATATTTATATTGATTTTTAGAGAGAGAGGAAGGGAAAGGGAGAGAGAAAGAGAAACATTGGTGTGAGAACAGAACATCGATTGGCTGCCTCCTGCATGCCTCCTGCTGACGAGGATCAAGCCTGAAACCCAGGCAATGTGCCCTGAATGGGAATTGAACCAGCAACCTTCTGGTGCATGAGATGACACCCACCCAACTGAGCCACACCAGCCAGGTGTCCACTTTAAATTAAGGTTTATACATTGTTTTCTAGACATAAATACCGAGCTCACAGTATCCCCAAGGTGTGCCTGCACTGTTTAGAATGAAAAAGAACAAACTTCTAATATGTGCATCGGCATGGATGAATCTTGGAAGCATTAGGCTGAGTGAAAGCTTGACTCACAAGGCCACATACTGTTTGATCTGATGTATAAGACATTCTGGAAAAGGCAAAAGTATTGGGAAAGAAAACAGGAGTGATTGCCTGGGGCTGAGGCTGGGCTGGGGCACTGATGACAAAGAGGCAGAGGTGCTGCTTGGGTGATGGACACATTCTCTATCTGACTGTGTGGACAGTTACATGACTGTATACATTTGTCAAAACTCAACAAACTTAACATTAAAAAGTTACCTGGCCCTAGCTGGTTTTGCTCAGTGGGTAGAGCATTGGCCTGCAGACTGAAGGGTCTCCGATTCGATTCCGGTCAAGGGCATATGCCTGGATTTCAGGCTTGATCCCCAGTAGGGAGCATGCAGAAGGCAGCTAATCAATGATTCTCATCATTGAAGTTTTTGTATCTCTTTCCCTCTCCCTTTCTGTCTGAAATAAATCATATATATATATGTTATCTGCCCTTGCCCATGTGCTCAGTGTTAGCCTACGCACCCAAGGTCATGGGTCTGATTCCTGGTCAAGGGCACATACCTGGGTTACAGGTTCAATCCGGGCCCTGGTTGGGGCACGTATGGGAGGCAACCAATCAATGTGTCTCTCTCACATCAGTGTTTCTGTCTCTCTCTCCCCTGCCTTCCTTCCCTCCATTCCACTCTTTCTAAAAATCAATGGGAAAAATATCCTCAGGTGAGGATTAAAAAAGTTCTCTGAAGATAGGCTCATGGATTGGTAAGCCCACTTAGAAGTTCTCCACACTATTTCTGACCAAATCTATCCTTTGTGCGAAGTAGTAAGTAGAAGAGTAAGCTAATCTGAACTTTATTACCATTCCATTTCCTTAGCGATCTTGGGCAGATGAGTTAATGAGGAAAAAATAACCAACAAAAGGTGACAAGCAGGGAAGCTGGGAGCAGAGATGGCCCACATGTTGAGTGACCTGAGCTCCCAGACAGGCAGGAGCCGCACCAGCTTCACAAGTCTCTTGATCCTCTGTTCAAAGACCTCAGTGTTACCAGAAGCTGCTGGCTGCCTCCTCATCATCTGAGGGAAAGCACTGCCATGTGCTTAAAAAAGTTAATAAATGTCACAACTTTAAGTAAAACGCAACCAAGTATTTTCATTTTAATTAAAAAACAAGGTATTTTGCTATAACACAACAAAGTCTTTTCAGCACCAGTGCCATCCCTGGCAGCTTCATCATTGTTGCCAGATTACAAAAAACAAAACAAACCAAAACAAAAAAAAAGAAAACAAAACAAAACAAAAAAAACGGGTGGGGGGAGGGGAGTTTAAAAAGCATATCTGGCCTGGCCAGTGTAGCTCATGGCTTGAGGGTCAACCCATGAACCAGGAGGTCACCTTTCCATTCCCAGTCAGGGCACATGCCTGGGTTGTGGGCTTGATCCCCAATAGGGGGTGTGCAGGATGATGTTTCTTTATCATCACTGATGTTTCTCTCTCTCTCTTCTCTCTCTCTCTCTCTCTCTCTCTCTCTCTCTCTCTCTCTCTCTCTCTCTCTCCTCTTCCTTCCTTTCCCTGAAATCAATGAAAAAGATATTGTGGGTGTTTTTTTGGCTTAGTAGCTAGAGCATGGACCCTTGCACCAAGAGGGCATATGCTGGAGTTTCCGCCTCCATCCCCAGCAGGAGGCATGCAGGCAATGGATGTTTCTCTCTCATTGATGTTTCTATCTCTCCCTTCCTCTCTCTCTAAATTCAATAAAAATACATTGAAAAATATTTTAAAAATAAATAATTACCCTAAAGTATTTTTTAAAAAGAATATCTGACCTTAGGTCCAACCACCTGCATGCCAGACCCCAAACTCCTTTCTGTCCCAAGAAGAGGGCCTGGCACGGCCGAGGCAGCAGCAGTGGGGAGGCGTAAGGAGTGAGGGGAAGGTCCAAGGCAGTCAGGCTCAGAGCTGCAGGAGGCAACGACCACCCCTGTCTGACTCTCCATGCCCACTGCCCACGGCAGGGCCTGGCCAGGGAACATATTGGAAGGTGCTCCATATTTCTGGAGGGCAATTTGTCCGATACAACACAACTGCACGTCTACACCCTTGGACGAGGGATAGATAGTCTCTGGATTAACTTGGTTATGAGTTTAGCCGAGTGCTCAATGAGAAGGAGCAAAGACAGGCTCCTCACACTTGCTCATTTCCTTCAGGAGAGGCTCAGGTGTGCTGGCAAGAAAAGAAGCACTCAGATAAAGTGACCAAGACTTCAGCATCGAGCAAAACATTTTTAACACGTGAATTTCCTATTTGTGTTAGAACAGGGCCATCTTCTCAGATGCCTCCTGTTTGCTTGATCTCTAAGGCCAAGAAGGGAGGTGCACCTTGGAAGCTATACCCCTTCTGGAGACTGAAAGATCCACTTCCACACCTTTTCCACAAGGGGCGCCGCCGTTCAGGGGGAGCTCCTAAGTCCTACAAAAGCAGGGTGTGCTGTGACCTAGATTTGCGGTGGACACCTGAGTCAATCCCTTTCAGCACAGATACCTTTGCATTCATTTCTATGTCACTGATGAGTGAGAATGGAAGCTGACCCTTCTGTGGGGGCATCAGCTCAGTAAATAAGTCTCTTTTCTCTTCTTTTTTAAAATATATTTTATTGATTTTTTACAGAGAGGAAGGAAGAGGGATAGAGAGTTAGAAACATCCATGAGAGAGAAACATCAATCAGCTGCCTCCTGAAAACCCCTACTGGGGATGTGCCCGCAACCAAAGTACATGCCCTTGACCAGAATCAAACTTGGTACCCTTCAGTCCGCAGGCGGACGCTCTATCCACTGAGCCAAACCAGTGACGGCATAAGTCTCTTTCTTACCTGTGTACCGTAGAAATACATTTTCCCACAATAATGTGAGAAAGATTACTGATGTCATTAGAGTATTTTGCCTCTAAGGACTTATTTGAGAAGTATTTTTAAGTTGTTTCAAATCATCATTTGAAATAAAGCAATTAAGACTTTATTATTTTTAAAATATAAAAGTAACCTGTAGAGTGTTGTAAAAAGTTTGAATGACTAGAAATAAGGAAAAAGTGACAGCCACCTTCCTCCCCTCTAGTTTGGTAGTCCCTTGCCCTATCTTGTTCTATGCAAATGCGAACAAATACATTCCACAATGAATCTCAAAAGGAAGACCTTTTCTTTGAAAGTTGCAAACTGCCGAGGTGTAGAAGCAGGAGGTAGAAGGCCTCTCTAATCCTGCTGCCAGTCCCCACTCCCGCTCCTCGGGGCAGCCTTGGGAACAGTTCACATAAACCCACCCATGAAGGTGCACAAACGCAGCTCTTCATGGACCAAAGTGGAGTCACAGTACACATCCTATCCTCTACTTCCCTTGTTTATATAATAATATACATGGGAAGTGTTTCTGTATCAATGCACAGGCCTTCACCTCATTAAAACAAAATAGCTGTGACTGCCCTCGCCCAGAGGCTCAGTTAGTTGGAGCATCTTCCCATACACCAAAAGGTTTCGGGTTCGCCCCCCCAGTCAGGGCATACCACTAGGTTGTGGGTTCGCTTCCTGGTCAGGGCACATACCTAGGTTGCAGGTTTGATCCTTGGTCGGACTCATGGGGGAGGAAACCATCAAAGTTTCTCTCTCACATCAATGTTTTTCTCTCCTTTCCTCTCTCTAAGATTAATTTTTAATAAAGCAGCTGTGACTTCACTTTAGGAAAGATCGAATATACATCTTTCCCTCCAACTAAGAACAACAAAACCCCTGAACATTATTATTAAAACCACCAAATCCTAAGAAGTCTGGGCTTGGATATGTATTGGGGGCAGGACAGATGGACACAACGAAGTGCCCCCCCTCTTCTGCCCATGATGTCAGAGGACTAATGCAGTCAGCACTTATCCAATGTGTATTATTACATGAAAAAGCTAATAGCAGGGTAGTATGCAGACTGTGAGTCCACTTTGGTTCACCCAGAGCTGTGTTTGTGCGCATACGAGGGTGGGTTTATGTGGTAGGAAGTCCTATCCACCTGGTGGTGTCAGCAGAGGAGGTGGAGAGCAGGGGAGGGGAGGAGAGGGGTGGTGGTATGACCTGAGTTATAGCTTTGGGGTTAGAAAATATGATAATCCCCCGTTCTAAAATTGGGGGATTCTGCAACATGGAAACTGAGTTACACAGACACAGGGGGACTAGAGCCCTGAATTTTTTATAAACCTGGGATCTTCATCATCCTCTTCCTGACTGCCCAACTGTATCTCTCTGTGAACTTCCTGCTTATATCCTAGACTCAGATTTCTGTGTGTGTGTGCCCACTTTACAGTTAGATTTCTGTGTGTGTGCCCACTTTACAATTAGATTTCTGTGTGTGTGCCCACTTTATAGTTAGATTTCTGTGTGTGTGCCCACTTTATAGTTAGATTTCTGTGTGCGTGCCCACTTTATAGTTAGATATCTGTGTGTGTGCCCACTTTATAGTTAGATTTCTGTGTGTGCCCATTTTATAGTTCGATTTCTGTGTGTGTGCCCATTTTACAGTTAGATTTCTGTGTGTGTGCCCATTTTACAGTTAGATTTCTGTGTGTGTGCCCATTTTATAGTTAGATTTCTGTGTGTGTGCCCATTTTACAGTTCTATTTCTGTGTGTGTGCCCATTTTACAGTTCTATTTCTGTGTGTGTGCCCATTTTACAGTTCGATTTCTGTGTGTGTGCCCATTTTACAGTTAGATTTCTGGGTGTGTGCCCATTTTACAGTTTGATTTCTGTGTGTGTGCCCATTTTACAGTTAGATTTCTGTGTGTGTGCTCATTTTAGAATTTAGATTGTGTTCTCAAATTTTAAGGGCTCTTTTTATATCAAAGATAGGAACCCTCTGTTAGGTACATCTTGCACACACTCGTACCAGTGTGCCTGTCAGTCTCAGGGGTTACATCTGCTCACAGTGGCTGCCAGGCCTGTGTCCCTGTCCCACCTCCAGAGGAAAGGCAGAGTCACTGAGGACCCGGGACCAGGACTCACCTTCCCCCTCAGTGGAGGGAACTGGGCTGGTGCAGCACCGTGATGACTGCTAATCCCACAGGAAACCACTGAAGAACATTCTAAGCAGACAGTGGTGCAAACATCTGCCAAAATCCCTTTTCTTTGCGTCACTTCCTTCCCTGGCATGAGACTGTACATGCTGCTTTCACACACTCCCTAAAGGAACAGAAAATCAACAATCAAAGCCCTCTCCCCACAAGTTATTGAAATGCTAACAGGACATACATTCTGAAAACCTGAGTTATCTTGATCCTAAAAACTGAATTTCTGAAAAGTTACCCCCTTGGAAGGAATATATCACCAACTTACTTTGCGGGATTAGGAATACCACTGGCATCAAAATGTTTCAGAAACAGCCACCGCTTAATTCTCCTCTTTCACGGGCTGACTAGGAAATAAAAACCTAGACGAGACAGTCTGAAGCAGTTCAGTTTATAAGCACAGACCAGGTCCTTTTAAAGGAACAACGTTAGTGTTCACTGTAGAATAAAACACTCTTCACAAGAAATAAACAGAAGCACAGCGGAGTCCCTGTGTATGGTACTTGCAGAGCTGAAGGTCATGCGCAAACCCCATCCAGTTAAATTGCTCCTGAAACTCCCTGCACCTGAATGATGAGGTGGCAGCTGGTCCTCAAGTTCCCTGAGTGACAATGCGATAGGATGAGCTCAAATCCCACCCACAGCACCTGGGCTCAGGAAGCCTTGTGTCCCTGACAGAGAAACAGAGAAAAGAGCAAGTTCAACAGTTCATGGGCTTTTCCTGTTCAGAACGTTGTCCAAGTGTCAACTGACAGGCCACTGGGACCCACTTGGGAGTCCTGCTCCCCCCCCGCGCCCCCCCCCCCCCGTCCTGCCTACACTACACAGATGGGTGAATTTCCCTAAGAGAAATGAAAGGACGGTGTACAACCATCCATGTAAGAACTGTGGGCTCCCTGGGATGCCATGAGGCCCACAATATATACCACATCTTTCAAGCTATTAGACTATGGAGAGGTTTAACTACTATCACAGACCCACACCCGCTGGCTCAATACTTCACATGATGTTCAGCTAATCCAAGTTTCTGGTGTTCCCTTTAAAAAATCACCACTTGGCCAGATCCCTTAATTAGAATCCACATTCACAAGGTTAACTTCCCTCTATCTCCAGGACAGAGAGAAACCCCAAGGTATAAATTGTCCATTACCTGGCACATAACCTTTAGAACCTGAGGTCTGGCTTTGTTTAGTTACAGAACACATGTAGCTGACATCTGATTTGAGATTGTTTTTCTTTTTTAAAAAAAATGGTATTTGTTGTTTTGTTTGCTTGTTGTCACCAATCGCTAGCCAATAGTAGGGTTTTCTGGTGTTGCTCAGTAATGCACCATGTTGTTTTTCCTTTTTACCCCTTTAACCATTTTTACCGTCCCCCAACCATGGCAGCCACTAGTCTGTCCTCTGCATCTATGAGGGTGTTTTGTTTTTAATTCCACATATAAGCCAGATCATATGGTATTTGTCTTTCTCTGTCCAACTTAGTTCACTTAGCATCATGCCCTGAAGACCATCTATGTTGTTGCAAATGGCAAGATTTCATTCCTTTTTATGACTGAATAACACTCTCCTGTGTATATGCCCCACATCTTCTTTATCCAGTTGTCTATGGGTGGACACTTAGGCTGCTTCCATAGCTGTGCTCTTGTAAGTAATGTTGCAATAAACACAGAGGCACATACATCCTTTTGAATTAGTGTTTGGGATTTCCTCATAGAACCATAAGTGAAATTGCTGGGTCGTATCATAGTTCTATTTTTAATTTTTTGAGGAACTTTCATACTTTTTTTCCCTAGTGGTTGCACCAATTTATAATCCTACCAACAGTGCCTAAGGGTTCCCTTTTCCCCACTTCCTCAAAACACTTGTCCCTTCTTGTCTTCTTGATAATGGTCTTTCTGGCAGTTGGGAGGTGACATTTTGTGGTTCTTATTTGCATTTTCCCTGTGATTAGTGACCTTATAATTTGATTTTAAATGCTACAGAATAGGCAGCACTATATGTAAAAGTGAAACCACTGCCATCCCCATTCCTCAAGGGTTACAATTCTACTACACTAAAAACATCAAGTATTTTACTTGTTAATACAAGCTTTTTTTGAAACCTTCTCTTTTAACTAATACATTAGAAAGCTTTAACTTTCAACTGACATACATTGGGAATATAAGAAATTCTAAGGTCAAATAATATCCCAAGATCTGGAGATGAAGGATTTGACCTGATGAAACAATCACCATCAAGCAAGCATGGCAAGGTGCCAGTAACCTGAAACAATGAAAAAATTAAAGTCACTAATAAAAATTAAAATGGGGCGGGGAGTGTTCAGCTCTATTCACTTGTAAATGTTTCATGACCTTGTAGCACAGTAAAGGTCTCGTACAGGAAACAAAAAGCAGATGCACTGGTCTGATCTGAACCAATGATTTGAAATGTAAAACTTTAACTTTGTGTTAAAGGGAAATAACTTTACGTTCACTTACCCTTTCCTTAGAGAGGCTAAATAAAACAAGTACTACACCTACACGCCCAGAGGTGTGATGGATGTCATTTGCACATATAAGATCTTTATACTAGCCACAGTTCCTTGTGAACAGAGCTAAAATTAAAGACTTCATACACACATTGGTATGTGAGCCCTGTGAATTTCCCTTTGCTCATTCTCCTCCCGCTCCTGGGACGACCACATACCTCTTTCCTGCCAATAAAACCCTACCATCCTTCAAGGTCTAGTTCTCCCACCTCTGTGCTTCCACAGCACAGGGGGCTCATAACTGCTGCATTCTGCCATTGAGACAGTTCTAACAGTACCCACCCCATAGGGTGCTCTAAGGATTCCATGAGATAATGCACATGGTTAGAGCTCCATAAACACAGGTGTTTAATTATGTGTGCATAGGTTTCTTCCCTAATACCATGTAAGTTCCCTCAATATCTAGGAAGAGTGCCTTGTACCTCACAGATGCTTAATTTCATTCAACATACTTATCCTTCCAAACAATTCACCTCTATGTCTGAGAAAACATTAGAAAACTCTACTCCAAACACTTCACATACACAGACATGCCACAATAGGACTATGAAGTGTTGTGCCAAAATATCAGCAGGAGGAAGCTTAGAGGATCACAGGGCCTTTCAGGAATTGTGCTCCAGACACGTGTGCACACACAGCACAGGGCGTGCAGGCACCTCTGCCACACCTGGTGCCCTCTCACTGAACCACTATCCTGCTTTAAGGTCTTTTGATGCCATAAGAGGGAGTTAATGAAGGTTCTTAGGGTGCAGGGACACACGGGAACTAGTGTGGCAGGGAAGTACATACTAAAGCAATGAAAATGTGAGGGAAGAGAAAATAAAGTAAAATAAACCACAGAAAACTAATCTTATCAAAAGAGCACCGACACCTTCATCTTCATTGCTGCCATGCAGTGCTGACTCAGGGGTTGGAAACCACCACGTCTCACTCCAGTCCCTTCATCCCTGTATTAACAGTCCCTGGGCATGATGTCCCAGGACTTAGGCGTCAACCTTGATTTTATCTGAAGAAAGCATAGCTTTCATCTTTGAAAAACACCTCCGAAATGTCATTTTTCTGTTTTCATCAGAGGGGATTTCTTAGACTTGAACCCTGAAAAGCATTGAATGAGATGATTCATAGGAATTATGACTTTGCTGAGTCAATAACGTGAGTAATTTTTATCTACATCTTCAAAGAACATTAAATAATCTAAAGATTTGAATCTGACCCCATATTTTCTAAACATAACCATGCCATTTCAGAAATACACTTTACATTCTCGCCTTAGAAATTAATTGCCTATCAACTGACAGATAAGAGAAGTTCACCTTCCATTGCATTCATTCAGCAGATGACTCACCTGGGGAGAAAGGTCCATGGGCTTTCTAGGCTGCCATGTGGCTCTGACTGCACAAATGATGCTCAGAACCGGAAATGATATTTTCCCATTTGAAGCATGTAGGAAACTCTCTGAAACACCAGGAAACCTCAACACCCCAAACAGTTAACAGGGACTATGCTGTCTGGGGCAGGGGGAGAAGGGTCTTTGACTTCTTTCTCTGTGCAATTCTGTGATTCCTTTTCGTTTAATATCAAGTACATAGGAGAACAGTATGGAGCTTCCTCAAAAAACTAAAAATGGAACTCCCATTTGACCCAGTGATCCCACTACTAGGAATATATCCCAACAAACCAGAAACGCCAATCAGAAAGGATATATGCACCCTATGTTCATAGCAGCACAATTCACCATATCTAAGATTTGGAAACAGCCTAAGTACCCATCAGGAGATGAGTGGATTAGAAAACTGTGGTACATCTACACAATGGAATACTATGCTGCTGTAAAAAGGAAGGGACTCTTGCCATTTGCAACAGCATGGATGGAACTGGAAGCATTATGCTAAGTGAAATAAGCCAGTCAGATAAAGATAAATACCACATGATCTCACTCATTTGTGGATTATAGAGAACAACATAGACTGATGAAAAGGGACAGATCCAAAGACTGAGAAACAGCGATCAGGCTATCAATCCCCAGAAGGAAAGTTGGGGAGGGAGGGGGTATGGGGAAGAGATCAACCGAAGGACTTGTATACAGGCATATAAGCCAAACCAATGGACATGGACAACAGGGGGATGGGAGCATGAGTGTGCGGGGAGGGGGGGGGGAGACAGGGGGGGAGGTTGGGGTTTAATGGGGGGGGGGTGAGGACACATTTGTAATACCTTAACTAATAATTAAAAATAAAGGCAAGGACATTTAGGCAATGCCAAAAAAAATATCAAGTACATATATCACTTTAAAAATGATTAACAAAAACAAATTTTACAGGACTTATTTATAAAACAGAAAAGGAACTAATAAAATGAACCCAGACTCAGATCTTTACACTAGTAATAAATTACATTAAGTGAGATACATCTGAACTGAACTGGATTGATCAGAAAAGTCAGTGAAATTTCGGGTACAAATGACCTTTTAGGACACGTGACCTTGTCAGAGCATTTCACGCATAGCCCCTTACCTGCCCCTCAGACAGACAAGGCAACAGCTCAGATACAGGCTTCCATCTTCTTCAAGGCCCATCCTACATAATAAAAGCCTAATATGCAAATTGACCAAACGGTGGAACGACTGGACACTATGATGCACACTGACCACTTGGGTGCAGGAGCTTTCCCCTGGTGGTCAGTGTGCTCCCACAGGGGGAGCACCGCTCACCTAGAAACCAGCCTCACAGCTGGTGAGCACAGTAGAGGTGGTGGGAGCCTCTCTTGCTTCCGTGTCAGCGCTAAGGATGTCCGACTGCTGACTTCTCCCAAGGACTCGTGGACTGCAAGAGGGTGCAGGCTGGGATGAGGGACCACCCCCTCCCCTATGCATGATTTTCGTCCACTGGGCCTCTAGTACATTATATTCTTCCTGCAACTTATTTCTTTTAAAATGCCACTGTAGAACCTAGCCCCACAATATACATAAAACAGTGAAACACAACAGGGGCCAAAACTGTAAAGATGGGTTCAAATTCTGTAAATTTATGGTCAAAGTTGGCATCTTTCAAAGGAATAATCAATTTTTATTTTCAACAAATGTATTTTAGTATAGCACTTCTAAAACTAAGCTTTAAAAGTAATTAGAAATTACCCCAAATATGTCAGCTTAGGTCAAATTCAATCCACTGCCCTCCAAGCCCCTACTGCTAGGCAGATAGCAGTATCTCACAGGCATCCCAGTGGTTTTCCACATACGAAAGTTCCTGTCTCCCTCAACACCTAATACACATGAATTTATTTAAAATCTCCCTAAAGTAATATGTATTATCAACCTGCAGTCTTGGAGAACAAACTC
Organism: Myotis daubentonii; assembly: GCF_963259705.1. Lineage (NCBI taxonomy): Eukaryota > Metazoa > Chordata > Mammalia > Chiroptera > Vespertilionidae > Myotis > Myotis daubentonii. The sequence goes on along the minus strand of NC_081851.1, from coordinate 12,170,231 downwards.
CTTCTGACTATTATCTTGTGTTTAAGGTGAGACTGCATTTTATTTATTCTAAGGTCCGAAGGGGAGGAGAGTTTGGAGCCAGAATGTAATAGAGAAAATAATGGCTGAAAAATCCCAAAATCTGGCAAAAGACATAAGCTACAGATTTAATAAGCTACACAAATCCCAACTAGGATAAACCCAAGAAATCCATGCTGAGATACAACTATTTTACTCCCAGTTCAGATGAAAGAACACCACTTTTCTTGAATCATGAGTTAGATGTCTACAAGGATAAGCTAAGCAAAACCCACCAACCCCTTCAGAGCTTGTCTGCTTTCAGTGTCCTGACCAAAGTTTACATCAGCACCATGGACAGGGCCCATTCTCCTTGACCAGCCACATCTCAAAGGGAGACCTCATCTGCATCTACTAGGGCTGAAAGCAAGCCTGCCCTTTGTTCCAGAGGCTGACGTGCTCTTCCAAAACTGTTCCCTACACACCAAGGAATAAGGGCAGACAGTGCCCCGTGTAAGACAAGCAGAACCATGGGGGAGCCCCAGAGAACTGTCTCCCATCAGGCAACATGTAATTTTCACTTTCAGGAAATTGTGTTATGAATGAGCACCCTCTCCAATAGGAAGGTTCTTCAATACAAGTAAACTAAGTACAGAGAACCTAATTTGATAAAGGACAGGGAGTAGTTATTCCTTGCTGTTATCACTAACCTAGTGACAGTACACGTTCCTGGCTATCTGACAGCTTCTGCAGTCAGGAGCAGGGCATGGCATAAGCGGTTCCTCTGATTTGGGGCTCACAAGACCAGGGTTTTGGCTGAGACTGTGGTCTCCCCTGAGTGTCAGAAGGAAAGGAGATGCTTCCAATTTCACCCAGGTTGTGGGCAGAATTTGGTTTCCTGCAGGTGTAGGACTGAGGGTGGATCTCCTGTGGCTGCGGCTGCAGGCGTCCTCAGCTCTGAGAGGCCACAGGGAGATTCTTGACCCGTGGGCCACTTGCTGCTGCCGAGCCCACAGAGCAAAGGGCCAGCAACTCCAGCTGAATGGGCACTGCAGTCTGTGAGGAACCCGTCAATGTGTCGGTACCACCACGGTGGACATGTGCTCTCCTGCTGTCTTCAGATGTGTTCCTGGATGGGGCTGGATGGGATCAGAATCAGTGGGGTGGATGCCAGGGTGTCCTACCCAAAGCCACCATTTGGGGTTGAGTAACAGTGTGTGTTTGTGAGGAGGGTGTGGGCACGAGGTGCCTGTGGACTTAGAAACTTGAGAGAAGTGGCCGCTGAATTGTCATTGAATGATCTGACTGTGTGTGTCTGTGTCCCACAGCCTGACCATTCCCTGACCCAAGGCCCTGATGGTCAGCAAGTGGAGCAGGGTCCCAGGACAGGAAGCATTAACTGGGCTTTTCCCCAAAGGCCTTGGCTGGAAGCGCAGCTTCACCGTCCATGGAACCACCAGGGAGAAGGCGTGTTCTCCTGAGAGCTGGGGCTGCATCTGTGATTCTTGGGGGCAGGAGACCTGCAGCTGTGGGTGCCGGGTTTGCATTTCCTCCAGCTCTCACTCTAGCACCCAAACTAGTCATCCCTGACCAGGACCTTCAGGGACTTCCACCCTCTGCCCTGTGCACAGGTGCAGGCCCCGGTTCATGCAGCACAGCCCAGGGCCCTGGTGGGCACCACAGGGAAGTTCCCGTGCCCTTGGAAGGCAATGGGTGAGAACCTGCATGGCAGTGGTGCCCACTCAATCACACAGGACAATCTCCTTGCACCCGAGAGAGAAGAAATGAGACTTCACTGGCTCCTTCCTGCCTTATTCCTACAGATCAAACTTTGCCCCCTCTATCCTCAGGCCAGGGAAATACGTGGATATTTTGCTTTTAGGGAAATGACCATAGAGAACGGCAGCCCACTCTAAATTCTAAGAGTGACTCTGTCTTAGTGTTTGGGCTGCTATGATGAAAATACCATCAACCGCATGGCTTATAAGCAACAATCTATTTCTCATAGTTCTGCAGGCTGGGAAGTCTAAGATCACGGTGCTGGTAGTTTCAGTGTCTGCTGAGGGCCTGCTTTCTGGCTCATTGCCAACCTTCCCTTCACTGGGTCCTCACTTTGTGGAAGGGGAAGGAATGCCAGTCAGGAATGCTCCACTCTCATGACCTAAGCACCTCCTCCACACACCATCACATATAGCATATGGTTTCAACGTTGGAATTCGGGGGGGGGGGCAGGGGGCACAAGTATTCAGTCCTCTCAGCGCGCTCATTCTTGGATTGAAGTCTTCTGAGAAGAGGCATTTGAGCTAAACCCTGAGGGCTGCCATTCCAAACAAAGAAATGAGGGTGTACCCAGATCCCAAGACCACAAAGTGCAAGGTGTGTTTGGGGACGCTCAGGAGATGATCTTAGTGCAGACATAGGTTTCAGCCAATTTTATATTTCAGGATAAAGATTTGAACTTGATTTCTTAGGCCATAAGTTGTCTATTGAACATATATATGGGTCAAACTGCAACCTAGGTATGTGCCCTGATTGGAAATCAAACTCACCACCTTTTTTGGTTACAGGAGGACACTCAACCAATTGAACAACGGGGTCAGAGCTCCACTGATATTTTTTAAAATATATATTTCTTTATTGATTTCAGAGAGGAAGGAAGGAGAGAGAGATAGAAACATCAATGATGAGAGAGAATCATCAACCAGCTGCCTCCTGCACACCCCCTACTGGGGATGGAGCCTGCAACCCAGGCATATGCCCTTGACCTGGGTCGAACCTGGGACCCCTCAGTCCGCAGGCTGACTCTGTATCCACTGAGTCAAGCCGGCTAGGGCTCCATTGGCATTTTTAACCTAGACATCCTATGCAGTGGGAGAGCAGAGCTCAGGAAAGTTTTCTAGTTTCCATCAGTGTGAGATTGTACAGCTAAGTCCATGGAGAGGGAGGGCCGGTAAAGCTGGGGTGCTTCATCCAGGTCTAGGGGTCACCTGGCAGTGTGTCTGTGAAGCTCAGAAATTGCACGCCTTTTCTGTGAGGATCTCCGTGTCTTTCCTGCACTTTTCACAGGGTCTGGCCCTACAGGGTGAAGGAGCACCAGCAGAGAGGAAATCAGCGCGCCCCTCACCGCCCCAGTCCCACAGGGGAGCGAGCAGAACCAGCCTGGAAGTGTGGCAGCTCCCAGTGGAGGCAGCTCAGGCTCATAGTGACAGGACCCAGAGCAGATGGAGAGGCCGGGATGGTCCGGTCACAGCTCAGACTCCAGCTGACCAGGTCCTGCTTCCGGGCTCCAGGCAGCTCTGGGGATGGAGGCGGTACAGGTGGGCGGACCCAGCATCCTCCCCCAGGCGAGCAGAGCCTGACAGTGGGCTGTGGGGCGCCTCCCACAAGACCTGGTGCTTCAAGGCCCCGCCCCCAGTCCCCGCGCAAAGCAGGACTGGAAACTAAGGCGGGTCCCCTCATTTGGTTCTACAGCGGGAGCTAATGCCCACCATCCTTGGCTGCTGCCCGCAGGTTCTCGGGAGCGGGGGATGGAGGTGGAGGGAATGCTGCAGCGGCGGCGGAGTCCCCGTGATGGACTCTGCTGTGGCCCCGGGGGCACAGCCGGGCCCCGCGCCTCACGCGTCCCGAGTGACTCAGGCGAGGCCTGGTTGGTGGCGCTTCTGATTGCCGCGTGTCCCTAACCCGCACCGGACCGCCCTGGGCAGCATGGCCTGGGGGCTGGGCTTCGCGGCGCCCCTCCCCGCGCCGCCCCGGCCTCCTTCAGAGCTGAGCATGGTGTCCACCAGGCCTCAGCTTCAGGCGGGCCCGCCCCGCAGCCATTGCTGCTGAGGCCCAGGCTCATCCCTGGGGTCTCACAGACCCTGAGGCCCCGGACGCGGCCCTTCCGCCCCGACCTGGCTCCGGTGCCTCCTGTGCCTTCGGGTCCCCCCCCCCCCCCCCCCCCAGCCGCCTAGCGTGCTCTTGGCAGGTCCCTGTTCCCAGGAAGCAAGGCTGTGGTCTCCCTGTGAGAGCATCAGTTCAGTGCGGTGCTGTTATAGGGCCCTGGAAGCTCACACACAGTTGGGGCTGCAAAGATCTAAATATGCTAATCAGCACAAATTGGTCATTGTTCTGTGCAGACAATTCTTTAATTACAGATTCTGCGGCTTCCTCTCAGAGTTAATATGTTGGTTATCCTGTTGACTAGAACATAGGAAGGCCAGCTGGATTTTGTGGGTGTTTGGTGTAAGTTTTATAAGGCACTGTGGGGTGCACAGTCCTCTGCCAGGGGCTGTACCCCATGTGGACGCAGGGTAGTAGACAAAGAAGACATGAGAAGACAGAGGCATATAGGAGAGTCTTTTTTAAAAAATATTCATTTTTTTACAGAGAGGAAGGGGGGGAGAGAGAGAGTAGAAACATCAATGAGAGAGAAACATTATCAGCCTCCTCCTCCTGCTCACCCCCTACTGGGGATGTTCCTGCAATCAAGGTACATGCTCTGGACTGTGACCTTTCAGTCCGCAGGCCGAGGCTCTATCCACTGAGCCAAACTGTTTAGGGCAGGAGCCATTGCTAACAAGGAGCCATCAGACAAAACAGTTCTTCAAAGTAGCTTCACACAGTGGCTGCGCCAAGCAGCCCTTGCTAATACAGCAGCAAACAGCAGCCATACCAAGCAGCCACCCACCGGCTGGTTAGTAACACGTTTATACTAACTTAGACACAAAGGCTTCCTGCCCAACAGTGACATCAGTATTTGGGTTATAGTAAGGTACCCCTGCCCAGTGTGTACAGTACAATCTCTGTGTCCTTGTTTAGATTGGCCTTGAACATCCTGATTAGGGTTCCCCTGCTCAGTATGGCCTTGAACATCCGGCATACTCTGATGAGGCTCCCACAGGCACTATCTCAGTCATGGCCCAAGTTTAAGTGTTCTCAAAACTGACATCAGAAGGAGGAAAAAGTGTCATGAATGTGACATAACCGTTATCTCAGGAATAACACTTAATTCACAGAAAACATAACTGCAACCCTAGAGGAGCTGCATGGGAACCACAGGCTCAGATATTTTAGCCAAGAAAGCTGCGGGTGCCAAAAAGACCTCAGAGGAGAAACCAAGTCAAATTAAACTGTTTGTGATGTGAAAGCCATTTCAAACACTGTTTTTACAGGTTGTCTAGTGCTGACATGAATGTTTGTTTTGATTCCTGTATTTGAGGATTGCAGCTTAACCGCTATGCCACAAAACCGTTTTTCATATGAGTTGTCTGAGAGAGAACTGTCATCCACCTTCTACAGTGGCTGAATTTGACTGGCTGTCAGTTACTGTTCGTACAAATGTTCTGGAAGTAAGGGGTGAGGGCTCTTTCCACCCACAGCTCATCCACTTCTTTGTAGTAATAAGCAGAACTGTAGTAGATTATGTTCTTTCAAAGCTAGAACTGTTAAGTTTGCAAACAAGCATGACTGTTCCATTGCCAGTAATTTTATTCATGCCTTGGTCTTTTGGGTTTGCACCAGAAATTGGAATTGCTTGCAATTATATGTTTAGGTGGATTGAGGCTCAAAATTAATGATGACATTTAATAGTTTCTTAAAGCACCAAGTGGTTCAACTTTTGATGAGTTAGAAATATGTTGTTTTTGTTTGTTTCATTTCAATATGCCAGTGATCTGTTAGGTGTGCTTTTTAAATGTTGTTCCAGCATTTGAACAGAAATGCCCTTAAATGTTGAGAGCCATTTACTATAAAGTAAAACTTGTCTAAATCCTTAAATGTGAAATGTGGAGAAATTAGTGAGTAGTACTAGGAAATGTAAGATCAATATTGTCAGACATAAGTGCTTATCTCTAGGCCCAGTGATTTCCTACAGTTGATTTTGTCAGCAACTAACATGTAGCTGTAATGTTAATTATGTACTGATAGTGTAAGGTAACTATGAAATGGTAACTAATTACCTGAAAGAACCAGGTTTGGAATGCCCTTTGATGTTATGATTACTTGTACACTTACAATGTGATAGGATTGTATGACACTCATCTAAGGATTAATGGCTCTTTTGTAAACTTCTAGTAATTTTCTTCTCATTTTGATTCCAACAGCTGGCCAGAATGTGTTTGAATTCATACAGAAATAATGTTGATATCTGAAAGCCATGTTGAACTTCTCTGAAGAAAGGGCAACAATGATTGCAGCTGGGGATTTTCAGGAAATTGTTCCTTTTGGTCGAGACCACTGCAGACACCACCCTAATGCTTTGAACCTTCAGCTTCGGCAGCTGCAGCCAGCCTCTGAGTTGTGGTCCTCTGATGGTGCTGCTGACTTGGTGGGATCCTTGCAGGAGGTTACAATCCACGAAAAACAGATGGTTTTATCAAGATTCTCAGTTTGCTTTTGAAATGTAGAGAGATTCGATCTACTTGTAATTTAAGGCTACCCAGATGCAACTGAGAAATGAGTATGATGCTACTTCTAGTGTATAGGTTAAGATTTGGTCATTTTCATCCAAGCTAAAAATAATGACCTTAATTGTATTATAGTGTCCTGGCTGTTTAGACATATAACTCAGGGATTTATAATGAGAGTCACTATGATTATGGTCCATTTAAATCTCTTTTTCTTCACTTAGTATGTGGGACCAGATTTCATGTTATGTGATGGTTAGATAGTCGAGTTAGCAATGGTCCCTGCTGCCAAAAACTTACATGTTTCTAGAGGAGAAAAGAAATGCCACATAAGTAGATACAGTACTAGTTTTCAAATAGGGGAATGAGAAGCAAGGTCATGTTAAACAGTCAATCTTTCTCATCTTAATTCCATTTCTCTATCCCTTTTGGGATACCAAGATTTCCAGGAGCAGAGGTCTGTAGTTAGGAATACAAACCTTTCTCTGCCCTGTTCATTTTGATGGTTGGCACAAGGGCAGGAAGGTGAATGTATATGCAGTTGTGAAGCAGGGAAGTCTGCATGGTGGGTAAGCTCCCCCAGTGTCCCATGTGCACTTCACTGCCCCCTCTGCTTTACCCCCCATATGCTTAATATGTGTTTAGTCTCCCAAGAATGTTGGTTTAATTTTTGGATATACAGGTAAGGTCTAATTTTTGTTTATTTATGTTTTTGGCAGCATAAAATGGTAATGTAATAATAAGATACTTAATATAGAGAATTCTTGAGGTAAATTCCCATTTTTGAAATCCTGTAAGATACAGTATGATACATGCACCCACACCTCCTCCTCTGTTAATCAGTGGCACCAAACCTAAGAGTTGGGCTTGGACTGAGTCTTACTCCACTGACAGAGTAGGAGACTTATAACTGGATTGATGTTCAATTTTAATTAATAAATCTTGCTCCATAATGTTGCAAAAGAAATAAAAACCGCTTAAACATGTCTTACGTATGTAAATTTTTAAGGAAAGCTGGCAGTTAAGGAGAGGTGGAAGTGAAATTGGAGAAGTGGATTATGATGAGAAACTCTGTGTGGCTGGAAATATGGTGATCTGGAGCAAAGGAAGTAAAAGCCAGGCATTGGCTCTTTACAAGGCCTTTACAGTTGATAGTCCTGTTCAACAGGTGAGTTGATTTGAATTTTAGTATTTGATTGATTATTGAGTAATTTTTTTAAAAAACAAAGCTTTTATCCTAAAATGTAACAGAAATGATAAAAAATATATAATGATCCCAGTAGCTAGATACATGTTTTAACATGTAGTGAAGATAATGGTAGGGAAATAAACATTTCATTTATTTTCTGTATCATCATTTTTTTGCACTGTTCTTTTTCAATTTCATGGTAATGTTTAAACACTTGAGTAATTCAATTAGTTATTGCCAAAAAAATTCATAAGACTTAAATTTAAGGGTATAAGAATATATTAGCACGTGATTATATTTGGTTGCAAAGTGTTGAATAAATAAAAATCAGGTTCATAGTAAAAATACTCAGAGAGTAAGGGAAAGGAAAAAATAATCTAATTTGCTGTCATTGCACATGCTTGGGTTGCTGGTTTGATCCACAGTCGGGGGCATGCAGGAGGCAGCCAATCAAAGTTTCTCATCATTGATGTTTCTATCTATCTCTTCCTTTCTGATGTCAATGAAAATGCATTCATATATGTATTCATATTTAATAAATTTATATGTATATTTATTTATATGTAAACTACATATATTTATAACTGATTATAAAAAAAGAATAGAAACAAATAAAACTTAGTAATTAAAGGGAGAGAATGAAGCATTTGCCCTGCCATTTTAGGAAGCCTTGCAGTTCATCTCCAGTTAATAAAGGAAAACCCTTATTTAAAGAAGAATACCAGCTAATAAATACAGAAGGAATGGTAGAATTTGAAAATCGCTATTCTGTGTAACCTCTTACTCCAGTGTGACCCCTGATTCAGACAAGGATTGTAAATGGGATAGTAATGCCATTGCGTGAAAGGTGTTAGCATGGCACCAAGGTGTCATCCAAAGTGAAGAAACAAATGCATCTCTACTTTGAAGCTGCATGTTGTTGTCCACCTCCACAACCTGGTGGGTTTACCATCACTGATAGGGGACAGAGGACTCTTTTATACCTACAGCTATAATGAGGCATGGAGACATGATGTCATCTACTCAGTTTTCTACCCCCAAATATTTGACATGAATATGTAGACCTAACTTCCAGTTATAGGAAATATGGGGGCTAGAGGATCAGTTTGTAAAATGAGATGAGGAATGGGTGGAGGTATAGATGAAACAAGAACCACCAGAAATTGAGAATTATTGAAGCTGGCTGTTGGAGATTTATTATGTTACTTTGTTTACTTTGTATATATTTGAAATTTTCTATAATAAAGACTTAAAGAGAAAAACACTATGAGATACAATTAGACAAATCCAGAATACGGGATAGTCTACATTCTGGTCTCCTTAAAGGGTCAGTCATGGAGAGAAACCAAGATGGCCGCATAGGTAAACACTGGAGTTTGCTGCCTCAAACAACCACTTCAAAAATACAAATAAAAGACGGAATGGGCATCATCCAGAACCACAGGAAGGTTGGCTGAGTGGAAATTCTACAACTAGAAGGGAGAAGGAAAGAGAAAAGCATACCGAGACTCAGAGGAGTCGCAGTACGGCAGTAAAATACTATGGTTCGGATGTGCATGCAGAACGGGCTGGCGGCTCAGGGCGCGGTTGTCGTTTCCAATCAGGAGGGAGTCTCAGGCTCTGAGCTCCAGTTTCAGGCAAGTCTCTAGGGACTCAGACTCAAACGGGAGAAGTGGGACTGTCTGGCATAGGTCAGAACTAGAGGGCAGCTTTCTCTCTGAGGGGCTTGCAGTGATTACTGGGACAATGAGAAGCAGAGCCTCTGAGGGCTGGACTGCGAGTAGCCATAACTGCTAGCCCCGCCCTGTTGATCCTGTGGGAGCTGCCCCGCCCAAGCCCTGCAGGGAAGCTTTTGCTGGATAGCCTCAGGCAAAGGCTAGATTAGCACCTCCCTAGAGGTCCAGGAGCCAGGAAACCCAGAGGTCAGAGTGGGACCATCTAGTTTGCAGCTCCATGGAACCATAAAGGACACACTCGGGGCAGACTCAGTGAGCATCGAAGCCCCATTGAAGCAAGTCTTGCCCCAGAGGGGTGTGTCCAGCACAGAAGTTCTCCCACTGCAGACACAGCTGATTCTCACAGGCAATTGGCCTGGAGGTCAACTCCTCCCAGTGATAACTACAACAATCAAGGCTTAACTACAAGACTGTGCACAAAGAACACAACGGGGTGCAGCAAGAGTGTCCTCCTCAGGTAATTGGGGAGGCTGAACCAGTGGGCCCTAGTGGACACTCAGCACAGAAAACCACTTTATCAACACAGGGAAGCATAAAAAATGCAGAGACAAAGAAAAAGGACACAAATGACAGAAATGGAGGAAAGCAAACTACTGGATATAGAGTTCAAAACCACACTTTTAAGGGTTTTCAAGAATTTTCTAGAAACTGCCGATAAACTTAATGAGATCTACAAGACATATAATGAGACCCTCGAGGTTGTGATAAAGGGCCAACAAGAAATTAAGCATACACTGAGTGAAATAAAGAATAGTATACAGACTCCCAACAGCAGACTAGAGGATTGCAAGAATCAAGTCAACGATTTGAAATAGAAGAAGCAATAAACACCCAACCAGAAAAGCAAAATGAAAAAAGAATCCAAAAATACGAAGATAGTGTAAGGAGCCTCTGGAAGAGCTTTAAGCATTCCAACATCTGAATTATAGGGGTGCCAGAAGAAGAGAGAGAGCAAAATATTGAAAACCTATTTGAATAAATAATGACAGAAAACTTCCTCTACCTGGTGAAATAAATAGACTTACCAGTCCAGGAAGCGCAGAGAATCCGAAACAAAAGGAATCCAAAGAGGACCACACCAAGACACATCATAATTAAAATGCCAAGAGCAAAAGACAAAGAGAGAATCTTGAAAGCATCAAGAGACAGAAAGTCAGTTACCTACAAGGGAGTACCCATATGACTGTCAGCTGATTTCTCAACAGAAACTTTGCAGGCCAGAAGGGAGTAGCAAGAAATATTCAAAGTGATGAATGCCAAGAACCTACAACCAACATTACTTTATGCAGCAAAGCTATCATTCAGAATTGAAGGTCAGATAAAGAGCTTCACAGATAAGAAAAAGCTAAAGGAGTTCACCACCAAACCAATATTATATGAAATGCTGAAAGGTATCCTTTAAGAAGAGGAGGAAGAAGAAAAGGTAAAGATACGAATTATGAACACTAAATACACATCTATCAACAAGTGAATCTGAAAATCAAGTAAACAATCTGATGAACAGAATGAACTGGTGATTATAATAGAATCAGGGGGCATGTAAAGGGAGTGGAGTGGCTATTCTTGGGGGGCAAAGGGGTGAGGGGAATGCAGGAAGAGACTATAAAAATAGTGCACCTATGGATGAGGACAGTGGATGGGGAGTGAGGGAGGAGGGTGGGGTGGGAAATGGGTGGAGGGGATTTATGGGGGTGGGGAAAAAGGAACAAATTTAATAATCTGAACATAATGATTTAATTAATAAAAAAAGAACAGTAGTTAACAGCAAAAAAAAAAAGAGTCATAGAGGGGGAAAAAGTTGGGGCCTATTCTAGGTTAAAAGAGACTAAAGGACATCACCAGATGCAATATTTTTTGCACCATTTTGAATGAACTTTGATTGAGTCCTTGTTCTAGAAAATTGTCTTAAAAAACATTTTGGGGAAAATTTGAAAAAGTTGCAAATGGACTGAATATTAGGTGATGTTAGAAAAATTTTTTCTTTGGCAAGATGATGGTTTTGTGGTGTTTAGGAGAGAATATTTATTTTGGGTAAATGCATGAGGAAGTCATGATGTGGGGGATTTTCAGGTAGTAAGCACCCCCCACTCAAATCCCTCACATGCACATAAGCAGATATGGCAGAATGGTAACCACAGTTAGATTTATTTGTTTATTTTTAAAACATTTTTTATTGATTTTAGTGAGGAAGGGAGAGAGAGAGAGAGAGAGAGAGAGAGAGAGAGAGAGAGAGAGAGAGAGAGAGAGAAACATCATTAACATCAATGGTAAGAAGAGAATCATTGATCGGCTGCCTCCTGCATGCCCACTACTGGGGATTGAGCCTGCGACCTGGGTATGTGCCCTTGACTGGAATCAAACCCAGGATCAGTCCGCAGGCTGATGCTCTATCCACTGAGCCAAACCGGCTAGGCCTTAACAACTGTTAGATTTAGACGAAACAGGTGTTCACTGTATTATTTCAACTTTTCTTACTGGATATTTTCAGAATAAAAAGTTTTGGGGCGGGGGAGAATATATTTATAGCAGTTGAATTAATTGTTGGGCTATTGACCAGAGATTTCAAGACTTTTTGACTAATGTTAAATTCCTTAGTGGTAAGCACTGCAATCTTGGTACCTAGATATTGCTTTTTTGTATGTTCCCCCATTAATTGTTTCCTGATGAACATTGGACCCTTCTAACAATATACTGGGAACGATAAACTGAATTATTCCTAAACTTGAGGGCATGTGTAAAAGCATTTCTGTCCAGGAGTGTTGAAGCCAGTGACCATTTTTTTAAAAATATATTTGTATTGATTTCAGAGAGGAAGGGAGAGGGATAGAAAGATAGAAACATCAATGATGAGAGAGAATCATTGATCCGCTGCCTCCTGCACGCCCCCTACTGGAGATTGAGCCCGCAACCCGGGCATGTGCCCTTGACTGGAATCGAACCTGGGACCCTTCAGTCTACAGGCTAACGCTCTATCCACTGAGCCAAACCAGCTAGGACGCCAGTGACCATTTTGATGATATTTCCACCCCCACCCCACCCCATGTCACCATATGGTCAGTGTAGTTGTGAAAGTGGCATGACAATATTCAACAAGTGTTTGTTTGTTTTTTAAATATCTATTTCTATATTTCAGAGAGGAAGGGAGAGGGAGAGAGAGATAGAAACATCAATGATGAGAGAGAATCATTGATTGGCTGCCTCCTGGGGATCGAGGCTGCAACTCAAACATATGCCCTGACCTGGAATCAAACTGTGACCTCCTGGTTCATTGGTCGATGCTTAACCACAGAGCCATGCTGGCCGGGCACAAACTAATTCTTTGCTTCTATGTTTCCATCTTAAATTCTCCAAAGGATGATTGCATGTTTACTAGATTCCATGGATGTGCAATTAGATGAATTGCCTCTTTTGTCTCCGTTATAAGATTGCTTGTAAATAGAACAATAAGATTTTTAATTTCAGTCATTTTGGTCTGGAAAACATATTGTTCTTTAGTCTTCTTACTATATGGGGGAAGATATTTTATATTTTGTTTAGGAATCAATACCAGGTGTATGTGACTCAGATTTAGTTGAATGAATAAAAACAGATAACTAAAATGCTGTATGCAGATAAATTAAAATGCCATGTAATACCTGTGTGTCCACAGTGTGGTGAGAGTCAGGGGACTGGCTCTGAAGGAAGGATTTCGCAAAGAAGTTGCTGTTTGAACTGGAAGTTGGGAAAAGAAGGGCATTCTAGGCAGAGAGAATCAGCCAAATGATTTATGGAAAAACATGTTTTCTAAGTTCAGAATGGATGTACACAGGGTTTGGGTGTGGAGAGATGCTTGCAGGTGCTGAGTGGATCCAAACTGAAGGGCCTTGTTTGTACCTGGGAACTTGAAATTTAAACTGTACACAGAAGGAGCCTGTCAAGGATGTTAAAATGGAAAGTACATCTTCAGTTCTGTATTTTGAGAAGATATGACTTTGGTGGCAGTGTGTAGGATCTGTCGGATTGGCTGGAGAGTAGAGAGAATGTTGTCAAGGATACTGTTCTATGATAGTTCAGGGGAAAAAGATTGGCTCTGAAGAGAGAAGACAGAAATGAGAGACAGAGTTGAGGGAAGGTGCAAGTCCTGAGACATCAGGAGTAAGGGAGAGTATGAAAATACTATTGGGGTGGGGATGGAAGTGGCCCGGAAGAGATTAATGCGGGGAAAGGAGAACATATGTAATACTTTCAACAATATAAATTAAAAAAATAAAAATAAAATAAAATACTATCTGCTTTTAGAGACTGGGAGGATGGGATTTCATAAAAGGAAGCTGAGTCAATAATAGGTACAGCGTAAATTTGGGACATTTCAGGTGGGAGTGCAGCTCTAATGCCGGTTTTTCCTAAATTCAACAACCACAGATCAGACAATTCAATTTAAAACTGGACAGAGGGCTTGAACGGACATTTCTCTAAATGGCCAATGAGCTCATGAAACAGTGCTCAGCATGTTTAATAATTAGGCAAATGCAAATCAAAACCACAGTGAGATACAATGTCATACCTACTGAGATGACTGATATATTAAACAATGAAAAAAATAAGTGAGGATGTTGAAACTGGAACCCTGTGATTACTGGTGGAAAAGTAAAAAAAAATGCCACTGTGGGAATCCATTTGCTGTTTCTCAAAATATTAAACCTAGGCAGGGTGGAGGGGATCAATGGGGGATAGAAAGGGACATCTATAATAATTGCAACAATAAATTTCAAGATAAATTAGCGGGGGGGGGGAGTTAAACCTAGAATTACCATATGATCCAACAATTCCCCTTTTGAGTATATATATATATACAAAAGACAGAAGCATCGATCAGATGCTCAAACCTCAGAGGGAACATAGGGGAGGGTGGGGGTAAGGGATAGAGGTCAACCAAAGGACTTGTATACATGCATATAAGCATAACCAATGGACACAGACCTAGGGGAGTGAGTTCATGAACGGGAGTGGGGTGGGGGGCAATGGGGGGATAAGTACATATGTAATAGCTTAATAAAAAATGTTGAAATAAAAAGAAAAGATTTGAAAGCAGGAACTCAGTCGAACACCAGTGTTCATAGCAATATTCACAATAGTTGAAATTGGAAACAACCCCAATGTGTATGGAGAGATGACTGGATATACAATATGTGGTATATGCCTACAATGAAATATTTAGCCTTTAAAATGAAGGAAATTCTGAGATGTGCTACAACATGGATGAACCTTGAGGATGTTATACCCAACATAACATAAATACTGTATAATTCCACCTTCATGGGGTACTTTGCTTTGAATAGGTAAATTCATAAGAACAGAAAATATAATAGAAGCTGAGGGAGGGAGAAAGGGGGAGTTGTTGAATTGGCAGTTTCTGTTTGGGATAATGGAAAAGTTCTGGAAATGGATAGAATTGAGGTTACACAACTTTATGAATGAATGTATTTAATGGTACTGAATTTGTACACCACAAAATGGTTAAAATGGTAAATTTTACATTATGTATATTTAACCACAATTAAAAAACCCATAAAATACCATTAAATAATTTCAAGTGATTGTTAGGCATGCTAGTGAAAGTTGAATGGCATTTCCTAGTTTTTGTTTTGCAAGATGAAAGGGAAAGTTTAGTTTTTCTAAAGATTTTTTTCTGACTGTCTAAGAATGATAACATCATTAAGAAACCTGTAGGTTATGAATAGCTCTTCTGGTAATCTTTAGTTTTATAAAGGACATAAGGTCAATACTGGTTGAGCCACGGTTTGAGGTCACTTTTGTGGCAAGGCTTCTCTCTAGTAGATTTTTAAATTTTTGTCTACTCTTTTTTTAAAATTTATTTACACACATAGTTTATCTTTTCTTATAATATTTATCATTAATTTGTTTAATTTTATTTTACCTTTTTTAGTTCCCATGGTGCATGGGTTGAGCTGGTGATAAGGTAGTATATAGCTATATGTCATAATTATTTATTTATTTTTAAAATCTTTCCTTTTGAAAGTATTATAGATGTCCCCCCTTTTTTATTGTCCCCTTATAGCTCACCACAATTTTTATTTAGATATTATTTGTTAAGAGGCTATTATTTAGATGCAATTCTTAGATAAGCATTTTGTTTTAATTTTAGGTATTTATCATATCACAGGGTAAGTGGGGAAAAGCCTACAATAAGTTTCTTTTTGGAATTTTATTGAACTTTTTGATTCCAAATGTATACCTCTTTTTTTCTTGTTCAAAACAAAATGAATAATTGTGGTTTTTGTCTAAGCATTTTTATATTATTTATTAAAGGAAGAGTCCCACATCTCTTTCCGGAGAAGGTGCTGTGGAGACTGTGGAAATGACAACAAAGAGCCTCAAATCTCGTGGAGAAAGTGCTTTGGAGGCTGGAAATGACAACAGGGGATTTACAAGATCACTAAAGTCATTTAGGTTTTTTGATATTCCTTTCTTTTTTAGGCATTGTGATTACTTAATTTTTAAAATGTTTTAATTGCTTTTAGGGCCAGGAAGGGGGAGGGAGAGAGATAGAAATATCCTTGATGAGAGAGAATCATCAGTTGGCTGCCTCCTGCACACTCCCTCCTGGGAATAAAACCGGAAACCTGGGCATGTGCCCTGGTCAGGAATTGAACCATGACCTCTTGGTTCTTGGATTGATGCTCAACCACTGATCCACACCTGCTGGGCCAGCATTGGGATTTTTTTTTCATATTCTTAGATCAACTTAATGTGAAAATGGAACTTGAATTGCTTTATTTTTTTATTTTTTTTATATACTGCCCTTGACTTCAAGGAGCCCACAGTGTAGGACATGATTTTTATTTTGTAGTATTTAGCAGTATTTTTAATAAAAGGGCACTATACATGGACTCAGAGAAGATAACAGGTTAAAATGAGGACTCTGGACTGGAGGATCTTAAAGGTTCCTCTCTCATTCATAATATCTGATTCTTTTTTTTTATTGCTTAAATAATACAAAGGGTATTACATATGTGTCCATTTTTTGCCCCCCGCCCTAGACAGTCCCCTAGCCTCCCCTATCCCCCAGTGTCTTATGTCCATTGGTTATGCTTATATGCATGCATACAAGTCCTTTGGTTGATCTCTTACCCCCCTCCCTCCTGCCCCCCAACCCTCCCCCGGCCTTCCTGCTGCAGTTTGACAATCTGTTTGAGGATGCTCTGCCTCTGTACCTATTATTTTTCAAAAGTTTATAATGGTCTCTATTATCCATGAATGAGTGAGATCATGTGGTATTTTTCCTTCATTGACTGGCTTATTTCACTTAGCATAATGCTCTCCAGTTCCATCCATGCCTTGCAAATGGTAAGAGTTCCTTCCTTTTTAGAGCAGCATAGTATTCCATTGTGTAGATGTACCACAGTTTTCTAATCCATTCATCTACTGATCGGCACTTAGGCTGTTTCCAGATCCTAGCTATGGTGAATTGTGCTGCTATGAACAGAGCGGTGCATATATCCTTTGTGATTGGTGTTTCTGGTTTCTTGGGATATATTCCTAGAAGTGGGATCACAGGGTCAAATGGGAGTTCCATTTTCAGTTTTTTGAGGAAACTCCATACTGTCTTCCATAGTGGCTGCACCAGTCTGCATTCCCACCAGCAGTGCACAAGTGTTCCTTTTTCTCCACATTGTCTCCAGCACTTGTCGTTTGTTGATTTGTTGATGATAGCCAGTCTGACAGGTGTGAGATGGTACCTCATTGTTGTTTTGATTTGCATCTCTCGGATGATTAGTGACCTTGAGCATGTTTTCATATGTCTGTTGGCTTTCTGAATGTCCTCTTTTGAAAGGTGTCTATTTAGGTCCTTTGCCCATTATTTGATTGGATTGTTTATCTTCCTTCTGTTAAGTTGTATGAGTTCCCTACAAATTTTGGAGATTAGGCCCTTATCAGATATGACATTGGCAGATATGTTTTCCCACACAGTGGGTTTTCTCATTGTTTTGTTGATGGTTTCTTTTGCTGTGCAGAAGCTCTTTATTTTGATGTAGTCCCATTTGTTCATTTTCTCTTTAGTTTCCAGTGCCCTAGGAGCTGTATCAGTGAAGAAGTTGCTTCGGCATATGTCTGAGATTTTGTTGCCTTTGGATTCTTCTAGAATTTTTATGGTTTCCTGTCGTACATTTAAGTCCTTTATCCATTTTGAGTTTATTTTTGTGTATGGTGTAAGTTGTTGGTCTAGTTTCATTTTCTTACATATATCTGTCCAATTTTCCCAACACCATTTATTGAAGAGACTATCTTGGCTCCATTGTATGTTCTTGCCTCCTTTGTCAAATATTAATTGAGCATATTGGTACGGGCCAATTTCTGGGCTCTCTATTCTATTCCATTGATCTATATGCCTATTCTTGTGCCAGTACCAGGCAGTTTTGAGAACAGTGGCTTTGTAATACATCTTGATGTCTGGTATTGAGATCCCACCTACTTTGTTCTTTTTCAGGATTGCTGCAGCTATTCAGGGTCTTTCTTTGTTCCAGGTGAAATTTTGGAGAGTTCATTCTGGATCTATGAAGTATGCCGTTGGTATTTTAATGGGAAGTGCGTTGAATTTATAGATTGCTTTGGGTAGTATGGACATTTTAATGATGTTGATTCTACCAATCCATGAACACGGTATGTTCTTCCATCTGTTTATGGCTTCCTCTATATCTTTTTTCAACGTCCTGTAGTTTTCTGAGTAGAGGTCTTTTACCTCTTTAGTTAAGTTTATTCCTAGGTAGCTTAATTTTTTTGGAGCGATTGTAAACGGGATTGTTTTTATAATCTCTCTTTCTGAAAGTTCACTATTGGTGTATAGAAATGCCTCAGATTTCTTGGGGTTAATTTTGTATCTTGCTACATTGCCAAATTCATGTATTAAGTCTAGTAGGTTTTTGATGGAGTCTCTAGGGTTTTGTATGTATAATATCATGTCATCTGCAAATAAGGACAGTTTTACTTCCTCTTTTCCAATTTGGATGCCTTTTATTCCTTCTTGCCTAATTACAATGGCTAACACTTCCAGTACTATGTTGAACAGGAGTGGAGAGAGGGGGCATCCCTGTCTTGTTCCTGTTCTTAGGGGAAATGGTGTTAGTTTTTGAGAACAGTCCATTGAGTATGCTGTTGGCTGTGGGCCTGTCATATATGGCTTTTATTATGTTGAGGTATGATCCTTCTACTCCCGCCTTACTGAGAGTTTTTATCAAAAATGGGTGTTGAATTTTGTCAAATGTTTTTTCTGCATCAATTGATATGACCATGTGGTTTTTTTTCTTTCAATTTGTTTATGTGTTTATTGATTTGAGGATATTGTACCATCCTTGCTTTCCTGGGATAAATCCTCCTTGGTCCTGGTGTATGATCTCTCTGATGTACTGCTGGGTCCGATGCGCTAAGATTTTGGCATCTATGTTCATGAGGGATATTGGCCTGTAATTCTCTTTCATCGTGTTGTCTTTACCTGGTTTTGGTATTAGGGTGATGCTGGCTTCATAGAATGAGCTTGGAAGTGTTCCTTCCTCTTGATTTTTTTGTAGTAGTCTGAGGAGGATAGGTTTTAGTTCTTCCTTGAATGTTTGGTAAAACTCCCCTGTGAAGCCATCTGGTCCTGGGCTTTTGTTTGATGGAAGCTTTTTGATGACTACTTCAATTTCTTCCATAGTTATTGGCCTATTGAGATTTTTAGATTCTCCTGATTGAGTTTTGGAATGTTGTATTTTTCTGGGAATTAGTCCATTTCCTCCAGGTTGTCTAGTTTGTTGGAGTAGAGCTGTCCATAGTATTTTTAACAATCGTTTGTATTTCTGTGGGGTCTGTTGTTCTTTCGCCTCTATCATTTCTGATTTTGTTTATTTGGGTCCTCTCTCTTTGCTTCTTGGTGAGTCTGGCTAGAGGTTTGTCAATCTTGTTGATCCTTTCAAAGAACCAGCTCTTGGTTTCATTGATTTTCTGTATTGTTTTATTGGTCTCTATGTCATATATTTATGCTCTAATCTTTATTATCTCCTTCCTTCTGCTCACTCTGGGGTTTTTTTGTTGCTCTCTTTCTAATTCTTTGAGTTGTAGAGTTAGATGATTTACTACCATTTTTTCTTGTTTTTTGAGGTAGGCCTGTAGAGCTATAAAGTTCCCTCTCAGGACTGCTTTCATTGTGTCCCATAGGTTTTGGATTGTTGTGTTTTCATTTCTATTAGTTTCCAGGATGTTTTTAATTTCTTCTTTGATCTCATTGGTAACCCAATCAATATTGAATAGCATGCTATTCAGCTTCCAGGTGTTTGAGTATTTTGGGTTGTTTTCATTGTAGTTTATTTCTAATATTATGCCTTCGTGGTCTGCAAATATGCTTTTTATGATTTCAATCTTCTTGAATTTGGGGAGACTTTGCTTGTGACCCAATATATGGTCTATTTTAGAATATGTCTTATGAGCACATGAGTAGAATGTATATTCCCAGGCTTTGGGGTGAAGTGTTCTGAAGATGTCTATTAAGTCCATCTGATCTAGTGAGTCATTTAGGATTGCTGTATCTTTGCTGATTGTTTGTCTAGAGGACTTATCCAGTGCTGTCAGTGGTGTATTAAAGTCCCCTACTATGATTGTATTGTTGTTGATCTCTCCTTTGATATCTTCCAGGAGATTTTTTATGAATTTGGGTGCTCCTGCATTGGGTGCATATATGTTTAGCAGGGTAATATCTTCTTGTTGTATTGATCCCTTTAGTATTATGAAGTGGCCTTCCTTATCTCTTGTTATGGCCTTCACTTTGAGGTCTATTTTTTCCGATATAAGTATTGCTACCCCAGCTTTCTTTTTCCTTTCCATTTGCCTGAAAGATATTTTTCCATCCTTTCACTTTCAGTCTGTGTGAGTCCCTTCTAAAGAGGTGGGTTTCTTGTAGACAGCAGATGTATGGGTCATGTTTTTTTATCCATTCAGCCACTTGATGTCTTTTGGTTGGAGCATTTAGTCGGTTTACATTTAAAGTTATTATTGAAAGGTACTTGTTTGTAGCCATTTCTTTTTTTGTGTGGCTGTTTTCTTTCTGAGCTCTTTAGTTCTTCTTTTTATACCAGTCCCTTTAGCATTCCTTGCATTGCTGGCTTGGTGGTGATAAACTCCCTTAGACTTTTTTTGTCTGTGAAGCTTCTATTTCCCCTTCAAGTTTGAATGATAGCCTTGCTGGATAGAGTATTCTTGGATTCAGTCCTTTGCTTTGCATCACTTTGTAAATGTCTGTCCATTCATTTTGGCCTGATGTGTTTCTGTTGAGAAATCATTTGACAATCTAATGGGAGATCCCTTGTATGTGACTTTCTCTCTCTCTCTTGCAGCCTGCAAGATTCTCTCTTTGTCCTGAACATTTCCCATGGTAATTATGATGTGTCTTGGTGTGGGTCTCTTTCGGTTCACCTTGTTTGGGACTCTCTGGGCTTGTGTGACTTTTTTCTTCCCCACCTCAGGGAAGTTTTCTGATATTATTTCTTCGAGTAGGTTTTCTAATCCTTGTTCATCTTTCTGTTGTTCTGGTACTCCTATTAATCGTACGTCGTATCGTTTCATGTTGTCCCAAAGCTCCCTTAGGCTCACCTCCTGTCTTTTAATTTTTTTCTCCAGTTGCAGTACAGTTTGGGTGTGCTTTGCTTCCTTGTCTTCTAATTCACTAAGTTGGTCCTCCGCTTCTCCTAGTCTACTGTTGATACTTTCAATGTTGTTTTTTATTGCAGCGATATCACTCTTCATTTCTTCTTGGGACTTACTTAAGTTCTTGTTTTTTTCATCTGTTTCTTCTAGCTTCTTCCATATGTTATAGATTTTTTCAGCTGTTTCTTCTTGCTTCTTGGAGAGGTTGTCGATTTTTTCCTCCATTCGGTTTATGCACTCTAGGACCCTTATTCTGAATTCTTTTTCTGTCATGTTGCATGCCTCTGTATTACTTAGCTGCTTTTCTGGAGAGTCCCCCTTCTCTTTCCTTTGGGGGTTTCTTTGTCTACCCATGTTTTATCTCACTGACATATCTAGATGTTGATTCGTTCATTGGCTGCTCCCTGGGTGGCAGTGACTCCTTGGTCTGTGCCTGCTCTTCGGGTGGTTGCGGTAGCAGCTGCTCCTCAGTTGGCAGCAGCTCCTCTGGTGGGTGCTGTTCACAGCTGTGGTTGCTCTTCTGGCTTGGGGGAGTAGGCTTCACGTACAGCTGCTGTTCCTCAGCAGAGGGTGTGGTGCTCAGGAGGCTGCTGTTGCTTGAATCTGCTGTGTTGATTTAAAGGCACAAAATACAACACAACAAGGCACCACGTACCAGTCACTAAACACAAATATATTCACGATATTAATAACCCCAAATAAAGGTGACCACCTGAATTAAGAGAATTAGGGGATAAGGAAGAAGAAAGAGAAAAAGATAAAAGAGAAAAAAGAAAAGAAATGTAGGGAACAAAAAAAGGAGTGCAAAAATGAAATTGGGAAAAAGGAGGGGGGGGGAAATAAAAGCGAGAAAAGAAAAGAAAAAAAAAAGAGCGAAAAGAGAGAATGAAGTGGAAGAGGGGAAGAGACTTTTTATATGAGGAGAATACTCCTATAGAACCACCACTAATCCCAACAAATTCCAGCAACAGCTCCCTGGAGATGGATGCAAACTAGAAACAACTAATAATATAACTATGAAAATAGAATGGAGGACACTAATCCCAAAATAAAATAAAGAAAAAATAAAATGGCACTTTAAAAAATGGTAAAATAGTAGCAGTAATAATACTGGTTAAAGATTAGAAGGTAGGGCCTCTGGTGCCAAGATTGAATTCCAGAGGGAAAAGACATTTGGCAGGACCTTCTCAGATCCATGGTAGCTTTAATAGTTCTTTAATTGCTTTCCTGGAATTGAACCAAGATGGCAGCGATATAGGCAGACATGTCCCAGGTCGTGTCCCGGAGCAAATGGAAGGAGCAGCTGAAGCTAGTAACACTCACACCGAATTGGCGAAATTGCTCAGCTGGTGAGAGGGTTTACAGCCGGGAAGAGCAGAACTCCCCTGGTAAGGTAAAAAAAAAAAACCAGGGATTTGGGCAGGAAAGTTTGCCAGACCTCTGAGCCCAGAGAGTCGGAGGGAGACCGCGTGGCAGACAGCCGCGTCCCTTGGGACAGGCACAGCCCCTGACGGGGGAAAGGAGAACCGCGGGATTCCTGGCGCCGCCAGGGAAATTGAGAGCTGGGTTCTGTGATCACGGAGGACTGAGCCTAAAGGGGGCAGCCTGAAGAGCTGACCTGACCATGCAGTCCCGGTAAGAGAAGAAGCTTACAGAAACCAAGCCTTCCCCGTTTCCGCAGCCAGCATTTGTTTGTTTGTTTTCACTGAATCCTGTTCATGGGACATTTCGGATACAGACACTCACCTGTGCTGAAGAGAGGGAAAGTGTGCTGGGGAGTGGAATCTGGGGAGAGACTGGGGGAAGAGGGGGAGCCAGGAGAGGTGGTAGTGAATTGAGTGCTGAGACACCCCAGAGCCCAGGACTGGGGCAGCCACCCGCTCCTGAGAGGGAGTCTCCTCCCCCCAGCCCCCAGGCAAGGAGCACAGCCACACCCAGATTCCACCCTGTACGAGATCAAGGATTAAGATAACCTGATCATTCCCTGGGAGTTAACAGGGTCTGGCCTATAGGGGGATTTTCAATCCCAGCAACAACATAGCGCCGGTAACTAACTATTACGCAGTCAGCTCTGGGCAGTGAACTTCCACTGGACAGAGAGGCCCTATAGCCTCAGAGGCCAACCCCAGAACACTGCCACCCAGAGGCTGACCCACAAACTGACTCTTTGCTAAACACAAAATAAGGCAGTCTGGGAAATAAATGCGGCATGCTTTAAAATAAGGACTGTGGTTTACAACACAGAGGAACAGTATATCGCAGGGAAACTCAACACTCTCCTGAATACCTGGAAGGTCTAAGGCGAGCCACACTGAAGAATAGAAGAAACGAAGGACCTTCACTACTGCAATTTTTTTTCTTTTTTCACTTTTTAACTAAGAAACCAATTTTTTTTTCATTCTTTTTTTTTTTCTGTTCTTTTTTTTCTTTTTTTTCTTTCTTTTCTTCTTTTTCCATCACCTGATTTTACCCTTTTAATTACTACCTTCTTATTTTTAACCAGTATTATTACTGCTACCATTTTACCATTTTTTAAAGTGCCATTTTATTTTTTCTTTATTTTATTTTGGGATTAGTGTTCACCATTCTATTTTCATAGTTATATTATTGGTTGTTTCTAGTTTGCATTCATATCCAGGGAGCTGTTGCTGGAATTTGTTGGGATTAATGGCTGTTCTATAGGAGTATTCTCCTCATATAAAAAGTCTCTTCCCTCTTCCACTTCATTCTCTCTTTTTGCTCTTTTTTTTTTTCTTTTCTTTTCTCGCTTTTATTTTCCCCCTTCCTTTTTCCCAATTTCATTTTTGCACTCCCTTTTTTTGGTCCCTACTTTTCTTTTCCTTTTTCTCTTTTATCTTTTTCTCTTCCTTCTTCCTTATCCCCTAATTCTCTTAATTCAGGTGGTCACCTTTAATTGGGGTTATTAATATCGTGAATATATTTGTGTATAGTGCCTGGTACGTGGTGCCTTGTTGTGTTGTATTTTGTGCCTTTAAATCAACGCAGCAGATCCAAGCAACAGCAACCTCCTGAGCACCTCATCCTCTGCTGAGGAACAGCAGCTGTACGTGAAACCTCGCCCCACCAGCCGGAAGAGCCACCACAGCTGTGAACAGCACCCACCAGAGGAGCTGCTGCCAACTGAAGAGCAGCTGCTACCGCAACCGCCCGAAGAGCAACCACAGACCAAGGAGTCACTGCCACCAAGGGAGCAACCACTGAACAACTCAACGTCTAGATATGTCAATGAGATCAAACATGGGTAGACAAAGAAACCCCCAAAGGAAAGAGAAGGGGGACTCTCCAGAAAAGCAGCTAAGTAATACAGAGGCATGCAACATGACAGAAAAAGAATTCAGAATAAGGATCCTAGAGTGCATAAACCGGATGGAGGAAAAAATCGACAACCTCTCCAAGAAGCAAGAAGAAACAGATGAAAAAATCGATAACATATGGAAGAAGCTAGAAGAAACAGATGAAAAAATCGATAACATATGGAAGAAGCTAGAAGAAACAGATGAAAAAATCAACAACCTAAGTAAGACCCAAGAAGAAATGAAGAGTGATATAGCTGCAATGAAAAACTCCATTGAAAGTATCAACAGTAGACTAGGAGAAGCGGAGGACCGAATAAGTGAATTAGAAGACAAGGAAGCAAAGCACACCCAAACTGTACTGCAATTGGAGAAAAAAATTAAAAGACAGGAGGTGAGCCTAAGGGAGCTTTGGGACAACATGAAACGATACGACGTACGATTAATAGGAGTACCAGAACAACAGAAAGATGAACAAGGATTAGAAAACCTACTCGAAGAAATAATATCAGAAAACTTTCCTGAGGTGGGGAAGAAAAAAGTCACACAAGCCCAGAGAGTCCCAAACAAGGTGAACCCGAAAAGACCCACACCAAGACACATCATAATCACCATGGCAAATGTTCAGGACAAAGAGAGAATCTTACAGGCTGCAAGAGAGAGACGGAAAGTTACATACAAGGGATCTCCCATTAGATTGTCAAATGACTTCTAAACAGAAACACATCAGGCCAGAAAAGAATGGACTGAAATTTACAAAGTGATGCAAAGCAAAGGACTGAATCCAAGAATACTCTATCCAGCAAGGCTATCATTCAAACTTGAAGGGGAAATAAGAAGCTTCACAGACAAAAAAAGACTAAGGGAGTTTGTCACCACCAAGCCAGCAATGCAAGGAATGCTAAAGGGACTGGTATAAAAAGAAGAAATAAAAAGCTCAGAAAGAAAACAGCAACACACACACACAAAAAGAAATGGCTACAAACAAGTACCTTTCAATAATAACTTTAAACGTAAACGGACTAAATGCTCCAACCAAAAGACATCGAGTGGCTGAATGGATAAAAAAAACATGACCCATACATCTGCTGTCTACAAGAAACCCACCTCATTAGAAGGGACTCACACAGACTGAAAGTGAAAGGATGGAAAAATATCTTTCAGGCAAATGGAAAGGAAAAGAAAGCTGGGGTAGCAATACTTATATCGGACAAAATAGACCTCAAAGTGAAGGCCTTAACAAGAGATAAGGAAGGCCACTTCATAATACTAAAGGGATCAATACAACAAGAAGATATTACCCTGCTAAACATATATGCACCCAATGTAGGAGCACCCAAATTCATAAAAAAACTCCTGGAAAATATCAAAGGAGAGATCGACAACAATACAATCATAGTAGGGGACTTTAATACACCATTGACAGCACTGGATAAGTCCTCTAGACAAACAATCAGCAAAGATACAGCAATCCTAAATGACTCACTAGATCAGATGGACTTAATAGACATCTTCAGAACACTTCACCCCAAAGCCAGAGAATATACGTTCTTCTCAGGTGCTCATGGGACATATTCAAAAATAGACCACATATTGGGTCACAAGCAAAGTATCCCCAAATTCAAGAAGATTGAAATCATAAAAAGCGTCTTCGCAGACCACGATGGCATAATATTACAAATAAACTACAATAAAAACAACCCAAATTCTCAAACACCTGGAAGCTGAATAGCATGCTATTAAATATTGATTGGGTTACCAATGAGATCAAAGAAGAAATTAAAAACATCCTGGAAACTAATGACAATGAAAACACAACAATCCAAAACCTATGGGACACAATGAAAGCAGTCCTGAGAGGGAAGTTTATAGCTCTACAGGCCTATCTCAAAAAACAAGAAAAAATGGTAGTAAATCATCTAACTCTACAACTCAAAGAATTAGAAAGAGAGCAACAAGAAAACCCCAGAGTGAGCAGAAGGAAGGAGATAATAAAGATTAGAGCAGAAATAAATGACATAGAGACCAAAAAAACAGTACAGAAAATCAATGAAACCAAGAGCTGGTTCTTTGAAAGGATAAACAAGATTGATAAACCTCTAGCCAGACTCACCAAGAAGCAGAGAGAGAGGACCCAAATAAATAAAATCAGAAACGATAGAGGCGAAAGAACAACAGACCCCACAGAAATACAAATGATTGTTAAAAAATACTATGGACAGCTTTACTCCAACAAACTAGACAACCTGGAGGAAATGGACAAATTCCTAGAAAAATACAGCATTCCAAAACTCAATCAGGAAGAATCTAAAAATCTCAACAGGCCAATAACTATGGAAGAAATTGAAGCAGTCATCAAAAAGCTTCCATCAAACAAAAGCCCAGGACCAGACGGCTTCACAGGGGAGTTTTACCAAACATTCAAGGAAGAACTAAAACCTATCCTCCTCAGACTACTACAAAAAATTCAAGAGGAAGGAACACTTCCAAGCTCATTCTATGAAGCCAGCATCACCCTAATACCAAAACCAGGTAAAGACAACACAATGAAAGAGAATTACAGGCCAATATCCCTCATGAACATAGATGCCAAAATCCTCAACAAAATCTTAGCAAATCGGATCCAGCAGTACATCAGAAAGATCATACACCATGACCAAGTAGGATTTATCCCAGGGATGCAAGAATGGTACAATATCCGCAAATCAATAAACGTGATACATCACATAAACAAATTGAAAGAAAAAAACCACATGGTCATATCAATTGATGCAGAAAAAGCATTTGACAAAATTCAACACCCATTTTTGATAAAAACTCTCAGCAAGGTGGGAGTAGAAGGATCATACCTCAACATAATAAAAGCCATATATGACAGGCCCACAGCCAACAGCATACTCAACGGACAAAAACTAACACCATTTCCCCTAAGAACAGGAACAAGACAGGGATGCCCCCTCTCACCACTCCTGTTCAACATAGTACTGGAAGTGTTAGCCATTGCAATTCGGCAAGAAGAAGAAATAAAAGGCATCCAAATTGGAAAAGAGGAAGTAAAACTGTCCTTATTTGCAGACGACATGATATTATACATACAAAACCCTAGAGATTCCATCAAAAAGCTACTAGACTTAATACATGAATTTGGCAATGTAGCAGGATACAAAATTAACCCCAAGAAATCTGAGGCATTTCTATACACCAATAGTGAACTTTCAGAAAGAGAGATTATAAAAACAATCCCGTTTACCATTGCACCGAAAAAACTAAGCTACCTAGGAATAAACTTAACTAAAGAGGTAAAAGACCTCTACTCAGAAAACTACAGGACGTTTAAAAAAGACATAGAGGAAGACATAAACAGATGGAAGAACATACCGTGTTCATGGATTGGTAGAATCAACATCATCAAAATGTCCATACTACCCAAAACAATCTATAAATTCAACGCACTTCCCATTAAAGTACCAACAGCATACTTCAGCGATCTAGAACGAACTTTCCAAAAATTCATCTGGAATAAAAAAAGACCCTGAATAGCTGCAGCAATCCTGAAAAAGAACAAAGTAGGTGGGATCTCAATACCAGATATCAAGTTGTATTACAAAGCCACTGTTCTCAAAACTGCCTGGTACTGGCACAAGAATAGGCATATAGATCAATGGAATAGAATAGAGAGCCCAGAAATCAGCCCGAACCAATATGCTCAATTAATATTTGACAAAGGAGGCAAGAACATACAATGGAGCCAAGATAGTCTCTTCAATAAATGGTGTTGGGAAAATTGGACAGATATATGTAAGAAAATGAAACTAGACCAACAACTTACACCATACACAAAAATAAACTCAAAATGGATAAAGGACTTAAATGTACGACAGGATACCATAAAAATTCTAGAAGAATCCAAAGGCAAGAAAATCTCAGACATATGCCGAAGCAATTTCTTCACTGATACAGCTCCTAGGGCACTTGAAACTAAAGAAAAAATGAACAAATGGGACTACATCAAAATAAAAAGCTTCTGCACAGCAAAAGAAACCATCAACAAAACAACGAGAAAACCCACTGTGTGGGAAAACATATTTGCCAATGACATATCTGATAAGGGCCTAATCTCCAAAATTTATAGGGAACTCATACAACTTAACAAAAGAAAGATAAACAATCCAATCAAAAAATGGGCAAAGGACCTAAATAGACACCTTTCAAAAGAGGACATCCAGAAAGCCAAGAGACATATGAAAACATGCTCAAAGTCACTAATCATCCGAGAGATGCAAATCAAAACAGCAATGAGGTACCATCTCACACCTGTCAGACTGGCTATCATCAACAAATCAACAAACGACAAGTGCTGGAGAGGATGTGGATAAAAAGGAACACTTGTGCACTGCTGGTGGGAATGCAGACTGGTGCAGCCACTATGGAAGACAGTATGGAGTTTCCTCAAAAAACTGAAAATGGAACTCCCATTTGACCCTGTGATCCCACTTCTAGGAATATATCCCAAGAAACCAGAAACACCAATCAGAAAGGATATATGCACCCCTATGTTCATAGCAGCACAATTCACCATAGCTAAGATCTGGAAACAGCCTAAGTGCCCATCAGTAGATGAATGGATTAGAAAACTGTGGTACATCTACACAATGGAATACTATGCTGCTCTAAAAAGGAAGGAACTCTTACCATTTGCAACGTCATGGATCGAACTGGAGAGCATTATGCTAAGTGAAATAAGCCAGTCAATAAAGGAAAAATACCACATGATCTCACTCATTCGTGGACAATAGAGACCATTATAAACTTTTGAACAATAATAGATACAGAGGCAGAGCTGCCTCAAACAGATTTTCGAGCTGCAGCAGGAAGGCCGGGGAGGGTTGGGGGGCAGGAGGTAGGGGGGTAAGAGATCAACTAAAGGACTTGTATGCATGCATATAAGCATAACCAATGGACATAAGACACTGGGTGATAGGGGAGGCTAGGGGACTGTCTAGGGCGGGGGGATAAAATGGAACATATGTAATACCCTTTGTAATACTTTAAGCAATAAAAAAAAGATTAGAAGGTAGTAATTAAAAGGGTAAAATCAGGTGATGGAGAAAGAAGAAAAAAAATGGAAAAAATTGGTTTCTTAGTTAAAAGGTGAAAAATGAAAAAAATAATTTGCAGTAGTGAAGGTCCTTCGGTTCTTCTATTCTTCAGTCTGGCTCGCCTTTAGTCCTGCCGGGTATTCAGGAGAGTGTTGAGTTTCCCTGCGATACACTGTTCCTCTGTGTTGTAAACCACAGTTCTTATTTTAAATCAGGTCGTATTTGTTTCCCAGACTGCCTTATTTTGTGTTTAGCAAAGTGTCAGTTTGTGGCTCAGCCTCTGGGTGGCAGTGTTCTGGGGTTGGCCTCTGAGGTTATAAGGCTTCTCTATCGCATTTAAAACTGATTTGGAAGGTCAACTATCCAGAGCTGGTTCCTTAATAGTTATCCGCTCTGTGTTGTTGCTGGGATTAAAATCCCTCTATTGGCCAGACCCTGTTAAGTCCCAGGGACTGATCAGATTATTTTAATCCTTGATCTCCTTCAGGGTGGAATCTGGGTGTGGCTGTGCTCCTTGCCTGGGGGCTGGGGGGAGGAGACTCACTCTCCAGAGAGAATGGCTGCCCTAGTCCTGGGCTCAGGGGTATCTCAGCACTCAATTCGCTGCCACCTGTTCCGGCCCCCCTTCTCTCCTCAGTCTCTCCCCAGACTCCACTCCTCCGCACCCTCTCCCTCTCTTCAGCACAGGTGAGTGTCTGTATCCGAAATATCTTATGAACAGGATTCAGTGAAAACAAACAAACAAACGCAGGCCTCAGAAACGGGGAAGGCTTGGTTTCTGTAAGCTCTTTCCTTACCGGCACTGCATGGTCTGGTCAGCTCTTCAGGCTGCCACCTTTAGTCTCAGTCCTCCGTGATCACAGAACCCAGTTCTCAAATCCCCTGGCTGTGCCAGGAATCCCGTGGATCTCCTTTCCCCAGTCAGGGGCTGTGCGTGTCCCAAGGGACGTTGCTATCTGCCATGCGGTCTCCCTCTAACTCTCTGGGCTCAGAGGTCTGGCAAACTTTCCTTCCCAAATCCCTGTTTTGTTTTTGTTTTTGTTTTTTTTTTTTTACCTTTCCAGGGGAGTTCTGCCCTTCCTGGCTGCAAATGGTCTCACCAGCTGAGAAATTTCGCCAATTCGGGGTGGGTTTTATTAGTTGCAGCTGCTCACTCCATTTGCTCCCTTGAATTGCTTTAAATGAATTTTTTTTATTGTTTAAAGCAGCAGTTCTCAACCTGTGGGTTGTGAGCCCTTTAGTGGTTGAATGACCCTTTCACAGGGGTCGCCTAATACCATGGGAAAACACATATATAATTACATATTGTTTTTGTGATTAGTCACTATGCTTTAATTATGTTTAATTTGTAACAGTGAAATTGGGGGTCAACATAACATAAGAAACTATATTAAAGGGTCTCAGCATTAGGAATTTTGAGTTTAACACTGGTTTAAAGTATTACATATGTCTCCTTTTCCCCCCATCGACCCCTCCTTGATCACTCCCACCGCCCTAAGTACAAGAAGGCATGGCTTAAAAAATCAATATCTGTTTCTTCTTCTCGGGATTGTGAGTATTTACTGAATTCAGACCACCACCAGAAGGTTGAGTCTCACCTTTCGAACAGATCTTTATGTCTGAATCCTTTGGAAAGTTTCTCAGATAAAGGATGAAGACTTGTCACAGAATCTCAGTCTGGATTCTTCTACACATCTCTCACATACCTGCACTTTTTCCTACTTCACTGGGTCTCTGAGGAGGCTAAATGGAATACTCTGATGGGAGAAGGAATTCATTCACTTGTTGACCCCCGTTGTTCAGTTGGCAAGGTAAATACTGTGTGTAGAGTGAAAACTTCCAGGAGTGCTCAGGTGACTTAGAAATTGGCCTTAAGAACCCAGAGCATTTTTTTGCAAAACGCAGAATTGTTTGAAAATACTGGCTATGTAAGGGCTTGTGAGTCATCTTTGTCCCAAGATCAGCAAGAAGTCAGGAAACATGGTAAACACTGGGAGTGACCCGAAGAGCATTTCATGTTGACAGGCTGACTACCTGCACTGTGCTGGAAGGTCTATAACAATACCTGCTATGCTGTAACAATACCTACATTCTAGTAGTGCTTTCAGTTCAGAGAATTGCAGTTTAGCTACATAAATTGTCAACAAGGCCAGGGAATCATGATCCCCATTAGTGATGAGAAAACCTGTCAGAGTGTGTT